>NC_133509.1:133670000-133970000 GCF_049354715.1 Callithrix jacchus | reverse complement strand
ATGTTCTGGCTGCTCCATGAACTAGCCATTACTCCACTATCTTCTTCTCTCCTCCAGCCTCTTCACTCCCTGAGACACAACAAGGTTGAAATTAGGCCAATTAATACCCCATACAATGGCCTCTAAGAGTTCAAGTGAAAGGAAGGATCATATGTCTATTGTTTTAAATCAAAAGTTAGGAATCATTAAGCCTAGTGAGGAAGGCATGTCTAAAGCTGAGACAGGTTGAAAGCTAGGCCTCTTGCACTAATTAGTCAAGTTGTAAAGGAAAAATTCTTGAAGGAAATTAAAAGTGTTGCTCCTGTGAACAGATGAATAATTAGAAAATGAAACAGCCTCATTTCTGATTTGGAGAAAGTATTAGTGGTTTGAATAGATAAACTCAGACAGAACATTTCTCCCAAAGTTTGATCCAGAGCAAAACCCTAACTTCCATCAATCTATGAAGGCTGAGAGAAGTGAGGAAGCTGAAGAAGAACATTTGAAGCTAGTGGAGGTTATTTCCTGGGGTTTAAGGAAAGAAGCTGTCTCCATAACGTAAAAGTGCAAGGTGAAGCAGAAAGTTATCCAGAAGATAATTTAGGTGGATAACTGATGCAGGTGACAACACTAACAACAGATTTCCAATGTAGGTGAAGCAGCCGTATATTAGATAAGAAGATGCCATCTAGGACTTTCATGGTTAGAGAGGAGAAGTCAATGCCTGGCTTCAAAGCTTCAAAGGATAGGCTGACTCTCTTATTAGCTGCTAATGCAGCTGGGTGGCTTTAAGTTGAAGCCAGTGCTGGTTTAACATTCTTAAAAACTTAGGGGCTTAAAAATGATGATAAATCTATGCTGCCAGTGCTCTATAAATGGGACAACAAAGCCTGGATAGCACATCACTTACAGCATGGTTAAATGAATATTTTAAGCCTACTGTTGAGACCTGCTGTTCAGAAAAAAAAAATTCCTTTCAAAAAATGTCTGCTCACTGACAAAGCACCTGGTCACCCAAGAGCTCTGATGGAGAAGTACATGGAGATGAATGTTTTTTTCATGCCCGCTAACACAACATCCATTGTGTAGCCCATGGATCAGGAGTAATTTCAACTTTCAGGTCTTACTATTTAAGAAGTACACTTCATAGGGCTAAAGCTACCATAGATAGTGATTCCTTTGATGGATCTGGGGAAAACAATTGAAAACCTCCTGGAAAGGATTCACCATTCTAGATACCATGAAGAACACTCATGACCCATGGGAGGAGGTCATCAACGTTAACTGCTGTTTGGAAAAAAAAGTTGATTCCAACACTCATGGATTACTTTGGGAGTTTCAAGACTTTGGTGGAGGAAATAACTGGAGATGGGATGAAAGTAGCAGAGAACTAGAATTAGAAGTAGATCCTGAATTGCTGCAATTTCATGATCAAACCTGAATGGATGAGGAATTGCTGCTTTGGATGAACAAAGAAAATTTCTTGAGAAGGAATCTACTCCTGGTGAAGAGGCCATAAACGTTGCTGAAATGACAACAAAGGATTTAGAGTATTTCATAAATATAGTTGATAAAGTGGCAGAGTTGACTTCAGTTTTGAAAGAAATCCTATGGTAGGTAAAATGCTATCAAACAACACTGCCTGCTGGACAGAAATCTTTCTGGAAAGCAAGAGTCCATTGATGGGGAAAACCTCATCACTGTCTTATTTTAAGAGATTGCCACAGCCACTCCTAACCTTCAACAGCTACCACCTTGATCAGTTAGTCACCATCAACACTGAGGGAAGACCCTCCAACAGCAAAAAGATTAAGACTTACTGAAGGCTTAGGAGGCTGAGGTGAGTGGATCATGAGGTCAGGAGTTCCAGACCAGCCTGACCAAGATGGTGAAATCCCATCTCTGCTAATAATACAAAAATTAGCTGGGCATGGTGGTGGACACCTCCTGTAATCCCAGCTACTCCAGAGGCTGAGGCAGGAGAATCACTTGAACCTGGTGGCAGAGATTGTAGTGAGCCAGATCATGCCACTGCACTCTAGTCTGGGCGATGGGGTGAGACTCCATCTCAAAAAAATATATATAACAATAAAAGACTTGCTGAAGGCTCAGATGATTGGTAGCTTTTTTTTCCTTAGCAATAAAGTATTTTTAAATTAAGGTATGTACATTGTTTTTAAGACAGACTGCTACTGCACACTTAATAGACTACAGTTGATATGGTTTGGCTGTTTCCCCACCCAAATCTCATCTTGAATTATAATTCCCATAATTCCCATGTGCTGTGGGAGGGACCTGGTGGGAGAAAATCATGGGGGCGATTTCCTCCACATGTTCTTGTGGTAGTGAGTAAGTCTCAGGAGAGCTGATGGTTTTATAAGGGGAAACCCCTTTTGCTTGGTTCTCATTCTCTCTTGTCTGCTGCCGTGTAAGATGTGACTTTCACCTTCTGCTGTGATTGTGAGGCCTCCCCAGCCACGTGGAACTGTGAGTCCATTAAACCTCTTTTTTAAAAAATAGATTACTCAGTCTTGGGTATGTCTTTATCAGCAGTGTGAAAATGGACTAAAAAACCAGTATGGTGTAAATGTAACTTTTGTATACACTGGGAAACCATAAAATCTGTGTGACTCACTTTATTCTGATATTCACTTCATTGTGGTGGTCTGGAACCACAAGTGCAGTATCTCCAAGGTATGCCTTTTGTAAGCAGTAATGCCATTTGAAGGGATTGATGAGCCCATGGGTGTTCACAGCCTATTCTCTAAATATCTGGTGCTCTGGGTGAGAGCAGGGCTAGGGCCATTGGGTCCCCTTGTTTTCTCCAGAGCTGTCCTGATGATACTGCATTCTGGCTACTGCTGGTCACCTACTGGAATTTTCTATTCTCATCACATCCAACTCATCTAGAGTCCTTAGGTCTGCTGTGACAATACTCCCACCTCCTTCACAGTCCCTGGGTCCCACAGTTTTCTCAGGATGATGAGATCTGTGCATCTCATTTTCCCCTGGGGATCAGGCCCTTCCTTCAGCTCCCCCAGGTCTGGGGTAGAGGCTTGTTTATGTCGTGCTTATACATGATAGTAAGTCTGCCTTTGGGGTGAGGTTCATAAGCTTAGAAGGCTGCAACCTGCCTGGGCTCCACCTGGGGGATGGTGAACATGGTCTTTACGTGGGATTAAACCTCTTCTGTACATTTGCATAAGAGGATGTGTGTTGGTGAGAGGGAAGAGGATGGGATGAGAATAAGAGCAAGCCTTTTATTTTGTCTCTATCAAGCATTCATTTATTGAGCATCATTTTGCACAGCTACTGAGTATCAGAGAGGGGATTCAAACCCATGTTTGAACTCTGCAGCCCCACTCCTGCTACCTGAAATAATGCCCACCTCCCAGGATGCCTATAAAGCATTGGAGACACCATTTACAGCCTGGCCCCTTAATGCCTGGAGTGTAAGAACTCAGTGTGCAGTAACTTCTTTCTTTCTCTGAGCAAAAAAGAAATCTTAAAAGAAAGTGAAAATTGGTTGCCTTGGAGAAATTTGAGAAGGAACCAGAAAGTGTGTGGGAAGGAATTTACTCAGCCTGGGCTGCCAGGCCGGTTCTGGTGGGCTCCACCTCCGAGCATCCCCTGGCTGATGGGGGCATTTAACCACCTCCTCCAGTTTTATTTCCCCCACTTCACCCACACAGAACAGCAGTTCTCACAGGGAGACGGGCTGGTGAGTTAGCATCTTTTCATGATGAACTGTGCTGCACCAAGCCTTATCTTTCATTTATGATAATGATGCTTATAATGAGGGACTGCAAATCTGACAGATTGAGGATCATCTTGGAGGCTGTACTTTTCATAGTTCTTGCAGTTTGGATTGACTTTGGGGAGAGAAAAAAGGGAGAGAGACTCTTAGTAAAGAAAACATGATTTTTATATGAGTAGTCATTACAGATCATGATTATATTCATCTCCCCATGCAGAAACTATACCAGCACACATCCTTCCTTTATTCCCTTGAGTAAAAGAAGGCCTTGTGGTTTAATAAGCCAAAGGGAACACATGCAATGAATGAAGTGGTAAAGCAATAGTCGCCCCATCCTTCCTCCTGCTCCTGGAGAGCATCCTAATGTCAGACATGGTTAGCCTGGAGATTTGGCTTTTTGCCTTTCACCTTTGGACAGGTCGCTTCATGACCTTGAGCCTCAGTTACTAATTTTTAAAGTGAGCCTCTGGTTTTAAATTGCTGTGTAGCAAGCTGTCTCATACTTGGTAGTATAAACCATCTATACTTATTTATTATTATAATCTCTCCTGGTGCTGGGCTCAGCTGGGTGGTTCTTAGGCAGGACCTCTCATGGGGTTGCAGTCAGATGGTGGCTGGGCTGGAGTCACCTGGAGCTTCCACACTCATATATCTGGTGCTTGTTGCTGGCTATTGGCTGGGATTTCAGAAAGGACTGTCAGCCAGGACATCTACTCTCAGCCTCCTCATGTGCCTTGGGCTTCTCCACAGAGTGGTAGCTGGGTCATCTCTTGTTAAATGCACTCACTGAGGCCCATCCAGGTTCAGGGAGAGGAGATACAGGCTACAGCTCTTGCTGGGGACATAAGAGTAAGGCTCTGGGATGGGGTGTGGCTCTTTCTGAAAAACATAGTCTGCCACCATAAGGATAATAATTGGTGTTTGGGTCACTGTAAGAATTAATGAAATAATGTTAACAGGTAATGAAGTATAGGGGAAAGTGTTGGAATTTTGGAGTTAGAGTGGCTTGGATTTGGATTCTGATTCTGCTACTTTCCAGCTATGGGAGAAGCTGACCATGGGTTCTGTTAGTCAGGGCCTGATTGAAGAGGGTGTGGGGGTAACAGTAGGGGGACACTTTCCACTTCAGGTATTTCTCCTTTTTCCTTTCCTAGTGTGCCTGGCGGGCTGTTGCTGGTTTGCGTGGTGTCTGATGGTGACTCCCCTGAATCGAGACTTACCTCTTATTTAGGAGAATTATGTTTATAATGAAACTGTGGATTTCTTTAGATTGAAATCACATGGGAGGTGATCTTTTTCACAGCCCTTTGATTTGGGCAGATTGAGGAGTTTGCTAATTTCTAACACCTCTCTTCCTGGGTCGCGTCAAAGATGAAACGAATTCACATGCATGAGCCTGAGAGTTTAGGTGTTGTGGTGGATGGGCTGAGTGTGGGTTTTGGGATCAGGCAACAAGTTTGGATCCTGGCTTGGCTGTTCATTAACTGGGGAACCTTACATAAGTCGGGTCCTGTCTCTGAGCCTCTGATTTCATCCTCTAAAATGGGACAATGTCTTGGGTTACCAGGTTGCACAACTGTAAGTAAAGCCTCTTACCGCATGGTTTATGTGAACCGTGTCCCCAGAAGTGTGCCAGGCCCAGTCTGCACAGCCCTGATGGCCTCTGCCATGCACAGCTGTGCTGAGGGCAGGACGAGGGCTGGTGGGGGAGGCCACTGTGACCCTGGGCCAAGAAGATTCCCAGCAAAGGTTTGCTCCCCTCCCGTCTTCCCTGAACTCTGGGGAGCAGAGAGGTTTCTGGAATCCTTGCTGAGAGGTCCTTTCTTCTGCTCCCATGCGAAGCGGGCCCAGATGGTTTCACTGAGCTCCTCCCTGGGGATGTTGGAGTGATCTAGGTTTCTCACAACCTGCGGCCCTGGGTGGTGAGGCCGGGAAGTCAGGGGCTCATCACTGTGGTTTGGGTCCTGGCTGTGCAGTGTGTCGCACTGGTTTTCTGATTAATCCGCTATGTTTTCAGCCACTCAGCCCCTTTGTTATGTACTTGCCCTTTGGAGCCTCGAGGCAAAGTGCTGGGTTTGAGGATGGGATTCAGGTGGACCTGGATTTGAATTCTTATGACTTACTCCCTCACTTACTGGCTGTGGGACCTTGGCCGGCTGCTCATTTCCTCTGAGCCTCATTTCCTTCATCTATAACATGGGAACAATAGCTCCTATCTCTCAGCCTGGATGTATGAATTAAATGGCATAGAGCCCACGTAACTGAGTCATTGATTATTGATTGAGTGCCAGGCAGCTTCCCAGGTGCTGAGATGTGAACAAGCAGGCAGTCTGGGTGCTGGAGGGCAGCAGCTGAACACAGCTGAGTAAACTGGTCAGATGGTGAGGGATGGTGATCTGTGCATGGGGAAGATGGGGGTGCAGGACTGCTCTTCTGTGGGTCATCTGGGAGGGCCAGGCTGATGAGAGGGGGATGAGCAGGGCCTGGAGGGGGCCCTGAGTGAGGATGTGGCTCTGCGTGGGAAGACCAGCAGGCAGCGGGAAGAGCGTGCAGGGGGTGGAGGGGAAGGCCTCTTGTGGAGGGTGCTTAAGGATGAGTTGAAGTGCCGTTTTAGGCAAGTGCAGGGAGAGGAAAGAACCAGACCTTCCTCTCCCTCACCTGCAGGCTGCCCCAAGTAGCTCAGCTTGGTCAGGAAATACCCGTCACCTCCTTTCTCTTCGTATTTTTACCACTTTTTAATACACCTTTAAAGAAAGGACATTTATATTTGCAAATAACCTTAAAAAAAAAGCATTGCAGTTTTCCCACTCCCACAAAAAAAAATCTAAACTCAGTGCAAAATAAGTCCCATCCATGCCACTAAGTGGCTCACTTAGAATCAGTGTATATTTCTAGTTCATGCTTTCTACCTCTGCTCAAATGACCCTCACAACAATACTGAGAGCCAGTATTACTAGGCCCATTGAACAGATAAAGAAACTGAGACCCAGAAAGGTGAAGGTGAAGGTCAAGGTCACAAGGCTTGAAAAAGGCAGATAGGACTTAAAGCCCTGGGTTTTCCTGACTCCAGGTTTTCCCCTCAACCCTGGCTGAAGAAGTCAAGTTCTGGAGCCGCTGACCTCTGACAGCCTCTCCCTCCCCTCCTCTGTCTGCCTGCAGCATCCGTTTCTGTTGCTGATGCTGGTGTCTGAGATGCAGGCATCTCCATAACTTGCCAGGCTTGATGAAGCTCAGTGGATTTTTTCTAGTGATGATGGACATAATTAATTTAGCAGAGGAGATGCCTCATTGCTGCCAGTGTCAAATAAAAGCGGGAAGGAAGACAGGTTGCACTCTACCCCTGAACGCAACCATGAGCTTAGCCAGAGGGTCAAGTATTCTTGGAAGAAGGAGGACCCCAGCTGGGGTCTACTTGGTTCTTGGAATGCCTTACATGCACCTTGTCCTAAGCATCAAGCAATGATGACAGCAGGCATGGAGGCTGGGCCATGGAAAGTGAGTGCTTGAACCAGGCAGGTGAACACATTCCTGAGAATACGTCAGTAAGCGGTAAGCCATTCACTGGCTCTCTAGCTTCAGTGTCTATATAAATCATCTGGAAGGCATGCTTTAAAAATCCATATGCCTTGACCACATCCCCAGAAGTTTAAATTCAGTCTCTCTGGAGTGGTCCTCAGATCCCGATTTTTATGAATCGTTCCACATAGTTCTGGTGCAGAAGGTTCCAGAAACATCAGCACAGGAGTTATGTGCATGAGCTCTGGAGTTTTTCAGTTGTGTTTCTGAAGCTGGGATGACTCAACACAAGAGATCTAGCCTCCTTAGTCTTTGCTTCCTCCTGCTGTGAAATTAGCTGTAATATAGCTATCTCAGGGTTGTGAGGAACATGACCATGCACGTAACATTGCTTTAGTTTTGAATTGACGGGTTGCCCAGAGTAGGAGGCTCAGCCCCCAGGTGGAGGACCAGTCAGTGATACTTGAACATCAGTTGCTTGGGGCTCCAAGTCTGGCAGATGCGAATTCCATCAGCAGGACCAATCACTCAGCCCTTCAAGGTTCAGCTTGGACCTCAATGCTTCCAAGAAGACTTCCTATGGCTTTATGCCTTGAGTTCCCACTGCCTGCTGCATTCCCCTCTATGGAAACATTTTTCTCATTGCACCAAAACAGTCTCCTGCTATATTCCTCTCCCTCAGTTGGACTGGGAGCTCTTCAGTGGAAGGGACAGCCTTGCTCACCCTTGCTCACCCTTGCTTCTCTAGGACCCAGCACATAGTGGATTTTGCATAGCTATAATCAGAATATTGAAGCAATCTTGTATTGCTTTTGCATTCCCTTCACATAGTAAGCATTTACCATGGTCTGAAGTCTTTATCCTTAGCATATCTATGGCTGCTTAATATCCTTTTTTTTTTTGAGATAGAGTTCTGCTCTTGTTGCCCAGGCTGGAGTGCAATGGCGCAATTTTGGCTCACAGCAACCTCCGCCTCCCAGGGTCAAGCGATTCTCTTGCCTCAGTCTCCTGAGTAGCTAGGATTACAGGCATGCCTCATCACTCTCAGCTAATTTTGCATTTTTTAGTAGAGATGGGGTTTCTCCATGTTGGTCAATCTGGTCTCGAACTCCTAACCTCAGGTGATCCGCTCACCTTGGCCTCCCAAAGTGATGGGATTATAGGCATGAGCCACCATGCCCTGCACGGCTGCCTAATATTCTATAGAAGTGTTGCTCTCTGAATGTTTGAATTATTCCCTATTAAGAATCTTCCTTTTTTGCTATTATAAATAATGTCGAAGAGAATCTTTGTATCCCTGGTTGTATAATGGACTTCTGCAGATGATCAAGAAAACCATTAGATTCTAATAGTAAACAATTTAAATAGATAATTATAACAAGTTGGGACTGGGATGCAATCTCCAAGCACATGAAAAAAAAAATGGTCAACCTCACTAGGTATAAAATGCAAAATAAAATGATGCCTGATGTTTTATCTACTGCATTAGCAAACTTGAAAATAATGGTAATTTCAAGCACTGATAACGACATTAGGAATTAGGTGCGTTTGTTTAAACATTGTCTTTGGCAGTGGAAATTAGCACAATTTGGCAATGGATTTAAAAATTGGTAACCCCACCGCTGGGACACCTTTTTTTTTTTTTTTGAGACGGAGTTTCGCTCTTGTTACCCAGGCTGGAGTGCAATGGCGCAATCTCAGCTCACTGCAACCTCCGCCTCCTGGGTTCAGGCAATTCTCCTGCCTCAGCCTCCTGAGTAGCTGGGATTACAGGCATGTGCCACCATGCCCAGCTAAATTTTTGTATTTTTAGTAGAGACGGGGTTTCACCATGTTGACCAGGATGGTCTCGATCTCTTGACCTCATGATCCACCCACCTCGGCCTCCCAAAGTGCTGGGATTACAGGCGTGAGCCACCGCGCCCGGCCGGGAACACCATTTTAAAGAAATGACTTCTTGTAGAAATTGGAGGGAATCACAAGTCTGTTAATTGTTACTCATACTCTTTTGCAACCCAGAGTCATCCTCCCTATAGAGAAGGCAGCTTCCATGTGGTTCTAACCCTGCGTGGTATGAGCTCTGGGCTTGAGGTGGAGGGAGAGATTAGAGCAGCCTCCATGAAGATGCGATTCTTGATCTGAGACTTGCAGGGTCAGCAGCTAGTTGTCCAACAGATGGGAGAGAGGGAAAAGGGAGAGATAGGGAGATTTGTGTCCCGGCGTTTGTGTAGGTGTGTGTGCACATGCCTGCGTTTGTAGAAGGGCGGGTGAGTACTCGGCTGTGTCAAAACAAGAGGCTACAGGGATTGCAAACCATGAATTCTGTGCCATGCTTGGGTGTCCCCTGAAGGTGGTGGGGTGACACTGAATCAGAGAACTGACATGGTCAGGGTTGGGTTTTAGAAAGCTGTCACTGACTGCTAGGTGAAGGATGGAGGCAGGGAAGCCAAGTAGGAGGCTGTCACAATAGCTTAGGGGAGAAATGTTGAAGGTGAGCCTGTGTGAGCGTGGATTGGATGGAGGGAAGAAGGTACATTACATGCCTGGGATTACAGGCATGAGCCACTATGCCCGGCCTCAAAAACGTTTTCAAGACACACGTAACCCTTGAAAATTTTAGGCGCTCACCTCCGCTTTTCTACATGACCCTCCTCCAGGCACCTTCCCTGGGGAAGGTCCCACTTCACTGTGCCTCTTCCTGGTACACAGGGTCCCCTGGAAGCCCGTGGTGACCATCAGCTTGTGCACGTTGCAGACCCCGCTAATGGCATGTTGGCTAACTGCATAATGCAGCTATCTGCCTAGTGAATTAAGGCCCAAATGTTGTTCTTTGCAGAGTAATTATGTGGGATAAGTGAATGACTGGAATATTTGCAAGATTTTGTCCCTTGGTCGATTTCCTTTCTTAGAAGACAGCCGCTGTGTGGGGGAAACATAAGACAGGAAATATCTCTGGGGCTTGCGTAACACAACCACAGGAAAGCTTGCGGCGCTTGAGACAGGAACATGCAAAGTAGTAAGTTTGGGTAAAAAAGAGCATACAACTGTTCCATCCTTGAAATGCATATGTTCTGCGGGATGACTGGCAGGGCTGGATTCGGCTCTTGCCTGTTCTCAGCCGAGGAGCGCGTCTCATTTCCAGCACTGGCCTGTCAGGGTGGGCGTGGGTCCGCACGTGGTTCCCGGGGTGCATGGCCCGGTGCTGGGTTTCTGCTGCATTGGATGAGTCCTGGCGCATCCATGGCTGTGACTTTGACCCAGTGATTTCCAAAAGCCTGGCCTCGGTTTCCCCATCTGTGAAATGGGGAGAGCAATCCGTCTTGGGAGAGTTGTTCTGGGGGGTCTCAGAGGCGAGGCAGGTAAAGGGCTCCCTATGAAGCATGGGATTGAGATGAGACATCTTTCCCTCCCCCTGCACACCAAGGGTGAGCCCCGAGCTGGGCGTTGTGGGGCTTCTTGGGGATGGAGGAAACCCTGACTGGGGTTGCCTGTTTCAGCCTCCTCCTTATTAGCTCAGCTCAGCCGCGTTAGCTAGGAGCCTGGGAGGAAATGAATGTTGTTGAAGGTCTTGCCCTCTTCCCAAGAAAAGGTGGTAAAAGTGGGTCTGCTTTTCCTACCTAGAGCCAAGTACTGTGGGAGAAAATTTTTATTTTATTTTGATTTTTTTGAGACAGAGTCTCACTCTGTCACCCAGGCTGGGGTGTGGTGGCATGATCTTGGCTCACTGTACCTTCCGCCCCCAGGTTCAAGTGATCCTCCCACCTCAGCCTCCCCAAACAGCTGGGACTACGGGCACATGCCACCATGCCTGGCTGATTTTTGTATTTTTTAGTAGATATGGGATTTCAACATGTTGGCCAGGCTGGTCTTGAACTCCTGACCTCAAGTGAGCCTCCTGCCTTGGCCTCCTGAAGTGCTGGGATTACAGGAGTGAGCCGCCATGCTTGGCCTTGAAAATGTTTTTAAGACACACATAACCCTTCAAAAGGATTTTCATCTTCATGCTTTGCAGAGGGCATCAGACACTCAGAGACGCTACACAACTTTCTTTGGGTCTCACAGCTCGCAGGTGACAGGAGTCAGGTTTGGTCTCATCCCTGATGCCTGCTCTCTCTGGGCTAGGTCAGGGTGCCAGAGGTTCCCTTTGCCTTTTGATGAGTGTGAGTGGGAGGTGTTTGTTTTTCCTTCCTGTGGGCCCTAGCTGGTGGGGAGGTGAGATGAAAGCTGCCTTTGTCCTTGGCCCTCTTCGAACAGGTTCTGGTCTTTGCATCTGAGTGGCTTTGCCCCAAAGTGGCTCTGGCTTCTTGACAAGGCACCATCCATCCCCAGCTGCCTCCCTGCTGCTGCGGGAATCTCCCATGCCATGTCCTCCTGGTTGGCAGCCACCTTCCCTAGCCTTGTGAGTCCCTCCTCTTCCTTAATGACAGGGATATGGGCTTCCAAAAGCTCACAACACAGGGAGGAAGTGCTGCTGAGAGGGTTGGAGGGCAGACCATAGTCCCAGGCAGGAGTCTTGGGCTGGTAGCCTACTACCTGTGTGCCTTCAGGCAAGCTCTCCATCCTCTTGGTGCCTCGGTGTCCTCATCTGTCAAATGGGTGTCATATGGCATGTCCATCTAAAGGCAGAGGTTGGTGGGGATGAAACATAATAATGACTATCAGGCTGGGTGCGGTGGCTCAGGCCGGTAATCCTAGCACTTTGGGAGGCTGAGGTGGGTGGATCCCGAGGTCAGGAGAACAAGACCATCCGGGCTAATATGGTGAAACCCCGTGTTTACTAAAAATATAAAATTAGCTGGGCATGGTGGCGCGTGCCTATAGTCCCAGCTACTTGGGCGGCTGAGGCAGGAGAATCGCTTGAACCCAGGAGGCAGAGGTTGCAGTGAGCTGAGATCGTGCCACTGCACTCCAGCCTGGGTGACAGAGTGAGACTCCATCTGAAAAAAAAAAAAAAAAGATGAACATCAAGTGCGTGGCTTGCGGGAAGTGGTCCACCTCAGGCCTTTCTGTCATGGTGACATCCCGTGCGTGATGGAGCCTGGTGCAGTGGGCAGAGTCCAGAGGGTGAGACAGAACTGGGTTCTCTGCCCACCTCTGCCAATTAGCCGCCAGACCTTGGGCAATTGCTCCATTTCAGAGGATGTTGGGGGTGCTGAGTTGAGAAAGGAAGCTCAGGGCAAACGCAGACACCCATCCTAACTGCTGTGCAGTGACATGGGTTATAGATAGCTGAGTCTGGCCAACATCTGTTGCTTGCCTACCTTGTGCGGGCGGTGGGGTAAGGAAAAGATGCAAGCGTAGTTCTCAAAGGCAGCAGTTTACAGTCGGAGCAGACGACATGCACATCACGGCCTGCAGTACAGCGGTGTTTGGAAATGCACAGATTCAGCTTCTCTGCTCTCCCAAGTTGTGACCTCCTGCTTTCCTATCCCTCAAGTCCTGGCCTTCCTGACACTGAGCCTTCCTGATCACTTTCTGTCCAATGCTGTCATGTGAGGTTAGATCTGGCAATTCTGGCAGCACACGGTGGCTAAGCTCATCCCGGGCACTTGGCTCTGATGATCGTCCCTGTGTCACCCTCACTGGCTAGGACTTAGAGGCTATGTGGGGCCATGCGTAGGGTCCAGGAAGATACAGTTCAAGGGCTCGGCTGCACCCTGGGGGCTCTGAGGGGTTGGTCTTGCTTAGTGACTCCTGCTGTTGGTGGTTTTCTTTGCTCTGTATGCTCTGCCCCCTGTGTATAACAGCGAATGAACTTGAGCTGGTGAGTGAAAGTCAACTTCTATTTATCTCCCCAAAGAGAACAATTTTTTTTTTTTAATTAAAGTTTGGAAACTCCTGAGGTTGCCAACTTAAAAAAGGAAGAATTGAGATATGCTTTGTGGAATGTCGTGAAACATCATTGGTCTTTCAAGCTTGATATGACTCAGTGTGCCCAGTGAGATAGAAGCTTGGTTATGTTAGGTGATAAACCAGCACAATAAAAGTCAAAAGTTGGCCGGGTGTGGTAGCTCACGCCTGTAAGCCCAGCACTTTGGGAGGCTGAGGCGGGTGGATCGCTTGAGGTCAGGAGTTCAAGAGCAGCCTGACCAACATGATGAAACCCCATCTCAACCAAAAATAGAAAAAATTAATTAGCCAGATGTGGTAGTACATAACTATAGTCCCAGCTCCTCAGGAGGCTGAGGCAGGAGAATTGCTTGAACCCAGGAGGCAGCGGTTGCAGTGAGCCCAGATCCCAGCACTGCACTCCAGCCTGGGAGACAGAGTGAAACTCCATCTCAAAAAAAAAAAAAAAAAATAGCAGCCAAAATTTAAGAAACATGTAGGAGAAGAAGCACTTGAAACTAAAAATTCTACATATGAATGGTGTGTGTGTGTGTGTGTGTGTGTGTGTGTGTGTGTGTGTGAGCACACACTGTAAGGTCTTCTATTGTGGTGGAGCATGGACCTGGGGTAGCCTGTTCCAGGTATGTAGCAGGTGCTCAATAATTGCTCTTAGATTAGATCGAGTGAAGCTTCCTGCTCCACATCCTGCTTTTCTTCGCCAGGCTGTATTATTTCAAAATTGCCGGCTAGCAAAGGGAAAGCACCTCAATGGTCAGACTGAGTTGGTTTAAAAATTCGTTAGCAATGAGTCTGCCCTCAGAACATGATACTCTGCATTTTATTCACCCTTTGGTTTGCTCAACAGTCTTCCCCCATAGCTGTAGCCCTGAGCAGGGTCTCTACAAAGGTGACAGGCAAGTTTGGGTTTCCGGGTGTGTAAGTTCCTTGGGCTGCCTGCCATAACCAAGTACCATAAACTGGGGCTTCAGCAAGAGATATTTATTTCTCACAGTCTGGAGGCTGGAAGTCCAAGGTCAAGGTGTTGGCAGGCTTGGTTCCTTCTGAGGCTGTGAGGGAGAATCTATTCCAGGCCCTTCTCTGTGGCTTGCAGATGGCAGTTCCCATCCTCATGTGGCTATCTCCCTGTGTGTGTGTCCCCAAGTTTCTCCTCCTTATAAGGACAGCAGTTATACTGGATTAGGGCACACCTGACTCCCTCATTTTAATGATTCCCTCTGTAAAGGCTCTATCTCCAAAGAAGGTCACATTCTGAGGCACTGGGTTAAGACTTTCACATATGAATTTTTGGGGACACAATTCAACCCATGACATGAAGACTCCCAGGCCCAGCGGGGAGGCAGGAAGTCCCTGGACTGCTGCAAAGGAGTGGGAGCGAGGTACCTTGGAAGAAGAGAAATAATGGCTGAATCTGCTCAGGAAGATCTGAGAAGCCTTCATGGGAAGCCGCATGCAGGTGGGAGGGAAGGACTGAGCTGGAGATTCCTGGAGTGCGTAGGTGGGTGGAGGGAAGACACTCTCTGTCTGACCATGTGCCGAGTTCAGGAAGTACGGGCTGACCTAGAAGGCTGATGTACTGCCCTGACTTGGCCATGGGTGCTGTGTACCCAGCAGGGGAGAGGAGGCTGCAGCCCGCTGGGGCCCACAGTGGGGCTTGGGCTCCAGTCTGAAGGCCACTCAAATCTGAAGGCCGTGCAGCCTAGAAGGGCTTTGCCCAGGGCAGGATAAGAGAGCCGGACTTTAAAAAATCCGTTCTCATTCACTCATTTGACAAATATGCATTGGTTGCTTCTTTACTGAGGGATCTTGGGCCCTGAAGTCATTCTTCTGTTGATGAGCTAAGTGACCTCAACTCAGTAATTTAACCTGTCTAGACTGTAGAGCGGGGGCTTCATAGCAATGCCTGCCTCCCAGAGTTCTGGGACAAGGAGGTGTCATAAGGGACTTGAAAACTCCGCTTAGAACCTGCTGTAGGGTTCAGTGTTCAGTAAATATGAGCTACTTGGCTGGAGGAGACAGGGGGAGGGGAAGGAGAAAGATAAAAAGGAAAGGGAAGAAAAGGAGGAGAGGCAGAGCTAGTCAGATGCAAAGCCAAGAACCATGCACTGAGGGAAGGACAGGGAGGAAGACCAGGGGGTCTCTGAGCACAGGCCGTCCAACCCAGGGAGGCCCACCCTATCCCTGATGGCTGTGAGTGCGGAGAGAGTCCGGGAGCCTGCACGGGGAGCTGCGGTGAGCTGAGTGTCCTCCCCTTGAGTGACACTTTGGGTGGCATCTTTCTCCGAGAAGGCACTTCCCTACCTGTGGGCAGCAGAGAGCCACTGGCTAAAAGGAAGGGGTGTTTCTTTCTTTCTTTTTTTTCATTTTTTGAGATGGAGTTTCACTCTTGTTGCCCAGGCTGGACTGCAATGGCGCAATGTCAGCTCATGGCAACTTCTGTCCCCTGGGTTCAAGCAATTCTGTCTCAGCTGGACTCCAGACCTTAGGTGACCCCCCTGCCTTGGCCTCCCAAAGTGTGGAGATTACACATGTGAGCCACCACACCCCGCAGGAAGGGCTGTTTCTGTATTTCTGGTGTGCACTGGCAGATGATAGTCCCTGCAGAGAAGCTGTCACTGGAAGACTGGCCTGTCCCCTTGGCTGATGAAGCGGGTTTGGGTGTTCTCTGAGGTAGTGTCCTCTGTGTGCCGGCACCGGCTGTGCCTCTCAGTTTAGGAGTTGCAGGGCTTCATGGGGCAGCCGGTGTATACTTGCTCGGGGCCTTTCCATAGCCCCTGTCATTTTAATTCCTCCTGTCACTCTGCAGGAGGACTCAAGAGTGTGTTGAGAAATGAGATCTGGCTCTGCTGAAGCCTAGTCCTCCTGAGCCTGCATTGACTCCTCTGTGAAATGGAGCCACATAGACCCAAGGCTGGTGTGCCCGCTGTGTGCTTTCTGACCGGAAGGTGCCTGTGCTGTTCGATTCTTATAGTCATTTCAAGTTGTCGTGGGGGAAAGGAAATGATGGCCGTGAGTGTGGGGGGCTGGCAAGCATGTAACCATGAGCTATCTGAAAACAATTCTGGTTTGTAGGGTTTGCCAATTTCTTTGGTGTAAATACTTCCACCATGGCCCATTTCAGGCCACCGAAGGACGTCACTGAACCCCGAGTCAGGAGCTCCTGAGATGCGCCATTGCTGTGTCTGGGAGCAGACACGTCACAGTCAGTGGGGGCCATTGATTATTGTCATTATTTTGTCTGAGAGGGCTGGAAGTGTCATGCTGATCTGCCGAATGACAGAACTCAGCAAACACATCAGAAGCATATAGTATGGTTTCTTCCAAACTAAGCCAAGCTAAGAATATTCACATACATCATCTCCTTTAGTGCTTACATTCTTTTTTCCTTCCTTCCTTCCTTCCTTCCTTCCTTCCTTCCTTCCTTCCTTCCTTCCTTCCTTCCTGCCTTCCTTCCTTCCTTCTCTCTCTCTCTCTCTTTCTTTTTTGAGACAGTGTTTCGCGCTTGTCACCCAGGCTGGAGTGCAATGGTGCCATCTCAGATAACTGCAATCCCTGCCTCCTGGATTCAAGTGATTCTACTGCCTCAACCTCCTGAGTAGCTGGAATGACAGGTTCTTGTCACCACGTCTGCTAATTTTTGCATTTTTAGTAGAGATGGGGTTTTACCAGGTTGACCAGGCTGGTCTCAAACTCATGACCTCTGGTGATTCACCCTCCTTGGCTTCCCGAAGTGTTGGGATTGCAGGCATGAGCCACTGTGCCTGGCTGGTGCTCACATTCTTCCACAGTGTTCTGAAGGTGAAGAAACTGCGGCTCAGAGAGCTTAACCAACTTGTGTAAGTGGCAGCCAATAAGTGGCAGATGAGGTCTTGAACCTTGAGGAAGAGGAAAGTGGTGAGTGCTAGTGTTTGTCATGTGTCAGGGGCACTCCCTCATATGATGCTTACAACAGAATTACTTACAAGGTGGGCATCATACTCTGCCCAAAATAGAGATGATACAACAGAGGCTCAGAGAGGTTAAGGAACTCACCCTAGAACACACAGCTAGAGAGTAGTGGAGCTGTAACCTGAGCCCAGGCCTTTCTGCCTCTAACAGTCAGGTCGCCACACCATCCTTGCACTGCAGCGATCATGTTCCGTCTTCTGTTGGTTCAGATCTTTATTTTCAATCCCAGACTTTTATCAACTATCACTTCCATTTTGGATGCCCTGAAGAGCACACATGGGTATGAAGAGATGCCTGCTGTAGATAGGCAGGGGTCATGGGGCTGCCTGGGCCTGGGCCACACTGTCAGTGTCTGTGGCTGTGGGCAAGTCTCGGCCTATCCTTGCATCTGTGGACACAGAGGCGGGGCCTGTAGGAGAGGCCGGAGGTGAGCCTCCAGTTCTGTTGTCCCAGTCGGCCTGGGGCAGTCACTGACATCAGCAATACCTGCAGGGAGAGCCACTGAGCATCTGTCCCCTGGGAGTCCTTGCGGGTGGCTGGTGAGGAGAGAGGATGGGGCCTTGGAAAGGCTGGATTTGGGAGCCTTTCCTTCACCATCTCAGGAGAAGAGGAAGTATCACAAGGCACCTGGCAGTTGAGTGGTCAATGAAAAACAGAGTTTTGTAGAAAGTTCCCCATGCTCTGCAAGATCCTGGCTGAAGGAGGGTAAAACAGGGCTGGACTGGTCTGGTCTGAGCTGGTCTAGTCTGGTCTGGTCTGGTCTGGACTGGGGTGGGCTGGGCTAGGCTGGGGTACTGCTGGGATCCAAACTGTCTGCTCTGGCAGAGGTGAGAAGTGGGTGGTTTTTTAGGGAGGTGGAGGCTGGGAGTGGGGCTCCAAGTGTCTGTATAGGGGAGGGGAATGAACACAGGCCTTGGAGGCAGAGATCTGGGATCTTCGTGGCTGTGATCAAGTCACTTTACTGCTCAGGGCCTTAGCCGGCCCATCTTTTTAGTAGACGTGATGGCACAGTCCCCAGCAGAGCAGAGGCTGAGGTCAGGAATAGACACAGAACGCGATATTCAGGAGGCGCCCAGTGGACAGCGATTGTCTCTCTCTCCCTTGAGGTCCCTGTCACATCTCTCTTTGCTATTGGTCATGGACTAAAGCTGTTATTTGACATTCCCTGTGCTCCTCTAGCCCCAAGCGCAGGGAGGGCACTGGCAGGTGGCCCTGGGTCAGCCTCTCCCCCTGGGAAGCCCCACGCATTTCCAGGCTCTGGAGCAAGGCACTGCTGTGTATGTGGGCCGCCGCCCTCCGCCGCCAGGGCTCTGCAGACACTGGCTCTCAGGAGCAGGGACAAAGCCCTATTATGCAGGGTGCTCACACTCACTCTGAAGTGTGTGAACCTGCCGACCTGCCCGCCCAACACACAGGCTGGAGTGGCTCTGCCCAGTCATTGTTCCCACAGGGTAAAGGAGGTCACTTGGGGTGAGGCCGCCCAGGGCGTCTTTTGAGGCTGCGGAGGATGAACCCCCTTTTGCTGGGATGGGAATAGCTATTCTCCATCTTTTGCTGAGGCCTTGGTTGAAGGTGGCAGCTCTGATCTGGAAGGAAGGAAGCCCAGGCTCTGTTCAGCACCGGGAGGTGGGGTGCCGGGTCCCAGGGTGGCTTTTGGAACAGAGTGGGTATGTGGCTGGAGGATGAGGAACTCGCCGGGGCAGCAGAGGGTGAACCATATGCACCCATCCCGTCAGTAAGCATTTGTTGAGAGCTCACGATGGGCCAGGCACAGTGGGTGCAGCAAGAACAGATAAACATCTCCACTCTCATGGAGCCTGTCTTCTAAAGAGGACTTTTAGAAGACCTCGCCTGGCCTTTTCTGTCTTTCCAACTCTATGACATGATTCACTTTTCCACCCGACACTTAAGCCAGAGGGATATTCATTCATTCATCCATCCATTCATTCATTCAACCAATGCTCATCGAGCAGCACCTGGTATGACCCGCACCCTTCATTAGCAATCAGATGTCTTTTTTCTCATTTAAAAACTGTTTATGAAAATGTATCATACATACAAAAAATGTAAAAATAAAACAGAGCAACCAGATAGCCACATTCAATAATTGTAAATATTTTCTCATATTTTACAATCCTGCCCACATGTAATTTCTTTTTTTTTACTTTAGGTTCTGGGGCACATGTGCAGGTCATGTGGGGTTGCTGCATAGGCGCCTACTATATCTTGCATTTCTCCCCATGTTATCCCTCCAGAAATCCAGAGATCTCCTAGCTCCAACCGAAGTACCAGGTGCAATCAGATGTCTTAATTCTGGTTGCCCCAGACAAATGCGGAGAGCAGACCTCCTGTGTTGGGTCACTTATTAGGATGTGCTTCCAGAAGAAACCAGTAAGGGGTGGAAGTAGGGGGTGAAGAAGAGGTCAGGGGGCTCAGCCATAGAGGGTGAGATTTCAGGGACACTCCCAGCCTCAGCCTGATCTCCTGGGGGAGCTCTGGGGTGTAAATTACAAATTGTGCCTCAGAGCTTGTCCTGAGTTGAGGCAAGGAGCTGGTGGCCCCAGGGCCTCACCGGGGCTCTTAAACTCCGGGGCACTTGGGATCTGTGAATGCAGCTGGGATAGCGCAGGTAGCCCAGTCCTGTCCTCTAAAGGGAGTCACAGGTGTTAGGTAGATAGAGGTGAAAGTGATAGAGGCCATAGAGCCAGGAATCTGAAGTGAAAAATGCCCCCAAACTGGAACCCGGCTTGCCCAGGGTGGAACTTTGACAGAGCAACAAGGTGGGGGCAGGGACTTGTGGGTCAAGCCTCCCTAGAGGCCCTGCCTTCTTTATCCCCCAGCTTAGGGAAAGAGGCATCAGGGAGGGCCTCTTGGAGGAGGTGACCCTATGAGTGCAGTGGGTACATGAGGGTTGGTATACAAATACACAACACACACATATACACAAAGCAGAAGCTCATGGCAGAGTAGGGATTTGAACTTAGGTCTGCTGATTCTAAAATGTGTTGATTTCATTTTGCTTTTCTCTACACGAACATTTTTTCACCCAAGGTCATGGTTTCGTAGAGAGGGTAGAAGGAGTTTGAGTGGTCATCACGCCAGCTCCTTTGGTTTTCAGGTTGGGGAGCTGAGCCCTCAGAGAGGGGTGATGGCTTGCTAGTGTCACACAGTGGCTTGGTGCCCGAGCCCTGGCCTCAGAGCACCAGCCCCAGACTTGCCAAGCCTCAGTTCCTGCCGACTCTTGCATCATGGGATTTTGGGCTCTGTGAGTCTGCAGTACAGACAGGACAGGCTGCGTCCTTCCCGGAAAGGCCTGGAGGTTTCGTGGATGCAAGGATGAAGAAAGGCTAGTGGGATCAGGAGACAGCGCTTTGTCTGTCTTCTGCAGCACAGCACCGGGGATTCACCTGCGTGGGAACAGGGAATCCTGGTAGGGCTGGCTTTGCAAAGTCCGTTTGGTCCATGCTGACTAGTAAATTGGTCTCAGGCTTGCAGTCTGGCCATTCACCATCCCGGAGGCTTGCCTGAAAAGTGAAAACACCCTTTCTCATCCCCTTCATCCCCATCCCACCACTTTTAGGGGTGGAGAGTGAAAATCACTTGAAAGAAACTTCAGCTAGAAAATAAGTCTGTGCTCCTCAGCTTTGCCTGGGGTGCATTTCTCATCTGTGAGTAATGACTTTTTCACAATCCACCTTTTATATTCATTTTAATAATGCACCTCGGTAAGCCAAGGTTCTCTTAAAGGAGAAGGCCTTATTTATTTCCTAGTCTGCTTTGGGAGTGACACAGCTGAGCCAAGAGTCCAGGCAAACCTTGGAAGATTCATCCTTCAACCCACTCTCCCATCCCTGAACACTTAAAGCAAGAACCTGTCCCTTCAATCTAGACCAGACCAAAGCCCCAAGCCCCAACTATTTCAAAGCAAACACAGCTTCAGGGCTGCCGGAGGTAAAAGGGGAAAGCCCCAGGCAGCAAAATCTACTATCTACTGTGCTTGCCTTTGCTCACAGCTGCTGGCCAGCCATTCAGGCACCGGTGGTCACGGGGCTGGCCAGCAGGGCTGGCAGGCAGCAGCCTGGTTCTTGCCACAGTAGGTTGAGATGCTGACCTGTCCCTCGATCTCATGGCCCTGTGGTATTTCCAGTGTCCATTTGCCTTCCTGATGGGTGGGACATTTCCTGATTCTCTGCTGATGGAGAGACTGCACCCCTTAAGCAAGGTGGTAACCTGTATTGCAGAACTCCGCAGGGACTTCATATGCATTGCTGTAATTCATTAATAAGAGATGCTTACTTATTTACTTACTTTCTAGGTTTATAGAAAGTAAAGGCTGGGAGGGGCAAAGCCAATTGGCTCAAGGTCACATCCGTGAACATTCCTCTAAAGTTCTGCTTTCCAGACCACAGGAAGACAGCAAGATCAAGATGGTCTTAGAATAAGTTCTTGACAAAAAGAATAAACATCCATCTCACCCTATCTTTCTTTCTCTCGTCCTTCCACAGCAGAGTTTGGGGTTGGTTTTCACCACAATCATTGATCTTTCACTTTTTTGCTTTTTGAAAATATCTATAGCTGTGGATCAGGCACAGTAGCTAAGTGAGAATGTATACACACACACACACACACACACACACATTTTTATATGTATACACACACACATTTTTTTGGGGGCTGGGGTGAGTGTTCAAATATTAACTTTTAATCCTCCCCCAGGAAGGAGATAAACAGTCCCCCAGGACTCATGCGAAATATTTTTTAGCGTCTTGCACTTTTGGTAAAGTGACAGTTTTGCAAATTGCGGGTAAAGAACTTAAATGTCTAATTAAATCCCGAAGATGTACAGGAGTTTGAAACGAGTGATTGATTCATGGAGGTGCGGCTTCCTGACAGAGGCTGCCTGACAGGGACTGCAAAGCCCGTTCAGCAACTGATGTCTTGTTGTGATCCATGCTGTCATTTTTTCATTACTGATTAAAATTAAAAATCTGCTTGGCAAATCCATTGTAAAAATTCCCTTCATGAGCATCGACGGGTACAAATTATTTTGTCAATCGTCTGGCAATCAAAATGGGGCTGGAGATGGTTTCTAGCCCACACTTCTTTATTATCTCGCTCTCGCTCACGCCAGTGACTTTTCACAACAAAGTTTTAAAAAGCGTAGGTAGCAGGCTTGGCAGCGCTTAAAAAATTAAAGACTCCTCTCTATTTTTTAATGAAATGTTCTGTTTGTATGCATCCCCTCCCCCCACTGAGAGTGGAGGGGAAGGTTCGTGGTGGGAGAGTCGGTCTGCGCTATGTAATTGTCTAATGCTGTGTAATGACAGGTGAATAATAGTAATAAAAGCCTTTATTAGGATAAAAATCTGTTTTGAGAATGGAAGTGTAAATTGTCTAAAACTGCAAGGCAGAACAGGAATCTTGCTAACCTGCAAACCGAGTGGAAAATATTTACAGAAGCTTCATTAGGATGGTTTTTGACTTGGTATCCACGTGTTACATGGAGGATGGGGGACGCATGGGAAGGGCGGACAGGCAGGTGGCATGGAGCTGTGCGTGGCATTCTGGGAGTCAGAAGACCTGGATTCCAGGCTTACCTCTGTGCTGTGTGCCCTGGGCAGGTCAGTTCTCCTCTCTGAACCCCAGGTTCCTATCTTGCAAGTAAAGTGATTGGCTCACTCAACCAGCTCTGCATTCTCTCCGACACACACTCTGCATATGTGTTTATTCCTCTGAAGCCTGGAAGTGAGCAGGCATTTTAAGAGCCTCAAGATTCATCTCTCATGCATTCTGTGATATGGGAAACAGACTATCCCTGGGTTTGAGCCTGGTCAGCCACATATGTGTTCTGTGTCTTGGGGAGTTTACTTATGTCTTTGAGCCTTAGTACCCTGAGTCTGAACTAACAGCTGAGGCTCACCCAGCACCATGCCTACCACATGGTAGACACGGAATCTATTTTAAAAAATTAAAAAAAAAAATCATCAGGCATACAAAAAAATCTTTGAGGGTCTCTGACAAAGAAGAAGAAGACTGTGTGTATGTGTTTCCTGGGGCCCCAGACCCCCCCGAAGCTCCCACAGGTGACTCCAACATGCCACTGGACACTTGCATTCTACTCGGTGGAGTTGGAGGCATCTGCTCTTGGCTGTCAGTATTTCCAGAATTGATTGCAACTATCTCTGGTTCCCCAAGCCCAGCCCATCACCTTGGACCAACTAGGTACTTTGCGTATGATTTGGAATAAGGAATAGCGTCCTCCTGGAAGACGCTAGGAGGAAACACAAGAGCATGAACCTCCCCAGATGAGATAAAGCTGGTCCCAAGAAGGCCTGAACCCAGTGCCTGCGCTGGGATCTCCACAGCATCCAGTTCTGATCCTCATAAGCATCCCTTCCAATTAACAGGAGGGTTTGTATTCCGGGGGGAGGCACTGCGCTCTTTCTGTGCTTCTCAGACACATGAATGAATGAAGATGCAAACGACGCATTTAGCACCTTCTAGAACTGTAACGTAGACTTCATTAAAAATGCTTCATTTTGTGTGCGTTTGTTTGTTTATAATTTATGCATTTCATTTTTCCCTTTCTTACTTATAAAAGCCTAAAGGTTTCTAATCTTCCAGGAAAGGGAAAAAAAATTATATTTCAAAGAGATTGAGATTGTAGGGTCATCTTTAATGAAAAGCAGAATGCCTTCTGTCTTTTTATAAACTCGCCTGCCTATTAAATACCTTGAAGAAATCACGGCATGGAAAAAGATTTTGTAAACAGTTGAAAACAAGAGGTTCAGGATTCCAGATCGACATCCTTCTATGACTGAGTTGGAATATTTATATCTCTTCACACATGGCTGGCATGGATGCCTCATACAAAGAATAGGCATATTGGAAGATGCAAATAAATCCACATTTTCCTCCCTCTATAACACAGCAGGAACAGGGCGATTGGGAAGAAAGGCCGTGGGTATTTGAATGGTTAAAAAAACCTTTAACCATTTGGGCAATTTTCTTTTGGATAATGGTTTATTCCATTTTATAAAATGATTTCCCCAAGCCTATATTTTGTGGATATTTTGCTAATGTGCCAACCCGCAGCTGGAAAGATGGGAACGCTTTTTCTATACCCCTGAAATTTGAGCTCATGCATAAAGTGGCTGGTGAGAGTCCCACATCCAGGAACTCCAAGGAGCCAGGCTCTGTCCACTTCACTTCTCAGTGAGGCTGAGGCAGACATTTGGAGGGTGTCAGCTGAGATTCCACTGTCAATTTGCATGTCTACCCATTCACCTTATGGACCATTTATTGATGAACCCATTTTAATTATATTAATTTTTCCTCCATAAACACTCACCAATGACCTTGCGTTGTGTGTAGGCAGTGGGAGTCCAGAAATGAACCAGACTCATCCTTGGCCCTGGAGGAATGCCCATTCTAATTGGAGAGATGAAGGTGGGGAAGGAGAGAAGGCTGGGTAGGAGAAATTTAACAAGGATGTGGAGTTGGTCACTTTTGCTTTCCATCCTAGCGGCAGAATCCATCAATAAACATTAATTCTAATTGATGTCTATTGCATGACCTAGGGCTGGGGTCAGCTGACAGCCTTCTGTCACATACCCCTTCTGATGAGTGGCAGACATTACGAATTGATCATGGCACTCTTTTCACTGGAGCCAGGAGAAACCATCACCAGTCCATTGGAGTTGGCACAGGAGAGTCAGTCTCGGTGTTAGCTAGTTTGCTCGTTGGGAAGGACCTTCAGTTAGAAGTCGGGAGACAGGCCAACTCTCTGGATAACACAGGCAAGGCTCTATTAAATGAGAGGAGGATAGCTCATCTTTAAAGCCCTTTCCAGCTCTGACAGGTTAGCCACAAGCAGCTTGTCAAGGACATCTTTAAGTCGGCAAACATTTATTGAAGACCTACTGTGTGTGGGGACATAAGAGGTATAAGACACAGCCATTAGGGAGGAGATGGTCACAAACATGACCAATCCTAATAGCAGCTAGAATGTGAAAAAAATAATAGAGGTTGGGTAAGGAGCTCTGGGAGATCAGGGGAGGAAAACACCAGTTACAGGGAAGACTGGGGAGGCTTCACAGAGCAGCTGGTGTGAAATCTCAGCCTCGATGAATGAAAAGGAAGCCAACAAGCAGAGATTTGATTTGCCATGAAAGTGAAGCAGTTCCTGCTCTGCTGTCCTAGCAAAGACATGATGTCCACTACCTCTAATGAAGATTGAGCAAGACGATAGCTGGAAATGTGCCTTGTAAATGATAATGTTTTATGCAAATGTCTTCTGGTATTCTTAGTCCATTCATTCATTCATTTTAGAATTTTTGAGCACCTACTCTATGCCAGGCCTTTCTCAGACCCTGGGGATAAGGAGGGGGATAGGACATGTCTCCCCTTCCCTGAAGCCTGCATTCTGGCTGGCATGTTAAACGTTGCTGGACATCCTAGCATGTGAGTGTGACACTTCAAATTGTCTTTGGCAGTTGAGGAGATCACACGTGGTGAGTTTAGCAAGCATGGGTCATGCAGTGCGTTAGTGTCTGGGATTTAGAGCAAATAACAATTTCTGAAAAATGGGTTGTCCTTAGGAGGTAGCTCTACTCTCCTGGAGACACCCCAGAGTGGGTTTGCTGATGTGTGGGTGAGAATAAGAATCACCATCGTCAAGACAGGAAACATGAGCTCATGCAGGTGGAGGGCTTAACATCGACCCTGTCCCAGAGGGGCAATCTCAAGTCCCAGACTCCTTACTGGCTGCAGGGAACCTCACTACAGCCGCACTTGACTCTCCCAGCAGACCCCACAAGTCTACATTTACTGATGTTGGAACTAAGGGGTGCCAAGGTGATGCTACCTCAAGGTCCCCCAGCACACGTGTGACCTGGTGGCCATAGCTCCAGGGAGCCCAGTTGAACAAGCCTGTCCCAGCCCCACCATGCTGGATTCAAAGCCTGCACTGGCATGCTGCCTGTTATTGAGCTGAGCCCCCATAGAGACAGTCAAGGGTGGTAAGGGTTAGGAGCATGAGTTTGCAGCCAGACTGATATGGACTTTCTTGTGTGAGCCAGGTCATGTCACCTCCCTGAACCTCAGTTTCCTTATCTGTAGACTGGGATTTATGTGAGCTGACTTGATAAAGTCTGTAGGAATGATTGGTTAGAGGGAAGACGGAGGAAGCGCTTGAGTGCAGGCTGACAGTGAGACCTGTGCTCAGAGCAGCTCTTCAGCAGCGGCCTCTGAGCCTCCCAGAGAGGCTGCCGGGCCATTTTATAATCCGCCCCTGAAGCTGACATCTCCAGGCCTGAGTGTGCAGCGTCCTGAAATGCTCCCTCTGCCTCTGTTGGTGTTGGTACACACTTGTCGTGGGCGATGTTCCCACGATCAGACATTTGGTGGAATCGTGACCCTCCATTCCCACCCCACTTGGTGCATTCGCATGTTTCTTCCCTGACAGGCCTGGGTGTGATGTCTCTGGGGTCCCACCATCTCGGAGCCCATGCTTCTGGTTTGCCTGGGGGAATGGAAGGTGTTTGGAGACTGCCCAGGTGAGAGGCCTGGGTGCTGGGGTGACCCTTGTTGCTGGAAAAAAAAAAAAGAAAAATCAAGGTCAAGGGCATGAGTGAGGTCAGGGGCCTGCCCCCATCATGTGCCCATTGGCTCTTCTCTGCAGCCTCCTGTGCCAGTTAGGCTCCAGGAGTGCTGGGTCTTATCCTCCTACTTCTAGCCACCTGAGCCTCTCCGAGCTTCAGTGTTTATTAAGCAGGAACAATAAAAATCTCCACCCAGACATTCAATGATGGAATGGGACAATGCATGAAAACAGCCATGTGCTGCACTTGGCTCATGGTAGGAACTTAGGGAGAGTTGCAAGGTCTTGATGTCAGCAAACATATGCCAGGTTCCAATGCCATGGTCTCCGTCATCTCACTTAATAAGGCTTAGGGAGGGGAGCGCACAGCCAAGCGGAGCCTGGGTGGTTTGCTGTATCTGCCAGTGTCCTCTTCCTGCCTTGCCCACCTGAGCCCAGGCTAAAGGCTGCTAGGACCAGCGGAGGGCATGTGGCATGCTGAAGATGGGTCTGAGGGTCTGACCGGAGACTTGGATTTCAGCCGGGTAACTGAGGCCTCGCGTCAGCCAACCACAGGCTTGGGTTTTACCAGTGGCTTCTTCTGGGCCCTCCCTCTGGAAATGCAAACATGTTGGTTCCCAGTGACTGGAAGCATCAAGCATATGTGGCCCCCAAACCTCAAAGGAGGTTTGGCAGCTGTGGCTTTTCTGGCAACGGGAGCTGTTGATTTATTTTCCAAGCCAAGTGGCTAGTTGAGTATGCCAGCTACAACCTGCTATTAGAAGTTCCTTGCTGTGGTCTGTGTGAAGGGCCCAGGGGAGGGGCCCCACATGTGGCTGTGTCCCAGGTCTGTTCCTTCCTCTATCTGAACTCTCCCAGCCCCTTGCCCATCCCCTTGGTCAGCATGAGGTGGGGGCAGGAAATACCCCAGGGATTTCCATGTGAGTCTCCCTTACTCGCCGGACTGTGCAGAATCAGGGATGTGCATTTCTGTTGATGTCATATGCTGAGAACTAAGCTGGTGATTCGAGATCCATGGATGGCTGCAAGCATTTGTGTCAGTCAGCTTAGGCCGGGTTATGCTGCAGGAACAAATAATTCCAATATCTCGATGGCATAGCCCAACACAGACTTATATCTTATGCATATTACATTCTAGCAAAAAGCGACTAGGGGCTTGGCTGTGTGGCCCTCACTCAGACACTCAGGCCAATAGAGCAGCTGTCACCTGGAATGTCATCTATTGCTATGACAGGGTAAGTTGCACACTGGCTCATAAAGGTGCCACCAGAGAGTGACACACATTACTCCTGCTTACATTTCATTGGCCAAAGCCAGTTATACGGTCCACCTAACTTCAAGGCACCAGAAAAACACTTATCATGTTCTCAGAGGAGAAGAGCTCAGAATATTGGTGTACTGTATACTCATGGCTGCTACACCATTGATATGTTTGCCTCTGTGTCCCCACGCAAATCTCATCTTGAATTGTACTCCCCAAATTCTCATGTGTTGTGGGAGGGACCCAGTGGGAGATAATTTGAGTCATGGCGGCAGTTTCCTCCATACTGTTCTCATGGTAGTGAATAAGTCTCATGAGTTCTGATGGGTTTATGAGGGGTTTCTGCTTTTGCATCTTCCTCATTTTCTCTTGCCGCCACCATGTAAGAAGTGCCTTTCACCTCCTGCTGTGATTCTGAGGCCTCCCCAGCCATGTGGAACTGTAAGTTCAATTAAACCTCTTTGTCTTCCCAGTCTCGAGTATGTCCTTTTCAGCAGCATGATAATGGACCAATACAACTGTCTTACTGGATTTCAGTTTATAGCTTAGGGGAGTTGTCCTTTTCTCTCTGAGTCTTAATGCACCGAGAAGGAACATAATGTTTATTCAATAGGTTAGTGTGAAGGTTGAGATAATATATTTAAGAAATACTAAACACAGTGCTCGCAGGCAAGTCCATCTTGTTTTCATTCCAACATGCTGCCTTATAAACCTTTTTCTTTGTAGGTCATCTGTAAATGAATGAATGAATGAATGCTGGGCATAGAGTGATAAGAAAAAAATATCCCAGGACTTTGTTCCAGCCTTCCTGGGACTTATAGTGTAGTGGGAGGATAATAAGTCACATACACAGAGGAGAAAATGACCTGACAGGTACTTTAAAGGGGGAGTGTGGTACATCGATTGCAGAAATGGTTCTAATTGCTCACCCTTTCCTTTATCCAAGACCTTGCAATATAACTTTGCAGTTCCTCCCATTAAGAGGTGGCTGCTCTTTCTCCACCCATTGAATACAGGATCTGTGACTTGCTGTGGCCAGTAGAGTGCAGAGAAAGTGATGCTTGGCTAGTTCTGAGTCTAGGCCTCCAGAGGCCTTGCAGGCTACTGCCACCCCCCTGAGGATGTGGCCAAGCAAGCCTGCTGCAGAAAAGAGACCACAGAGAGTACAGCAGAGCAACGCCAGCTGAAGTGTCATGGACCAGCCAGCCCCCGAGCCAACTCAGCAGCAAACTGTTCATGCAAGAGCCAGTCCAGCTGAGACCAGCTGAGCCTGGCCCAGATTGACAGAACTGCTCGGTCATCTCACAGACACACAGAAGTAATGCATGGTGGTTGTATTAAGTTTCAGGGAGGTTTTGTTATGCAGCCTAATTGTGAGAATACATGACAGATGCAGAGATCCATGCCATTATGAGAGTGTATAATCAGAGAATTTGACTCATCTTGAAGGCCAGGTGGGGCGTCCCTGAAAAAACGAAGACTGAGCTAAGCCCTGATGGAAGAGTAGAAGGTATTAACTAGGTGAAAGGTAGGCAAGCACCTTCCAGCAGAGAGGATGGTGTGGGTGCGGATGCCCAGAGTGGGAGGTGTGTGGTGCAGTCAGTTGCTGAAAAGGGCCATTGTGGTGGGTGGCCACAGCAAGAATGTTGGTTCTCCATCCCAGGGCCCCATAAATAAGCCTTTTTATTTCCAGAACACCCCACTTTGCATGAGCAATATTAATGATGCATTTTCTTCACTGTGGCCAGGGCCCATGTATGCATAAGACAGGCCTTGAGGGCTTCCGCTTTCCTGGGTGGCAGGGAAAATCAGCAGGTGATCCTAGATGTCAGAGCTAACAGGGCTCTTAGAGGCTGTCCGGTACAACTCATCCTTTAATAATTGGGCAGCAGAGCCTGGTGAGGGCGTGCTACTAGCTTAAAGGTGTTCCAGTGAGGGCCAGGTATGTGTGAAACTTCTCGTGGCTTTTCTTCAAATGTAAGTCCCTATATGACCAGAGTGAGTCTACAGGGCCCAGATGACTCAATGAGCAGTTTCAAAGGAACATCCACAGCAGTTGCAGATAAAATCACCACGGAGGGGAGGGATAGTTCTATTGAAATACCTACCATATGTCAAGTCCTATGTGAGGAGCTTGATAAATACACTTTTATTTAATTCTTTTTGCAACTCTATGGGGTAGGTGGTTTTTATTTTTATTTTATTTTATTCACTGGATACACAGGGGAACTAAAATCCAGAGAGAAGAAATAATCTAAGTTTCTACAGCTAACAAGTCACAAGGATTTCCCTGACTTCAAAGTCCATCTTTTCTTCACTCCAATATGCTGTCTTTTAAACCGAATTCTTTTCTGATGGAAATAGCCCTCTTGGGTGAGGGCTATTTCCTCAAACTCTTCTCTCCCATTAGGCTCTGCCTAAGCAATGGGGCAACAAGGAAGACAGCAGTTACACAAAACATTCTGGAATTCATTCCAGTTGGTTTCTGTGATCCCATGCCTAGGAAACGTACAGAATTCACTGAGCGACATAGCTCGCCTAGGCCCTCGTTGGTGGTGGAAGTCAACCTTCGTAGTTCTCTCGAGGTGGTTTAATTCTTAGCAGATGAACTACCAGCGCATAATTGGGAGTAGGTGGCAGAGTGTTTCTATCTAAAGAAGCCCAAACTGTGTAAGATCTTCAGTTTCTAGGGTCAGATCAACATCACTTTACTCAGCTCAGTGGAGCCCAGTGCAATTTAGCACAAGTAAATTCAGCTCAGTGGACCTCAGCTCCCGTTGACCTAGCTGGGCTCAGCTCAGCTCAGCTCAGGGCTCAGATCAGCTCAGCTTAGCTCAACATGCCTTTTTTTAACACCACCCAATGTGGCTCGATTCAACACAGCCCAGTGGTACTCAGCTTATTCTGTTCAACCCTACTCAACCTAACGGAGCTCGGCCGGCCACAGCTTTGTTCAGTCAATCACAGAGGCATTTATGGAGCATCAAAGTTGGGCACTCTGAAGGCGGTTTCATCAAGGAACTCATACTTCAGTTGCTGTAATAGTTTGAATATAAGGAAGAATGTTGATAGTAATCCATAAGCAAAGACTATGAAAACGGGATGGAAGACACATCTACTCATCACTGACGATGCTGAGAAAGTTTCTTGAAAGTCACATTATTTCAGGCAAAATTTAAGTTGACTAATGATGAAGAGTGGGGGCAAGAAGGCAGTGTAGAAAGAGGGAATATCCTGATATTAGGTTGGAGCAAAAATAATTGTGGTTTTGCCATTATTTTCAATGCCAAAAACCGCAATTACTTTCACATCTGTAATATTGGGGTACAGGGTGTCAGGGTGCCCTCAGCTCCCCTGAGAGAACGTTTCTCCAGGTTCTTGGTATCCTGGCCTCTTAAGAATGAGAGAGGGGACCACGGCACAGTGCACAGTAAATGCTGGACTCAAAAATGTTTGTATAAAGTGATTTATTTAAAGAGAGAGAGAAACAGGAGGAGAGAGAAAGAAACAGCTAACTATCACATTGAGTGAGGATATCCAGAAAGATGGAATCCAGGAGAGGAAAGCAGCTTCCACACTGAGTGGAAGGGAATAGAGAGAGAGATGGAGTTTAGGAGGGGAAGACAGGCTTCCACGAGAGAGTGTGGAAGGGGACCCCAGAGGGGAAATCCAGGAGAGAGAAAGATGGCTTCCATGAAGGGAGTGTTCGTGGAAGGGGACCCAAACATGGAGTCTGAAGGGGTGTGGAAGAAGAAGACTTTTAACCTGGGAGGAACCCCCACCTTCTCTAAGATCCCAGGCAAATGAAAGGTGTTCCTTAGAACTTCTGCTGGAGTGATTGTTAGTTTCTTCCTGCACCCGCCAAATTTAAACATAAACTGTTAAATCGCCCAGATGGAGAGAGATGGGAGGGGAGCATGGCACTAGGAAGTTCCTGCCCTTAAAACCACGCCCCCTTGTGGACCTGGAAAGAGAACATCTTCCCTCCCATCCACCCAATTAATGCCTGGAAGGGGTGGAGTAAATGGAATGGCTGAGGAGTGGGTGTCATAGGAGACAGCACTCAAAGGCAGGGAGGGGTGATATTTAACGCAGCTCTGAGTGGCATGCTCAGGAGTCTGAACTTTTTCTGTCAGAATAGTAATTACTACGTAATTTCATTTTGTTCCTACAAAACCCTGGGAACCATTTAGGCTAGAGATGGTCATTCCCATTTCACAGATGAAGAAATGGAGGCTTAGGGAAGAAGTGAATGCCTGCCCAGGTAGAGGATAGTTGAGTTGGAAATTAAACCACTTGGAGAGAGCAGTAGCCTTTTTGTTTTTATATCTCTGTGTCCACAGCTGCTATTCAAGAGCTGGAGTGGGGTGTGATTCAGTCTATATTTTCATACTGTAAATTTCCAGAGAGCAGAGGAGGGATACGAAGTGGTTGATGCAGGAATATAGTTAGAAGAGAATGAGAAGAGAATGAATATTTGGCAAAAGTTAGGTACCTCAGGGATTACGGAGGGGAAGTGTTTGCTAAACACATGTCTCCAAGTTCTCACAAAGTGTCATGCAGCATCTACAGCACATTTAATTGAGTTTGAAGATTATGGTCTCAGTTTCCAAGTCTCTTACCCTTCTAGACCCTGAAGTTCCTCATCTGGAGAAATGAAGTTTATAATCCAACTCCTCTAATGATTGTTAAAATGTAAATGAGAGGCAAGTTATTAAGAAACAAAATGTTTTCAAACCTAAGAAAAACATAGAGTATTGTAACAAATATAGATTATTGTAACAAAATGTACCTACTACATGGAATAAATAAATATTAATGTTTCATTAAATTGGCTTTGGCTTTTTGTTTGCTTTTAAAACCAAATCTTTGACAGATTGATGTGGTATTTGTATCCCTCTCCAAATCTGCTTTGTCTAAGGCACTGTTCTCTCAAATTGTATGTGTCTCTTTCAGTATCTTTACTAAACATGAATTTGTCTATAAACAACAAATGGTATTGTATACGTGTTTTAAACCTCTATATACATGACGTCATACTCTGCCATTCTACAACTTGGGTATTCTAATGGATGATTTTAATCCATTTACATTTATTGTGATCCTAGGGCTTATTTTTTGTTTTCTAAATATATACTTTTGTTTATCACTTTTTATTACCCCTTTATTTACCATCTATTGCAAAGGGTAGCAAACTGTAAACTGTAGGCCAAATTCAGACAGCTATCTATTTTTGTAAATAACATTTTATTGGGACATTGCCATAGTCATTTATTTACATTTTGTCTATGGCTGCATTTGCACTACAGTGGTGGAGTTGAATACTTTTCACAGAGACTGTGTGGCTGCCAGAGATGAAAATATTTCCTCTCCGGCCCTCTATAGAAAATGCTTAGCAATCCCCCTCTATGGCATTGGTTTTATTTTTTGTAACTACTTGTTTGAAAGTACTACATCCTACTTTTTTTTTTGCAGTTGCCCCCCATCCCAAATTTTAAGGTGAATATTAGCAAAATCTACAGCTATTTCTATTTTCTTCCCTAACAATTTATCTCACAGCTTTTTAATTCTGAACTCTCCCTCCCTTTAAAAAATATTATTGATGTTTAATATTTTAGCTCTACCTTATTTTAACCCTTATCTTCGTTATCCTTTTTCTTTTTTTTTTGCAGTTAATACTTATTTAGCCTTCTAGCACATTTACCGGTTTATGGTCTCACATTGCTTCTTATAGTCCCATTCTTCTTTCTGATTTTTAAACAATTTTTAAAATACTTAATCACCAAAGATTGTACAGTGCATACAAAGTTTTTCTCTTTGTTCTTGATGTTTGATAGTTTCACTATATTTTATATTACTTACGTCAATATGAGGCCTCACAGTTTTTTCTTCAATTTTGAAAAACTGTCAGTTCTTAGCTCTTCAAATATCTCTCCCACATTATTGTTTGTTTTCCTCTCTGGAACTCATATTAGACATAGTAGATAGAGCTGTATAAAATTGATGAGAGCTGATAATTTTCAACCTATAAAAATTGTTTCACTTAATATATTGGAGCTTCTTTTTATATATGATTTGCTATACATACATATTCTGTAGTGATTATCATAATCAAATTAGTTAACATATCCATTAACACCCATGCTACACATTATATCCCAGAACTTGTTCATTTTGTAACTTAATGTTGTGCCCTTTGACCAACATCTCCCTGTTTCCCTCATCTCCCAGGTCCTGGTAAACACTGTTACACTCTGCTTCTGTAAGTTGGACTTTTTTAGATTCTGTGCATACATGTGATCATGCAGTATTTGTCTTTCTGATTCTGGCTTGTCTCATGTAGCATGATGTCCTTCAGTTTCATCCATGTTGTTGCAAATGGCAGGATTTCCTTCTTTTTAACAGCTGAATAATATTCCATTGTATATATATCACATTTTCTTTATTTGATTATCTGTTATGGTATAGAAACTTGGGTTGTTTCTATATCATGGCTATTGTGAATAATGAACAGGGGGTGCAAATATCTCTTTGAGATACTCCTTTAGGTACATGCCCAGAAGTAGAATTGCTAGATCATATGATAGTTATATTGTGAATTTCTTGAAGAACCTCCATCCTGTTTTCCATGGTGGTTTTCCTATTTACTTTCCCACCAATGGTATGCAAGCATTCCTGTCTCTCCACATTCTCACCGACACTTGTCTTATCTTTTTGACAATAGCCATTTTAACAGGTGTGGGGGAATATCTCATTGCGGTTTTTCACGGAATTTCTCTGATGCCTGGTGATGCTGAACACCTCTTCCTGACTTTGGTTCCTTTCTTGTCATAGTACTTTTATTTAGTGCAAATCTGTGGCTGATAAATTGTTTGTACGCCTGAAAATGTCTTTTTCAGTTCTCACTCTGGAATATGGGCTGCTAGTACCTTCTGTAAGCCTTTCACAGATCGTACCACTGCCTTTTAGACTTGAAGGGTGCTGACAAGAGGTCTGCTGTTTTTCAGTCCTTCCTGTCTCTTCTCTCTGGTGATTTTTAAGCTTTTCTCTTTGTTCTTGACATTTGATAGTTTCACTATATTTTATGTTACTCAAGTCAATATGAGGCGTTATTTTTCCACCAATTCTGAAAAATTGTCAGTTCTCAGTTCTTCAATTATCTCTCCCACATTCTTTCTTGTTTTCCTCTCTGCAATTCATATTAAACATAGTAGATAGAGTTGTATGACATTGATGAGAGTCAACCATTTTCAACCTATAAAAGACAGTTTCACTTAATATATTGGTGCTTCTCTGTCATGCAGAACTTAAATTCTTCTCTCATATTTTCTAGTTATTTATCTCTCTCTTTCCGTATCCTGTGTGATTCCCAAGTGTCTGTTTTAGAGTTCAATATTTTTGCTTCTATGTGTATATTCTTCTGTTTAACCTGCCTTTTGAACTTTTCTATTTTAATTGTTTTATTGTCAATTTCTAGAATCTTCATGTAATTCTCTTCAAGTATGCCTTCTCTTTCACACACTATTTTGTTCTTGTATGTATTTCTTCCTGTCTCTCTTCAGAGATTTTAAATATGCTTACTTTAAAGATATTTTCTCAAAATTTTCTTTTATTTCTAGTTCTTAAGGCAAACTTCTCTCCTTTGCTACATGTTTTCATGGTACTGTATCTTAGGGTGGTTTTTTTGTGTGGGTTAAAATTTTTTACTGTGAGCTCATCTTCAGTGAGTGTAGCTTTCCCTAGAGCTTGGTTTTCAGTTTTACAGGTGTGCCTTCTGAGAAGTTCACATTTGCCTCTGCAGGATCCTGTATGTTTCGTCGGTTCTGGACCAATTTTAGAGTAATGTTTTAGCTTAGTTTCATCGGCCGGCGATGCCTTCTGGTCCCTGGTTTTGTGCAGAGGCTCAGAGACATATCTCTGCCTCGGTTCAGCCTGAAGCCTCACTTCCTCTCCTAGTCCCCAGTTCCTGGAGTCTAGTCCAGTATCCCGTGAAGTGTTCATTTTCAGCTTTCATCAGTTACTCCAGTCCGCATTTTATCTTCACTTTGAGCTCCTGGAGATTTTCCTTTCCTTGCTTTTAAGTTTGGCTTTGCGTTTAAACAGTTTATTGCTGTGTTGTATCCACCGTTTTGATTTGTTTGGGGTGGGGGTGGGTGTAATGGGCAGTCTTTCTGTGCCAGCTCAGTCCACTGTATGGATCGGGCACTTGAAAACCCACATTATTATTATGGATATCTTTTTTTTTTTAAATAGCGATAGAAGCTGCATAAGTCACCAGAAATAAGACAATGGCTATAAAACTACTCTGTGAACTGTGAAGTTCTCCATCAATAGATGGTCTGCGGTGTTCAGGGATGAAAACCATCTATTTATTGGACCGAGTGAGAGAGCTGCCTGTATTTACCATCTCTGCTTTCTTGTGTCTCTGGGTCATCCATGTGACCTCCACTGGCCAAACCAATGGTCATCAGTCTTCTCTGTGCTCTTGTGGCTTAGCTGACTGTTTGCTCCTTTGGAAACTCTTCTTTTCGGTGCTTCCAGGACATTGCACTCTCTTACTCTTTCCAACTTCCTTACTGGTCGCTGTATCCACACTCCTTCATCCAGCTTCTGAAGTTTGGTTATTCCTGGGCTCTCGTTCCTTCTCTGGCTGCCACTCATCCACGGCCCCACCTCCAAGCTATGTCCTGAAGTTAATGTGCTTCTCTCCTACTCCTTTGATCTCACAGCCGTTCATTAGCTTTTGCCTGGACTGAGAAAGCCTCTTAACTGATCTGGATTTTTCTATTGTGCTTATTTTGCCATTATTCTTTCCCCATCCAGCAAGCAGAATCAGAGCGCTCATTAGACCCTAGAATTCCGTAGCTGCAAACCCATCAGTGACTTCCCGTTGGGCCTAGAAGAGAGTCCAAGGCAGCCCCTCATCATAATTTTCAAGGCCTCACTCAATCTGCTCCTGCATCTCTCTGTAGCTTCACCTCTTCCACATCCTGGTGCTTCCACTCGCCTTGGCCTGGCCCTCTCAGTTCCACTCCAGGGCTTCTGCACTTGCTCATCCTCCTGTCTGGATCACCTTCCCCCAGCCACTTTTCCACAGCTACTTCTTCCGTTTCATTCAGACTTGGGTTGAATGCCGGCTCCTCAGGGAGGCCTTTGCTGATTCTTGCTGGTGAAGTAGCAGAGTCCCTCCCCACAGTCATCGCTTTCCCCTTCAAGACATTGTAATCCAATGTAATGTCATTTATTTCTCAGCTTGCTCATGGCCTGCTCCCCCAGCAAGAAGAACGTGAGCTTTATGAGGGCAGGGGCTGGGTTCACGGTTGATTTCTAGCATTGAGAACCCATGCCTGGCCCTTTGTTGCTTCTTAATTTTCTTTTCTCAAAAGTAGTGAATCGACGTCATGCTTTATATGTGTTACCTTTTGCAAGTCTCTCAATCACCCTACAAAGTAGAAATTCCTGTGCCCATTATAGAGATGAGGAAAGTGAGACTCAGAGAAGCAAGATCCCCAGGGTCCTAGAGCCAGGAAGAGGCAGAGCCAGGCCTCAGGTTTTCCCAGCTGGACCCCACATCCCTGCTCATTCTCTCGTATCAAATTGCCTTTTCTGAGCAGATTTGGGATTTGGGTGCAGAGGTCAAGACACAAACAGTTGTTGAGTCGGGATGTCTTTTTTGTTTGAGAACAAAACCTTTTCTTTAAGTCAACGAGAAGAACATTCAGGTCCCCGACGTCCCGCACCGGATGGCGTGCTTCCTTGAAAATGCCCACACAATGCTCGGCTTTATGCACAGGCATTTTTTCAATCAACTCTGTTTTGGAGTCTTTCGAACCATAAAAAGGCCAGTGTGAAACCACAGAACTTCTATGTTTCTTGCACTCTTAAAACTAAAGAAAAAAAGTTGTGGGGGGCATGGCAGTGACTGGATTATTTGAACCATATTTTGCAAACGCTAGCTTCTCTCCCACTCTGAGGCAGCTGGTGCCAAGTTGCAACTCACCACAAATTTTTATGGGCCGAGTTATTAACCTTTGCAAACAGCTGCCTGCAGTGGAATTACTGATAGGGCCCAGATCCCTGGGCAAGAGTAGGGATCACTGCAGGGCCTACTGAAGGCAGAGATTTCCACCCAGGCTCTGGGTGTAATCTGTCCTTTGACGGCACATGCTCACTTGCGCCTCAAGTAATTTCCTTGTTCTCTTATTCACTAGGAAATGTTGGGAATTGGCACTAGCAGTACATTGGGCCATAAGTTAGCCCTGAATGAGGGGAGTATGCGTCTGATTGCCTGCATTGCCTGGAAATAGAGTGGAGTTGGGCAAAAGGATTTCTGGTCTGATGGACTAGAGTCCCGGCTTCAGTGACCAACTCACATGCTGTATGATAGCTGTGGGCCAGTGCTTTATCTGCCCCATCCTTGGTTTCCTCATCTGTAGAATGGGCCTTCTAATCTTGCCTTGTAAGCTGGGCATGAGGATGAAATGAGATGGTGTGTGGGAGACAGCATGAACAGCAGAGTTGGTGAGACCCAAGACTGGATCCCAACACCAGCTCCTACCAGCTGTGAGATCCTAGACTAAACTGCTCTTAGTCTCGATTTTCCCATCTTCCTCACTGGCTTATGCAGAGGATTAAATGAGACAATGCACATAAAGGTTTTGGCACAAAGCCTGGCTCCTCGTTCTCAATACAGAGAGATCATTTTTGACCTGTTCCCGATAACCAACTCCCCCGATAATGAATGGTACTGAGCGTGTCCTAGAGGATAATCAGCAGTATATTGAATGTGTTCGTAGGCCATCTGGCCAACTTTTAAAGTTTTTTGGGTTGATAATCGTGATGAGGATTTTTGGGTGTGTGTGTGTGTGTGTGTGTGTGTGTGTTTTACTTAAACTCTGAGAGATTGGAAAAGAAAAAGAAAATCCTTTGTTCAGTGGAGAACGTGTTTCAAAGAAAAAGTTATCAGCCAAGAATATTGAGACCCTTTTGTTGTGTGTCGAAGAGATGATTATTTTGTAGGCTCTGGGGCACTTAAACTCTGTCCAGAAATTCCTTCGGTAAATAATAATAATAAAAAATATCCTTTGGAAATAATAGCGGGGATTTAGCAAATGCCTTTCTTTCAGGAATCTCAAAGGCCTTCATGTAATTTCCCGGCTTTAGTGATTTTCTTAAAAGGGTTTGACTTTCTTTCCTGCATCAGCCGCAGGCATGTTCACAGGAACTGGAGAACGCTGGAGCTGGAGTGGATCCTCGGGTGATTTTCTGCAGCCTGTCTGCTATGGCAATAGGGGAAACCAAGGCACAGGTAAGTGATGACACAGCTGCGATACCACGGCTCGGATGCGGGACTCCTGCTAACCAGCCAGCACTCTTTCTGACTCTGCAGGCTTCCTGACTTCTGTGTGTTCCACGTACTCCAAAAGGCATCTGAAGACAGACTAGATTGACATTTGGCATGTGTTTGCTCGCTGCATCTTTGAGCTTTCACCTGTGTAAGTTTAACAGAAGCAGCAGGTGAACAATGAGATGTGGACTTCCCTCTGGGGCTCCTGTCCTGGGAGCGTGAGTGTCCAGGCAGGGAGAGGACCACTTCCCGCTCTGGAGTCAGACTGGCTGCTCATTTGATAGCTGTGTGGCCTTAGGCAATTCACCCAGGCATGCTGGATCTCTTTGCCTTACCTTTTTTTTTGGAGACAGAGTCTCTCTCTGTTACCCAGTGGCACAATCTTGGTTCACTGCAATCTGCCTCACGGGTTCAAATGATTCTCCTGCCTCAGCCTCCCAAGTACCTGGAATTACAGGCAAGTGTCACCACCACACCTGGTTCATTTTTGTATTTTTAGCAGAGATGGGATTTCACCATGTTGGCCAGACTGGTCTCAAACTCCTGATCTCAGGTGATCCACCTGCCTCGGCCCAAGTGCTGGGATTACAGGCATGAGCCATGGTGCCTGGCCTGACTTACCTTTAAAAGGCAATAACTGCTAGTTACGTGGGCAGGTTTTTGGGATAGACTTAAAAGCCTGTACACTATGGTCATCCATCCCTAAAGCATGGGGTGTCATGATCTGCACATGTCAAACTTGTCTCTCCAGTTCAGGAAATGTCTGTCAACAGACCATCTTATTTTGACTTGTTCTCCATTGAGTGTGTTCATTCATTCATTCAGCAAACACCTTCTGAGTCCCACTGTGTGCTAGGCATTGGGCAGACAAGGTAGCCAAGATAAAACATGGATCCCGACATTATAGACCTTAACCTTACTAAGAAAGAGAGCAGCAAACCACGGCTGCCACCACCACACAAATGTGTACGTGGCCGGGTGGCTAAGTCTTGCTGCAGTGACAAACCACTCCCACATTTCGTGGCTTAAACACAACATAAGCTTAGTTTTTGCTTTATTTTTTCTTTTACTTTCAGTTCTGGGATACATGTGCAGAATGTGCAGGTTTGTTACATGGGTATACGTGTGCCATAGTGGTTTGTGGCACCTATTGACCCATCCTCCAAGTTCCTGCCCCTCACCCCTACCCCCCAACTGGCCCTGGTTCCCCAGGACACAGTGTTTCCCACCGTGTGTCCCTGTGTTCTCATTGTTCAGCTCCTACTTATGAGTGTGAACATGCAGTGTTTGGTTTTCTGTTCCTGTGTTAGTTTGTTGAGGATGATGACTTAAAGCTTCATCCATGTCCCTGCAAAGGACAATTTCTCATTCCTTTTTTATGGCTGCATAGTATTCCATGGTATATATGTGCCACATTTTCTTTATCTAGTCTATCATTGATGGACATTTGGGTTGGTTCCATGTTTTCCTGTTGTATCTACCCCCACTGTGGATCAATGTCTTCATAGTAGAATGATTGATATTCCTTTGGGTATATACCCAGTAATGGGACAGCTGGGCCAAATGGTATTTCTAGTTCTATATCCTTGAGGAATTGCCATACTATCTTCTACAATGGTTGAGCTAATTTACACTCCAACAATGTAAAAGCATTCCCGTTTCTCCACAGCCTCACCAGAATCTATCGTTTCCTGATTTTTAATAATCACCATTCTGACTGGTGTGAGATGGTATCTCACTGTAGTTTTGATTTGCATTTCTCTAATGATCAGTGACATTCAGCTTTTTCTCATGTGTTTGTTGGCCACCTAAATGTGTTCTTTCAAGAAGTGTTTGTTCATGTCCTTTGACCACTTTTTGATGTGGTTGTTTTTTAAATTTTTGCTTTTGCTGCATGTCTCACACTGGTCAGCAGGAGGGCTCTGCTTGCCATAGATTCTCAGAAACCCCAGCTAGATAGAATGACCTCAACTTGGGCCTTCACCATCACTGAGGCAGCAGAAAGGTAGTATGAGAACACTACATGAGTCCATGGCTTGGAGAGCTTCCACCCAGGAGGGATACACTTTACTTCCACTCAGATTTCATTGGTCCAGGAAAGCTACATGGTCACAATTAGTTCAAAGGAGGTGGTGACATGCAATCCTGCCATGTACCTGGAAAGAGAGCTGGCATATCTGTGAGCCTCAGTTTCCCCTTCTGTAAAAATCGAAGGTGGGCAGGAGCCAGCTAGCCTTTCCTTTCTGGCTGTGGCATCCAAGGTCTGAGCTCTGTGCATGCAGAGGCAGCGTGGGGTCTTGCCCCTTTGTGGGTGGAAACAGAGCTCACTCCTGTTCACCTGCCGGGAGTTGGTGGAGGAGTGGGTGCAGCCAGGGTGTAGAACTAATTTGGGTTTCTGATTTCCAGAGAGATGCCTTTATTTTGGGCCTTCTTTCCCTTCTGCTCTGAAATTCTGGCAGAAGTATTTTCAAGGTTATGGTTATTACATCAATTATTTTTCTAATTTCTTTTTTGAGTGAAATCCATTTTTGCAGAGCGAAGAAAGAGTGGTGTGAAAGGGGTTTAACAAGTGAAGGGAAGCCGTAATTTTGGCAGGAGAAATCGTGACACTTTCGAAATGAGTAATTACGGACAGGGTGTGCTTGAAACCAACTTTTGCAGCAAATTCCCCTGCTGTTTCCAATTGGTGTTGCTGGTGAGTTTTAATTTTTGCCTTGGCTTTTCCACTGCTGCTGGAAATCCTTCCCGATGGCTGTTGGCCCCTCCAGAAGTGGCCACATGTCTAATGCCAGGGAACTCATGGGGGGCATTTTGATGTATGAACTTGGAGATCTGCCTCTTATGTAAATCCCAGGCTGCTACCTGGGGGTGTGCCAGGGACTCCTTGGAGGTTTATGACTGAGCTAAATTCCAAATGACAGAAACTTAACCCAGTCAATTTGAGGTCACCTCCCTCCCTGGAGATGGGCCTGTGTGCTAAGGGGCTTATGGCAGGGCTCTGCGTGTCCACCCGTAGCCTTCACCTGCCCACCTTGGCACTGCTGAGCCCTCCTTTTCTCTCACGTGGTCTGACCATGTTCCGTGCCTTCCAAGAGAAGTCCTCTCCCAGTCACTTTCAGGCCAGTGGAGAGGCTCGGGAGAGGTGTTGGTGGCTTCCCCAAGCCCTCCTGCAGCCACGGTCAGGGTGCTATTCCTGGGCAGCTCTGCCATGGGCCTGCTACCTCCCTGACCTCTCCTGGGGAGCAAAGCAGGGCTGCCCTCTATTCTTAGATGGGCCAAACTCCTCCTCTGCCACCCAGGACTTAGCCCTTTTCTCCATGGAAAATGCCCACACCTGACCCTCTGACTTTATCTTTGCCTTAGAGCATTTGCTCCCTTGGTTGGTTTTCACCCCCCATCATGGGGTCAATGGGAGGTGTCAAGGCTGAACGGCTCTAGTCTGGGTCTGGACCACCCCTCAAGCGTCGGACCCTCGGGTGCCCTCCTTCCCTGTGGCGGGGCGCTGGCTCCTGTTGGAGCCTGGCAGGACTGCTGAACGTTGCTTGGGTCTCCACCCTCACCCTGGGCCACCGCCCTTCCCTCCGCCTGTCGGGCTCGTCCAGGCTGGCTCCAGCGTCACCCCTCTGTGGCTTCTCCTCGCTCCCCTCCTCCGCGACGTGTCGGCATCCGCAGCCCAGAGTGCTGGTTATGGTTGAGTCCAGGACTTCAGCCAGCTGAGGGCCTGTCTTCTTGTATCAGTCAGGGCTGGGTCAAAGATGCAGGATCACTGGAAGGTACATGTGAGTAGACAGAACGGGACCTGCTGCTGGGTTTTGACGGCAGCCTCACAGCTGCGGGATCTGCTCGGGAGTCCCTGGAAATCTGTTGCCTTGGTGTCTGGTGCTGGAGCTTCAAGTTTGCAAAGTAGGTAGTTGGGTAGGAAAATGGGAAGTGGGGAGGTCAGGAATCAGCTGGAAGCACACACAGAGCTGAAACGCAGGAGGACAGACGGGAACCTGTGTGGGCTTGCACTGCTGCCATTCCTGATGATGTTCTTCAGGGTGGCCTGTCCAGAGAAGAAGCAGATGCCTCCAGCCTGGAGCTCAACACATGCCTGGCCCAGTAGTCAGACAGCTGCAGGAGTGTCCTGTGGGACGCGGAGCAGGTGCAGGCTTGGTGTTGCCCACCCCAGGGAAGCCAGCCTGCAGAGAGCAGCCCATGTGAGGCTGTCCTGGACAGCTGAGAGTGGACATAAAAGCAGCTGTCCCTTTACCTCCACCCTTCAAATCCATATGACGATGTCCCTTGCGCCCCATCCCCACTGGAAGCCTCTGGGGAGTGGAATTCTGGGAAATGTAGTCCAGCCTCACCAGGCTGGTGCATTCCCAACCACCACACCACTCCACTGGCCTTGAACTGCTCAGTAAGAGGCATCAGGTCTAGTTCAGCACATTTCATTTATTCAGCAAATCTTTGTTGAGCCCTTACAGTGTGGCAGCCCTGTGTCACATGCTGGCAATACAGAGGTGAATCAGACCCAATCCCTGCCCCAAGGACCTGCTAGATTGGTGGGAGGCGCTGGCTCAGAACCGGGCACTACTCATGCAGAGGTTTCCACAGAGATGGTATGGGGCTGTGTCCATGGTGGGTGGGAGGACAGGGCTGGCCTGGGGAGAGGTGGAAGGCCAGCAGAGGCTTTGCAGAGGAGGACCTGCTTGAAGGATGGAGCCAGAATCAGCCAGGCAGAGGGGGAGGTAGGAAGCTTCCACACAGCAGCATGTGCAAAGGCCCTGAGGACTAAGGAGGCACTTGCATTGCAGAAGCCACAAGTCCCAGCTTGGCCAGAGTGCAGGGAGTGAAAGGCCTCGGCTGAATGAGGGTGAGGTGGGACAGGGCAGCGTGGGCCTGTGTCTGCAGGGGCATGGGTTCCTGGTGAAGGAATCTGGTGGAGGAGGGCATGTGGGGGTGTTTGCTGCAGAGTGTCCAGGGGTCAGATGGAGGATCTGAAGGCGCTTGGTGCAGCAGACCGGCCCTGAATGGGAGGGGACAGTGCAGGTGGGCTGGTCGGGGGCTAGTGTGGTGGTCACTGGCATCCACAGTGGATGCCTCCACAGATGCATGAAGGACGATAGACTTAATTATGTCACTATCCTTTGCAGTCTCAGAATTGCTCCAGGCCACCCAATTGAAACTGTAGTGGAGGCAGGAGGGTAGGGGGCGAGGGGAAGGCAGGCAGTTGCTGATAGTCCAGCTGTGAGGCCAACCAGGGATGGGGTAGGACAGATGCACTGTGCCCCGAGGAGTGTCTTCTTCTCCTGGCTGATGGGACCATCTCTTCTGGGTGGGCTGTGAAAAGTCTCATTCCTCCCCCAAAACCACAGGGGATGGCCTTCAGTCCTGGGGGAAGATGAGCAGTTCTGTGTAAGAGCTGACTTTCTCTTTCACACTCCACGCTCCCACCTCCTATTACCTAGGTGATTTGGAGGGGGGAAGGGCCTGGGCATGGGCTGTGCCCACCTGCAGGATGGAAGAGGGTCCTCGGACACCCATGCAGTTGCTCCCCACTCGGCCATGGAGAAGGAGTGTGAGGGAGGCCGGCAGGAGGGCTGGAGTTTGGCGGAATGGGGCTGTTTCCATGTGCAGGCCACGTGGGCCCAAGTGTTCCTCTGCCTCTGACCGCTCACGGCCACATCCACGGGCTTCCATCCTGGCACAAGACCATCAGCCATCGGGGGCAGCCACGGAGGCCTTCGCTCCTGTCATAGGCCTTTTGTATAACGTGCTGCAGCCATAATAGAATTCTCCTTAAATTTCAAACAAATTTTCATCTGAAGTGTTTTGGGAAGGGTATGATTATGGAGCTTCTAATTCCCACTGCCGCTAAGTACGTATTAATAACAAGGAGAGGTATAGAAACGGCAGCTCCAAACAACAGCACTTGACATTTAGTAGATGAATTAACGTTTATAGTGAAATGGGTTTTAACTGGTAATACTAGGGGTCTTTGTTCCCAGCTTTTCTTCTGCGGTGCCTTCGTTCTCGCCACATCTCTTTCTCCCCTGCTCTCTTTCCTCCCTCTTGGCGTTGGGTGTCTTTGTGTCACGCATTTGTGTGCTCTCTCTGCCTCCTGTTTTTCTCGGCACGAGCCCAGCTCACATGCTCTCTGGAGTAGGCCCCGGGTGCTGGCACTGAGCTCTGGTAACAGAGGCAGGGGACAGGGAGGTGAGTGACAGGTTTCGCAGAGCCCCCATGCATCCCTGTCTGTAGCCAGGCTCCTGGGAAGGTGCTGGGCATCGGAATTGGGCCCCAGCCTTGCCACGGGTCCTCATGGCTGGCCAGGCTGCTCTCCTCACCTCTCTGAGTTGAAACTTACTCTTTCTGCAACGAGGAATGACCTACCACATATAACTGGGAATCTGTTAAGTGAAATGATGCAGAAAGTGACTTCTACAGGCTCTGGCACTCGGAGGTGATTCTTAAAGGCAGGTTTCTCCCAGTCTGTCCTCTCTTGGATCAGGGCTCAGGAGCTGGCCCAGGGGACGAGCACTGGACAGGGAGCAGGAGCCCTAGTCTGGACCCACCCTGTGACTCGCTCACCCCAGGACCCTAAGAGAGGTGCTTTTCTGCTTTGGCCCTCAGTGGCCCATCTATAAAACGAACGGGGTTAAGGACACATTTAGCAAGTCCTTTTCAGGTCTCTATTAGAGAGTCCCAGCTGGGCAACCACAGAGGATGGAGCAGGGGGAGGAGAGGGAAGACTCAAAAGCCAGCAAGGTGAGAGCAGGCATCCAGCACTGGGGCCATGATTTTACATCCATCCTTCTCCAGGTTCTTACCCAGCCTCTGTCCCCACCAAATCTTTCCTAAGGGCAGGTGGTGCCAGCCCTGTAGCCTGTAGGGAGGGTAAGGGCCCCAGGCTACCCAGCTGAAACTGTAGTGGAGGCAGGAGGGTAGGGGGCAAGGGGAAGGCAGGCAGAAGCTGCTAGTCCAGCTGTGAGGCCAACCAGGGAGGGGGTAGAACGGACACACTGTGCCCCCCGGGAGCCTCCTCTTTCCCTGGCTAATGGGACCATCTCTTCTGGGTGAGCTGTGAGAAGCAGCTGTGTCATGGTGCTCTGGTCCCTCATTCCTCAGGGCAGACTCAATGACCCCAGCAGAGCACCACAAGACCCTAAGGGGTGGGCAGGAGATGGGTCCACTTGATGGGAGAAACCTAGGTCCCTGGAGCCAGGCCAGATCCCCCACTCACCTCCACTTCTCTACCATGGACTGGGATGTGAGTCAGAAGTCAATCCTGGCTATACTGAACTGCTGAGATCAGAGGTTGTCTGTTGTAGCACCTAGAACGTCCTAAGGAATATGGAGAGAGGGAACCCCAGTGGGTGAAAGCTGGCACTGATTAATTGTGAGAATCTATTTTTTGTCAAACAGGATTATTTTGGGTGCAGGTGACAGAAACCCCACTTGAAATGGCTTAAGGATAAAATGGAATGTATTAAAGCCCAAGGGGATAAGGGTAGCTTCAGGCATGGCTGGATCCAGGTGCTCAGACACAGTGACAATCACCCCCACCCGACTCTCTCTCTCCCGCTTTCTCTCTCTCCCTGCCATCTCTCCACACTTCTGCTTTTCTTTGCATTGGCTTCATTTGCTACAAGGTAGCAGAGATGGCACAAGCAGCTTCAAACAGAGCAGCTCATTTGGCCTTGAGGCAGGAGGCAGCGTCTTTCTCAGTCATTCCAGGTAAAGGTCTGGAGTACGGTTCCTGTGACTGACTCCTTGGGCCTCATGTCTGTCTCTGATGCCATCTATAGTCATCTGGTGGTCAGGCTCTGGTTGGCAGGCCTGGGTCACGTGCCCACCTTGGAGCTGGGATGGGGCAGCCTTGGTCGGCCCATGTGGTCCAGGCAGAGTTAAGGGGAGGGTGGCTTGTCACAGGAAAACACATCCATTGCCCTCCATCCTCAGCCCACTTCTGTGCATTCCCATCACGTTCTGCATTTGTGGGGGGCGGTTAGGGTGGTTAAGGGACCTAGTCAGGGAGGACGTGGCCCCCGTCCCTGTCCCCTGTCCTGTCCCTGTCCCTGTTCCTGTCCCCGAGGTGTGTGTGTGTGTGTGTGTGTGTGTGTGTGTCCTGGGGAACAGATCGACTTTCATTGTTGGATCTTATGGAAGGAACCTTTCTTCCAGCTGCATTGCATTGGGTTCTGTCTCTGCGAGGGGCACGATAGCCTCCTTTACTGAATGTGTTTTTCTGTCCTGCAGAGAGGCTACCTCTGTGGTGTCAGGCCTCGATTCCCATTCTTGCTCTGCTTCTTACAGAACATGCATCCCTGCCCCAGCCACTTCCCCTCACTCTCTTTGCTGGCCCTTGAGAGGACCAAGTGAGGTCTGAGCTCCAGCGGCCCTGGGTCACGGGAGGTGCTCAGGGCCTGTCAGGGACTCTGCCTTCTTCAGCCTCAGATTGTCCCATCAGGGAGATGCGGAACTGCTTTCTTTTTGAAAAACAATGCTTAAAATGGTGGAAAAATGGCATAGAACTGACCCTCTTAGCAGTTTTCCCGGGCGTCATGTGCATTCATATTGCCATGCCTGTGAATGGTACATCCGTCTGCAGAGCTCCTTTCATTGTCCCAAACTGAAATGCTGGTGGCCGCCATTCTAGATTCTATCTATGATTTTGACCACTTTGGGTACCTTGTATAAACGGAGTCTTAGGGTACTTGTCCTTTGGCTTATTTCACCCAGCACAGTGTTTTCAAGGTTCACCCACGTTGTAGCACGCACCAGAACCTCCTTCCTTTTTCAGGCTGAATCAGATTCTGTTATACACGCACACCGTGTCTTGCTTACCATTCATCTGTCCACGAGGGCTGCTTCCTCTACCTTTGGCCCTTTCGGCTATTGTGAAAAGAGCTGCTGTGAACACAGGCGTGTGACTGTCTGAGATGTTGCTTCTCATTTTCTGGGTGTGTAGCCGGAAGTGGAATGATCAGGCTATTTTTAAGGTTTTGATGGACTGTCATACTGTGAGAACTGTTTTTAAAAGCCCTTGGTTCCATGAGCAAGGGTTGATACATCAGGGAAAAAAGATAAAAGAAAGAAGAAAAAGCCCTACCTTTGGGGACTGAGATGTATTTTGACTAGCAAGCCAAGCAAGCGTCATCCAGGTGCTGGGCAGGGAGGTGGAGGGAGGGGCAGGGAGGAACGCAGTGCCTTGCGCCCGGGTGCCTGGCCACCTAGCAGCGTGGGCAGTGGCTTCATGTTGATGGGAAATTGTCACTTTGGCAGAATTCAGGAATGCTACTTATGTCATTAGGCGGCAATCTGTAATTAACGCACTCAAGGCTGTGTGAAGGGTAGGATTCTTCCAGGGACAGCTAGAGCGGTTCCACCTGCATCTTCTGGGAGGGGGTAAGTGGGGGCGCTCACTTCAGCCAGCAGCTGACACCTAATTAGTGGCAATTGTGTTGTTCTGTTGCCTCCTCCACCAGGAAGCGGGACTCCCAGATGGAAGGGAGGCCATCTCAGGGGTGGAGACCAGCCGGAACAAAGAGCTGGGGAAGGAGGGCTGATCCAGGACAGCCTGGGAGCCGTGGGGAGTCTGGCTCATCTACACAGTCATTTTTATTCCTGGCCGGGGAGCCCTTGAATGCTGGGGTCAGGGATGGCTCCGTTCAGTGGGACCCCAAAAGAGTGGACCAGACTTCTCTAGGGGTTAAGCAACTTTTAAAATGTCGACAGGGAAGGGAAAACACTGTGGAGCTTTTTGACCACGGGGCTGCCTGCAGCCCGGTTTCCCAAGCCATGGGCGGGCTTGGCGTCTGACTGTCCCCTCTGGAATGTCTGGGCTGCAGCCGGGGCTTGCTCTAAATGAGAAACAGGCGGGAAGGGCTTAGCGGGCCTGGCAGGCCGTGGCCAGCTCCTCGTGCGGTCTGGGCAGGGCTGCTTGGCACGGGCCACCGAGGAGGACGCACTGGCTGTGCAGGCGCCCTCCCACCAGCATGGGAGGCTTGGGGGGCCCTGAGCCAGCCTATTCAGGCCGGCGCCTGCACGGAGGGAGGGCAGCCAGCTCAGGGACCGGCCGCAGAGCACCGCCCTGGAGGGCAGATAGAGCTGGTTCTGCTTCTAGCCTGGCCCCTTCTCCTTCTGCAACCTTGGGAACATGATTCACAGAGCCTCCGTTTGCTGAGTGATTGTCATGTCTCTTGGCATAGAGTTGGTGCATGTGGGTGACACTTCATAGACAGCTGATAACTGAAAGATCTAGGAGCCTGGCCCCATATCCTGGTTTTATAGCTGTGGGAACCAAGGTTCAGAGAAGTTTGGGAACTTACCCATGGTCACACAGCAAGATATGGGCAAATACATTCTCGACTAAGCCACGGATTCTCCAGATCAGCACTTTCTGCTAAAGCCCAGCCCACAGGAGTGTTTTCCGGCTCCCTCCCAGCCTGGATCTGGCCTCTCTTCCTCATCCCAGCCCAGGCTTGGTCATGGTAATCTACATTTGCCTAGAGCTTCCTGCTTTCCAGTGTGCTTCCCTGTACATTTTCTAATCCCAAGGAATGGAGAGTCTCAGATCTCCCCAGAGGAATCCAGATCAGAGTGGACTCTGAAATTTGGGGTGTCTCAGATCAGGCCCCTGCCCCACCTCTCTCCCACCTCTCAAGGGGTGAAATCTGCTTTCAGACTTCCTGCTAGTGGATGTCCATTACACATTTTGCAAAAGGCCCAGGAAATGGCATCTCGCCGTCACAGAAATCCTTCCGTCAGCCCAGGCTGTGTTCTTAGTTCTGTTTTATAGATGAAGAGCCCAGAGGGTTCAGGGACCCCCCAGAGGTCCCCCAGGGGAACTGGGGAAGCTGGGATTCAAGCTTGGGCTGCCTGTGGGCAGCAGGGCACTGCTGCCCTTGCACCATCAAGGCTGCGGAAGGTGGAGAAAATGCCATGTCCAACCCTTCCCCGGGGGAGAGAGCATGAGGACTTGGGTTTAGGTTGCTTGGGGATGCGTCTCAACGGCTTTGAACCTGTTTCTCCACCTGAGGTTGGGGTAATGATACACAGGATACAAGGATGTGACGGGAAGATGGGGGCTGTGGAGGGCACCCCACGGGAACCCTGAGAGGGCTGGTGTCTGGAGAGATGTATGTGGCCCTCGGAAGGTGGGGCTTCAGGAGAAGTCTCCCGGGCCAGATTCTAGGGGATCTCGGAAGCTCAGGACAGAATCGGATTTCATCCTAAGTGCAGGACACTTAGGGTTTTAAGTGAGAGGTGACATGCTCTCTTGATGCCTTGGAAAGATCAGCCTGTTGGCTACGTTGGAGATGGTGGCCTGGAGGGTCAAGATGGGAGCAGAAAGAGTGGGGGGGGAGGGGCAGAGGGAAGGGGAGGTAGTAAGGGGCACCTTTGCCCCTCCTTCCCCTCCTCCCTCCTCCTCTTTCTTCCTTATCTTCCTCCCCACTTTTCTTCCCCCTCCCCCTTCCTTCTCCTTTCCTTGAAAGGCAAAGTCTGCCGTGTCTAAGTCAATTCCCCATTGGAAGTTTGGGGTTTACTTCCATAAAAGAGATGGCGCTGGTTATGACTGTGGAGGAGACATCCTTGTGGTTAGGGCTGAGGCCAAGCAGCTCCCCAGGTTCCTGCCACTTCCTCTTCCTCCTTCCCAGGAGCGCCGGCCCCTGAGCGGTGTCCACTGGACCCCAGGTTGGGCCAGCAGATGACCTGTCAGAGGCCCCTGAGGTCAGCTCATCACAGGACAGTGGACATTCTCCTTAGGAGGTCCTCACTGTGATGCACGGCCCCACACCTCCAATGACTCACCTGCCTCCCAAGCCCACAGGGCTCCTGGCAGCCAGCTGGACCCCGCCTCTCTGTACATGGTCCTGGGTGGTCCCAGTCCTCCACAATGATGAAGGGCCCCAAGAGAGGCCGTAGTAGAGATGTGTCAGGCTGCAGGGGTGACCAATTCCCAACTTTCTTTCCCAAAGGAAGGGAAGTGGGAATACAGATCCCTGATCGTGACACTGCTCCAGGGACCAATTCTGCTCTAAGTTATAAAAACATTCCAAAGCCCTCTTTCAAGCTGGCATTTGAAATAATATCTCAGGCTATTGCAAGAGGTGCCTTCATGCACTTGTGCTTGTGGTTGGCCATGAGCATGCCTAGAGTGTGGGTGACATCTTGAGGGGTGGGAGGGGACCCTCCAGATCAGGGTTGTCTGTGACATTTGGGTGTCCCAGAACAAACCCCATTACCCACCATTCTCTTACCTTCTCAAATGGTGGGCTCCAGCGAGAATGAAAACAGGACTGGAAAAGACATCTGAGAAAAGACCAGTTGGAAGAGAGAGAAAGGCACATGTTGGAGTGACACTGAGTGGCCTTTTTGTCTTGGTGTTAAGCGGTGGTTTGCAGGCCTATTGCCTGTATGTGAGCTTCATGCCTTCGGTTGACCTTAGTGCCAGATTCACATGCGTGTTTACGACGGTGCTCGTAAGTGCGTGTGCTTGTGTGGGCACCTGCCTTCCTATGCATGTGTGTGTGTGTGTGTGTGTGGTGTGTACGTGTGTGTAGAGGTGAGGGGTGCTTCCTTATTTCCCAAATGCCCTGAAAGCAGCACTTGATGAGTGGGTTCATCCAGACTCTCGGGCCGTAGGTCACTGGCCTAAGTCACAGGTGCTGCACCGGCACCTATGGCAGTCACTGAGCTGCCATTGGGAGCAGGGGTAGCAGAAGGGGTTAAGAAGCTGCCCCAAGGATCAGGACCCCTCTGTGTCCAGTGGAAGATCAATAGACCTTTAAAGTGATTTATAAAAACGGAAGGGGGAGCAATGCTCTTTCCTCAACTCCGGTGAGTCAAATCAGTATCCTCCACTCGTATTGATCGTCCCACTTGGTCTAAACGCACATTAGCAGGGGCGGACCATAAAAATTAATCCTTCTCTTCCATCAAATGGAAGTCCGTCTTCCCAGCTTCCCTGGAGCCGGGTGATGTCATGAGACTTCCTGTTGGGAGAGAGAGATTTGTATGAAATCTGACGAGGCTGTTTGCATAAAAGCTAATTAGGATGGCCAAGAGGAGAGAGGGGCTTTGGTGACCCAGACACACATGCAAAGACCCTCTGGGTTAGGCAATGTCCCACAGGAAGCCTTCATTCCAAGTCTTGACATACAGCTGACCTAACTGGCCCATTTCTGAGTTTTTAAAGAGCAATGAGCTACTGTGGTCAAGATGACAATGACAACAACATCAATATCTTTCTTCCTCCCTGTTTCCCCAGCTCTCCTCTCCTGCCTCTCTGATATCTTCCCTCACGTGGTCTGCCAGTTATTGTCCTTCCACAGTCATGGGGACATTTGAAGCTGAGGAGCCCTGGGGCTGGGAGGGCTTGGATTTGCATCCCAGCTGATATGTTTGGCTCTGTGTCCCCACCCAAATCTCATCTTGAATTGTACTCCAATAATTCTCATGTGTTGTGTGCGGGACCTGGTGGGAGATAATTTGAGTCATGGGGGCGGTTTCCCCCATACTGTTCTCATGGTAGTGAATAAGTCTCATGAGACTTATTTATGAGGGATTTCTGCTTTTGCATCTTCCTGATTTTCTCTTGCTGCCACCATGTAAGAAGTGCCTTTCACCTCCTGCCATGATTCTGAGGCCTCCCGGCCATGTGGAACTGTAAGTCCAATTAAACCTCTTTTTCTTCCTAGTCTTGGGTATGTCTTTATCAGCAGTGTGAGAATAGACTAAGACACTGGCTCTGATGCATGTTTTCTGTGTGACCTTGGACAAGTTGCTCTAGCTCTCTGAGCCTCAATTTCCTCCTGTGTAAAGTGGACCCCGTAATATGCACCAGGCAGGATTAGTGTGAGTATGTGTGACACAGTGCAGGCTTTCTCAAGTCACGTCACATGTGACAATTTTTGCCCTCTCTGTGTACTTGGTCTACTACTATTTACTTAATAATTTTATTTAAATCAATTCACACTTTCCTACATATATTTGTTTAGAATGGAGATGTTATGCTATGATTATAAATGGAAAATACAATACCATTTATCATACCATTTATTATAAATACAGTACCACTTAGAAATGCTCAAAAATACTTGGGTGTAAATCTAGCAAAACCTGTATGAAACATAGATACTGAAGGCTACAAAATGATGGTGGGAAAAATCACAGAAGGTCTAAATAAATGGAGAGACATGCTATGGTCATATGCTGGGAGACTCAACAGAGTAACGATACAGAGATAAACAGTTCCCCCAGTTGATAAAGAGGCTTAATACAACTATTATTAGCATTGCAGCAAGATTTTGTATTCTAAAATTTGCATGGAAAGACAAAGGAACTAGAATAACAAATAATTTTGAAAAAGAAAAATACAGTAAGAGGAAATCATTTTACCTGACATCAAGGCTCCGTTTGGAGCCACTGTAATCAAAAGAAATGTAGACCTATGAGCTCAAAGATGCTTGTGCACACACCACCTAACGGCTCATTCAACAGACATTTACTGAGCAAGTGCTATGTGCTTGCCTGGGCCTTGCACCTGTGCAAAGGAATACCGCACGCTCCCTGCCCTTAGGAGAGACAAGCTGAATGCAGAAAGTGTGTGTGTGTGTCTGTGTGTGTGCACCTGTGTGTAACCACGGGAGAAAGGGCAGTAGGGCGTCAGAGCATCCCGAAGAGCCCTGTGCAGTGACGAGGGCCCCAATCTTTCTTCTTTTCCCCTTTTGAATTCCCTGTCTTCTGTTTTCCTCTTGCTTCTTATGCCCTATCTTTGGGAATATTGCAATTAGGGGGAAGTCCTTTGCAATTTTCTAGTCCTACAGCAGAGACCTTTCAAAAATGCAATTTAACATGCACCCCAATATCTAAAACTGGGAAACATGCAGCAGCTCAGTGGAGTTGTGCCTCCTCTCCAGGCCCCCGACAATTGCAAGCCAGCCTCTTTGGACTCAGATGCTGCAATGGAGTTTGACAGGCAGACTATTTATTAGTGATCAATACCTATGGGTGGGCGGGGGGGAAGGGGGATTCAATGCAGTCCGACAACACTCGCCAGCCCTGCGGGGAAGGTATAGGGCCCAGTAGCGCTGTCCATATCAGGCCTGAGTGGCCAGTCCCCAGTGCTCCTGTCTCAGTGGGTGGCCAGCTCGGGGTGCTCTGGGAAGGGTGTGCTCTTGGGTGGAGCAGGTCTCTGCAGCTGAGACAGTCTCCCTTGGGGATGACAGCTGGAGGCTGACTATTGGCAGCTGGGGCAACAAATCCTTTGGTTAAGGGGGATCCAGATGGAGCATCTCTCTTTTCAGTCCAGCGTCTACCCTCGTGCTGCCCCAGGCCACTGTATCTGTAGCTGGGGAGGAGTTCCTTCAGGATTCTGGCCACCAAGTTCCTGGAGGGAACTTAGAAGAGCAAGTTAACTGGACGAGCTACTCTCAGGGCTCTCAGCGCTGCCGCTGGTGCTCCCGGCTGAGCTCCTCACCACCTGCTGAAGACCCTCTCCTCTAAGCTGGAAACGCTGCTGGTCTCAGTGGGTTATGCGGTGGCCTGAGTCCCCGGTCAGTGTGACTTTCTCGGGCTAAGGTTGCTGCACTTACCCATCTACCAATGTGACTGGGAAAGAGAGCCCAGGAGGAGCCGGTGGACCCCACACACAGCCTGTCTCTTCCACTGCAGATGTGCCATGGGGGTGGCTGGGGTGGGGTGCTCTCTGGGGGGCATTAACACATGCCACAGGGACCATCCCACTTTGTGCTTCTCCCACATGCCTACCTGAATGCCATGACCCAAAACCTTCTTGTCCCCAACGTCTCTTTAAAACGCATGTCTACCACTGCTCCTGAGTCTACACATATTCGAATCCTGAGCCACTTCTTCCATGCACAGTGGTGCTCCCCGAAGCTCTGCCTGGTAGGAGGATTTGTAAGAAAGCCCACACATAGCCACTGGCATGAGCTGAGGGACAGAGGTTGGCACAACTGTGCTGCCTGATGGAGGGTCCAGGCTACCTGCAGGTCACTGGCTTGTGGCATCTGATGCTACTCATAATTCACCCTAGAGGCACCAGGTCTGCTTTGCGATGGCTGCTGCTGGCCTGCCTAACTCAGGTCATGGTGGGTCCCACAGAAGCCAGCTTGTGATGGGCACTTCTGGATACATGGTCACTTATTAGCATGTGTGTATTAACATGTCTCCATCAAAGTCCAGTGGCATGATAGGAGTTCTTTTTCAATAGACGCCCAGTTATCTGTTGCAGATGGCACATGCCTGTTTTAGAACCCCCGGGGTCTCTATAGCAGTGATATTTTTTTCTCTGGGGCTTCCTGCAAGCTCCACATAGCTCCTTTCCCCACCACCAGTATCTGTAGTACCATAGCATCTTCTGGGTGATAGGGCCCTGTGGCAGGGTCAACTGCACTACAGCCGCGGAGGTTGGCAGAAGCTTACGTCATCTGATATATTCCTGGGTCTGGAATATGCTGCCCTTAGACTGCAAAAAGGCCTGACAGGCACGGTGCTTCCCTCTTGGTGGTGGGATACCTATGAGATACTTTCATTTTACTTTGTCCTCTGATGCCCTTGACCACTGGGGCGCTACCATTTTTGGGGACATGGGGGTGCCTATATTTTACCAAGACTTCCATTTTGCTGGCTGCTTCTTATTCATCTGGCCCGATAAACAATATATCATTGCCGTAAGAGATAAATATGACGTTCCGTGCAATGCCCAGACCGCTGAGGTCTCTTCGGGTAGCGTTGTGACGGAGGCCCCAGGGCCTCTGTGACAGTTACGATAGCTCTGGGACCAAGCAGTGAATGTAGGCTGTTGCCCACTCCTCCCTGGCTGCTTATTATGATAATCATGTCTACCTGGCTTGTGTGGGGAGGGAGCCACCACTTGGCTTCTGCTTCTGGGAGACCTGTTACCCCTCTTGCTGCCAGGGAGTCTAGTTCTGCAGGGACCTCTTTCATCGTCAACCAGAGGAGGGACACTGCTGCTGTACATTGCAGGATGCAGGTGTGCCTCTCGCCAGCCCATTCCTGAGATCTTAGTAAGTGCCTGTCCTCTGGGTCTTTCCCTGGAGTGCAATTATCTGGTGACCTTCTGGTGTGACATAATATGTCCATTCCAGGGGGCCCACTTCTTTGAACCTTTTTTTTTTTTTTTTGAGACGAGAGTCTTGCTCTGTTGCCCAGGTTGGAGTGCAGTGGCAAGATCTTGATCTCAGCTCACTGTAACCTCCTCCTCCCAGGCACAAGTGATGGTCCTGCCTAAGCCTCCCAAGGGGCTGTGATTACAGGCATGTGCCACTGTGCCCGGCTAATATTTTTATTTTTAGTAGAGATGAGTTTTCATCATATTGGCCAGGCTGGTCTGGAACTCCTGACCCAAGTGATCTTGCCCGCCTCACCCTCCCAAAGTGTTGGGATTACAGGTGTGAGCCACCATGCCTTACTCCTTGAGCCTTTAAGTGCCTTTCTCAGTTTCTCCCAGGAGCTGATAGCTGGACCAGGTGGTTCCTTGGACAGTGTCTCAGTGAACACCCTGTCCCTGCAGTTCGTCAAGTGCTTGGTTTGAGGTTCTGCAGAGGAACCTTAACCCTTCCTGGAGTGCAGTTTGGAAGCTGCTTGGGGGCAGAGGTGGGGGGATATCCTGGGCTCTGGAGTCAGATAGATTCAGATAGGTTGCATGGGTCCAGGTGAACACATCTGGTTCTGCTATGGTCAGGCTGGGTGGCCTTGGGAAGATAATTAGCCTCTCCGCATTTTACTTCTCCAGTTTATTTCTTTGATGACACACTCTCACAAAGCTGCTTCTTTAAGGGGCTCAGAGGAGACCCTACTTCCCTTGATGGCTTCTGGGCTGGAGGTGATAGTGTGATCCTGCAGCTCTCTGTTTCTCTCTGACCCACGTGTCATGACTTATGAGAGTTGTATTAGGTGTTTCTAGGATGTTTAGTGTAGTTCCTGAGAGTCAGTTTCCAACAGGTGGCTGCTGTCCTTCTTGGTCACACATGCTCTGGCAGGGCTGCAAGACCTTGAAGGAAGGCATGGGTCAAGGTCCTTCCTTTCTCACTTGCCAGTCCTATAACGTTGAACAACTCACGGTCTCCCTGGGCCCCAGTATTTCATCTCTAAAGCACCAAATGTGTTAGTAGCTCTCATCCTACCTTGAGGCTCGTGGGAGACAGTTGATGAGAGAGGGTTTGGTAAACGCCCAGGTGTGGTCCCTGCAACAGGGAATGTGGTTCTTCTTTCACGTCTGGGGTTGTAGACGTGTCAACCAGAAGCCGAGCAGCCTTCCCAATCCATTCCCCTCTCAAAAGGACTTGAAATTTGCTCCAAAGTCAACCAGGAGTGAAGACTAATTGTGATAATGTAGGAATTTCCAGAACAAGGTGTCAACCATACAATTCTAGCCAGAACAACCTGTGGACTGTACTGAACACTTGGGGCAGATCTGGGTCAGGTCAAGACCACATTCTTAAGGAGACAGTGTGTCTTGTATGACCCACCTGAAACACCAGAATCCCAACTCTTCATGGCCAGGTGGTCTTGCTGAAGATCTGAAGGGGCTTCTTGGCCCAGGGCTTGGAAGACTATAAGATGGTGAAAAGACTTGCTGAGCATAGGAGTGCTCACACCCTGAGACAGAGTCCACAGTCACCATCACACCTTTTCATATACTCAAAGCACTGGAGGTGGGGGGGGGCTCTGATCTTGGTCTCTCATCCCCTTATGGAGGACATGAAGGGGCCTTCTATTATATATGCCTGGGGGAACAGCCCTGGCCTGTCTGGATCTGTTCCCCCATGTCTCCTCCTCTGTCCCCTGCACCCTCAGATATCACTCTCTCACTCCAGGGCCTGTCTTGGGAAGGCTTTTCTTTGCTAAATGCACCCTCACAAAGCTGCTTCTTTAAGGGCTGCAGAAAAGACCCCGCTTCTCTTGATGGCTTCTGGGCTGGAGGTGATTGTGTGATACTGCAGCTCTCTCTCTCTCTCTCTCTCTCTCTTGCTCTCTCTCTCTTTGACCCATGTGTCATTCCCTGGCCTCTGACATAAAGACTGGTCTATGGTTTCTACAGGATCAATGCTGTTTGTAGACAGTAAGGGATATAAGAGTTATTGAACCCATCTTGTCATGAAGATTTATTTCCTGCTCAGAGTGCAACCTGGAAACAGATCCCCCATTGTGCAGTGCTGGGACACTTCCTGTGCAACCTGAAAACAGATCCCCCATTGTGTAGTCCTGGGGCATTTACTGTGCAATCTCCTTAGTGGTCCCCCTGGAATCAGGAGCATGTGGACAGCAATGCTTAATCACTGATGTCTGGTATGGTGATCAGCATATGGTAATCATGCATGCATATCTCCCCCAAACCATCCTATTTCTTTCAGAGTGTTTAAGGCCTTGTACTTCTCCATTTTGAACACTCACATGGATGTAAGTAGCTCTCAGCACAGCACTTCCTTTGTAGGTGGCAGATACAGATGATGCCTCTTTGTAGGGGACTAAGGACAACACCAGACCACAGTGCCCAGCTGGTGAGAGGGGATTAGCTGCCCTCGGAGGTTCTGTCAGGGACCTGGTTTTGTGAATCGATCAGCATTTGGGGACACCCAGGGCTCCACAGGGGTCCACTCTTTCCTCAGAGAGTTTAAAAGCATCAGCAACCGGTGCCAATCCACACTCTCATAACAGCAACGATGGGAAGGTCACCAGGAACTTTGCAGTTTTAAAAGCTGTTTGGCCTTCTCAAAAGAGAGTTGGATTAAACTATGTTTCTTAACCAAGGCTGCATATAGGAGTCATCTGGGGAAAATTGCTCATGCACAGATGTCCAGGCTCTACTGGGGGTCTGATTCAGTAGGCCTGGATGGGGGCCGCCTTTGGATTTGCATGTTTTTTTTTTTCTGGTGTGGGGCAAAGATTGATCCTTCAGTGAACCTGTGTGGTAGGCACAGCCTGGAATAGGATCCCCATGTTTAAGATGACTAGATGGAAGGTAAGTGATCGGATTCAGACCTGAGCTGATTTTTTCTGCCACTTTCTTCTTGTCTTATCAAGCCCACCTCTTTATCTAGAAGGAAATGGATACACTGCAAAGTGAAGGCAAAGGAAACTTCCCCGGCAGAGAGGCGGGCCCCTGTGATGGATTTTCTCTGGAGACTGGACTTTCTTGGGGGCACCTGTCCTCCTGCTGCTGAGCTTGGGCCATGAGGGCACACTTCAGGGGAGTGGCAAGAGGCTGATTCTCAAACAGGAAAGGTGAGGCCACGGGGACTCCTCATCCTGTGACACAGGCTCGTTAGGGTCCTCACCTTGGAAAAAGACATCTGCTTGATCTGAAGATTTATTCAGTTAATTCCTTAAAAGAGGGGAGAAGTTTCCTCCAGTGCACTCATTGAGTTATCTTCCTAACAAAGTGGGAATGTTTCGTTAAGCGCGTTTGTTTGCGTAAGGACAAAACAAGGGCATAGATGTTTTGCTGCCTGCTGGCCCTTGTCCTCCCTTGGGCAGCTATGGAAGCCCCTGCCTCATCCCTGTCCAGCAGGCGAACACAGTCACCAGCCCTGTCCAGCAGGCCAGCATATTCACCATTGCCTTTAGGGTCAGAAAAGACATCTCTTTGTCCTTCTCCTGGAGGAACCATGGGTGCAGGTGGCCTCAGCTCTCTGATGCATTGTTTAGGGACATCGAGTGAAGAGACCAAATGTGCTGATGAGAAGGGAAGCTTTCCATCCCAGGATGGCGTGTGTCTTCCATGGGAATGACTGTGTGGGAGGCACTGCTCCTGCTCAGCATGGCACATTTGACCATGGAGGGTCCCTTCACCTCACAGGTCACTGTGCGGGGGAGACGCTGATGTGAGCGTGTTAATCCAGCCCCCATCTGGTTCCTTTCCGCCAAGGCTTCAGTATGCATCTGATCTCAGAATATTGGATTTTTCTTTGAGGGAAGAAATAAATGACTTATCTGGGGAATAAGTCCAGAGTTCCCTCCATGCATTGCACATTCTCTATATTGGGCTAAAATAAAGTTTGCTGATTCTTATGTAAATCTCTAAAGCCTGGGTGTCATCATATGAGTATTTTATGTGCCAGGTAAGTAGGTTGCATCCCCAAGAAAAAAAAGAAAGAAGGCAAGGAAGAAGGATTAGCGATTGTATTCATGGAGAAGGAGGACAGATTCAAATACTCTAAGTGCGTATAGCTTCTTGATTCGGTGGCTGAGAAACACGATTCACTCTGAAAAGCAGTCATTTTGGTTTATATTTGGAATTGATCTTGAAGCCTGGCAGATACGTTCTTCTTGTAGTTGTTGCTGCTGCATTTCTTTTCCACCTTTCCTAAGCCTGACAAAATGATGCTTCATAAAAATCATAGTGGGTTTTGCTTCTTTCCTGCGTAGCTTATGGAGAACAAGTCACGCTACCTACTGCAAATATTTATTGTATGCCTGTCTGGTTCGGGCCAAACGGTCCCTCAAATCAGAATCTCGTGCATGTCTTGGTGGCTTTGAGGAGGGAAAAGCAAGGAGAACATGTAAGGAGCTTGTCAACATGACTTCGCCAGGCTGATAGGAGGAAAAAGAGACATCTTTTCTGACCCTAAAGGCAGTGGTGAATGTTCAGGGCTCGTCCAAAATACAAAGCGAGAATCAGGTGAGTTGGAGTTGTTGGTTTTAGCCTAAGTCAAATGCACAAAATGTTAGATGGTGGATATGTGTCCCCACACTTTACTCTGAATGCAGCGCTGTAAAGGTGGAAGGTCTTTTGACATATTTAGTGAATTTCCTTGTTCTACTGATGAGAAAACAGAGACTCCGACAGATGAAGTGATGTACCCACTGTCATGAAGTAAGATGGGATTGAGAAGGTCCTCCCCTATTAACTATTTCAGCCAATTACATTTTCCAAAGATGGAGGCAGCCATGTCTCCCATTCCGTGAACTCCTCTGCAATGTGACTTTGCCACCTTTCCATCAAGAGGTGGATCTATTTCTCCATCTCCTTGAATCTGGGACAATGCCATGGCTGCTTTGACCAATAGGCTATGGCCGAAGTGACACTGTGCCAGCTCTTACTGGCCTGGCAGCTTTGCCACTGACTTCTCTGTTTATTCCTCCTCCAAATTCAGCCACCATCTTGCGAGAAATCCAAGCCACATGGAGAAGTCACACATCGACAATCCTGTTAACAGTCAGTGTAGACTTTCACCATCTGAGTGCACCATCTTAGAGGCCAGCAAGTAGAGCTTTCAGATGACCTCAGCTGTTCAGGAGAGAATCACCCAGCTGTGCTCAGTCAATCCTCCCAGCTGTGGGAGTTAATAAAAAAAAAGTTGGTTTAAGCCACTAGGTTTTAGGGTTTCTTGATGTACAGTAACATTTAACTAAAACATTACCTAATACTAATATGAAAACTCATGCTTGATAATCACTCTGCACTTTTACCAACTACTTTTCCATTTATTCTAAAATTCAGTGTTTTCCTAATGGAAGGTCATGACTCATTAGTAGCTTATAAGACCAATTTCATTGAATGGCAAAAAGTTAACTCAAAGATAATTTAAATGTATCAGAGTGCATTATATGTAATAAGGGTAAGAATTGCTTTGTGAAAGTTTTGGTTCGATTATGGCTCTGTGTGTGTGTGTGTGTGTGTGTGTATGTACTGGATTTGGTATCTATTTTTTATTGTGGGTTATAGAAAAAAATGTGAGATGTTGGTCTAACTTGGCCCTTCCTACAGCTTTGGCAAGCAAGCAGGGGTGGTGTCTTAGTCCTTTTGGGCTGCCATGAAAGAATTCCATGGACTGGGTGGCTTACAAACAATAGAAATTTATTTCTCATGGTTCTGGAGACTGGGAAGTCTAAGATCAGGGTGGCAGCAGATTCGGTGTCTGGAGAAGGTCTGCTTCCTGGTTCATAGATGTCCTCTTGTCATGGCGGAAGTGGTGAGAGAGCTCTCTTGGGTGTGTTTTATAAGAGCACTAATCCCATTCATAAGAGCTCCACCCTCATGACTTAATCATCTCCGAACCTCTGAAACCCCTAATGCTATCGCCCTGGGGGGTGGGATTTCAACATGTGAATTTTGCAGGGGCATAAACATTCAGTCTATTGCAGAAGGTTTCATGACCTCCTTTTCGTCAATGAGGAAACCAAAATCAGAAGGCAGATGATGTGGCAGACCTGGGCTTCTCCTCCCCTCCTGTCTCCCCAACTCCAGCATGTCATACAGCCTTCTTCCCATCCTTAAAACATTTTAGATCTTTAAGGGAAGACACACTTTCTTGAGCTGGTGTGGATAGGCAACAGCGACAGCAGGTGACATACATGTGCTTACTCTGTGCATGGCCCTCACTGTGCAAAGGACTCTACAAAATTGACTCATGGCAGGTGCCATAATTGTGCCCATTTTACTGGTAAGGAAACTGAGGCTCAGAGAGGCTGTATTATTGAGCCAATCTTGCACTTCTAGCAGGTGGCAGAGCCAGAATCCAAGCCTATGTAATCTGGCCCCATGTCTACACTCTTATCCATTAAATTATAGTTTTTCTCCTCCGGTTTGGAAAACTCGAGTGTGAGAAAACCTCTCAGCAAGCACGCCTCACTTTGCTGGAGCACTAGCTGAGGCTTTCGAGGTGGGGCTGTGACTACCCTCCTTCCACCAGGGCAGCATGGTGGGGCCTCCTGTCCCACAGAGGCACCAGGTGACTCTCAAGAGCTGCCACCCTGCTCCAGGGTCTGGAGAGAGGCCAGGCCTTTTTTAATGAGCGAGACTGTTATTGGGTGAACACTTCCCTTTTGTTTACAAGACGAGAATCGACTCTGGTGGTTAAATAGTTGATGTTGGCAAAAGAGTTAAGATAAGAACCTCTCAGTGTTCTCAGAGGCCCGTTTCCTTTCCTTCTTGCTTCACTTTCACTTCTCTCCAGACTGGTTACTTGCCTCTTCACGTCTTCTAGGGAGAAAGGAGAAAACGCCCGGTCAACAGGGCATCTCTGTTCCTCAGTTTCCTCGCCTGGAAAAGCCAAAGCTGGGGTTGGACTGATCCAGTGGTTCACAACTGCAAGCCCTTTTCCTTCTCTGGGGACATCTGGTGATGTCTGGGGACACTTTTGGTTGTCACGCTGGTGTGTGTGAGCATGCACTGCTAACATCTAATAGGTAAAACAGGGGATTTTGCTAACCATCCTACTATGTACAGGACAGTCCCATGACCAAGAAGCATCCGGCCCCAAACGTCAACAGTGCCAAGGCTGAGAAACCCCAGATTAATCTATTAATGTGAGAATCTCCACTCACTGAGTATCTACCACATGCCAGGTAGTGGGAGGAAGCCAGGGACAAAAACAGACAAACAGGCAAAACAAAAAGCCCCAAGCGCCCTTCGACCTGCACCCAAGCAGCTTACGATGTAACGGGAAAGCCAAATGCATACAGTTTTTTTCAGGAATGAGAAATCCCAACAAGGAGATGAGCATCGTGTGTCATGGGGGGTGCAGAAGGCGACCCCAGAGAGGCCAGCAGAGGCCAGATCTGCGCCCTCCGCCCCTCGCCTCAGGACCTTAGCGTTATTCCCTGTGGCTGGAGGATTCTCTTATTTCTTAGGTATTTCTCTCGTTTGGTCCCTGCCCAAATGCCACTGCTTTGGGAAGCTTTCCCTGCCCCTCTGAGGTCCTCATAGCGCCCCTGACTAGTATTTCTGGCGCTGATCTCAGTTTGTGATTTCACATTTGTTTTCCTGAGGATTTGACCATGTCTGGGCACCGCCCCTGCACACACCGTCCTTATAAGTCTCCCCTGTCCTGAAAACAGGGTCTGCAGCTCCTCCCACTCAGGGCAGCCCATCAGAGGCACTCTCTTGTGTATTCTGACTTCTCAGAGGCCCCGTTGCCTTTAAAGTAAAACCAAATGCTGAGCCCCACCCCTGAGGCCCTTTGCCCTTTGTGAACGTACTTCATTGCCCTCTGGCTCCAGACCGCCCCTACTTCTAACTCACTCACTCCTTGGTTGCTGTGACCCTGTCCTTCGCCCAAGGGCCCAAGTGGCTCTCTGCCTTCCTGCAGGCGGGCTTTTGCCCAGAAAGATCTGCACATTGTTCCCTGCGTCTGATTAGATCAAAGTCTTCCTCGGACCATAGCCTTGTCTTGTTGCCTTCTCTTTCAGGAAGTCTTCCCTCTTTACCTCATGCCTAAGCTGGGTGCTGGCATGGTTTGGATTTGTGTCCCCACCCAAATCTCGTGTCAAACTGTAATGGTGATCGTATTATCGGGGTGGACTTCCCCTTTGCTATTCTTGTGATCATGAGATCTGGTTGCTTAAAAGTGTGTGGCACCTCCCCCTTGGCTCTCTTCCACCTGCTCCAGCCATGTAGGATGTGCCTGCTCCCCTTTCCCCTTCTGCCATGATTGTAAGTTTCCTGAGGCCTCCCAGCCATGCTTCCTGTATAGGCTGTAGAACTGTGAGCCAATTAAACCTCCTTTCTTGATAAATATCCCAGGCTCAGATAGTTCTTTGTAGAAGTATAGGAACAAACTAATATAGGGGCCTTCTTCTGTGTGGTCAGGACACCCTGGGCTTACTGTGGTTTTCAAATATTTCTTGCATTGAAATTTCCTTGAAGAAGAGGATGGGTGGTACTGCTGGCAGCATTTCTAGCACTCACCTCAGAGCCTGGCACATCCAAATATTTATTGAATGGGAAAATCAGCTAATACCCACTCTAGGCGCTTCCTGCCCTCTGATTCCCAGGATCACATTGGGAATGGTTGAATTGACCTCCCTTGGGGCTGCTATACACCAGAAAGTTCTTCCTCATCCTACAAGCCAGTTTTCATACCTCCCTGGATGTAAATTTATATTAAAACATTACTTTTTTGTCAAGCAACATTAGAGCTGAGGCCAAGCTCCTGTTTCAGTGATATAATGGCAATCAATAGAAGGAGAATTCAAAAACCAAGAAACAATTATAAAAACAACCAATGCTGGTGCGTGCCTGTAATCCCAGCTACTCAGGGGGCTGAGGCAGGAGAATTGCCTAAACCCAAGAGGCGGAGGTTGTGGTGAGCCGAGATCGCGCCACTGCACTCCAGTCTGGGTAATAAGAGTGAAACTCTGTCTCAAAAAAACAAAAACAAAAACAAAAAACAAAAAACAAAAAACAACCAATGCAACTTTTGAGTGATCAAGCAATTCCATTACATGTGTGTACTAATTGGCCCACTGACCTGGATGGGCTGAAGATGTTGAACTACCCAAACGTGTGCTGCTCAGGACCCACACTCTAATGGTGGTCTTAAAGATTTATATTTTCATAGATCGTTAAGGTATTAGATGCTCGCATTTCTCAGGTGTGTTTCTAGCTTTTTAAATCTCAGCAGCAGAACACGTGGGCAGGTTCCACGCTGTCACTTTCATCACTCCCCTGGCATATGTTAACTCTTCCTAAAGGTTAGCACAGGAAATGCTCCTCTGTGTCCAATGCCTTGTCAGGCACTATGAGAAATCACAGTATAAATTAGATCTGTTCTCTGCCTTCCAGGAGCTCCCCGTCTTACAGGAAAATTAGGACACACTATTCATATCACAAATTCTAGAAAGTGAGTGAGAAATGTAGAAAAATTAGAACAGATACAGAAATTTTGAAGCAGGAGAGTGAAATTCTACCTGAAATGTTCAGAGACTGTGGAAAAGATAATATTTGACGTAAGTCCTGAAAAATTAAAGATGCAAAAGAACAATTATTCATGTAACACCTTGACCCATAGAGTTTAAAGAGAGGTTAATTCAGGTAGAGAGAATGGCCTGAGAAAATGCCCAGAGGCAGAAAAATGAGGCTGTGAAGATTTTGTTTTCTACATATTTTCTCCTAGAAAATTTGAAATTTTAGGTTTTATACGTAGGTCCATGATCCATTTTGAATTGATTCTTGTATATGGTATGAGGTATGGATTCAGGTTAATTTTTTCCATATGGATATCTATGTTTTTCCAGTATCATTTCTTGTTTCAGGCATTTTTATCAACCAGTTGGTGATATTTATACCATTTATATTTTATGTGCTCATTGAGATGGTTAGGTTTGAATTTATCATATTGCTATTTTATTTTTCTACATATCCAGTATGTTATGTTTTTATTCTGCTTTATTTTGGATAAATTGAGTAGTTTTTTGCATTACGTTTTATCTCCTTTCTTGGACTTTTAGGATTCCTAGCATGTACCTGTAGTCCCAGCTAACTCAGGAAGCTGAGGCAGGAGGATTGCTGCCAACATGGAGTTCTATAACCAGCAAAAGTATCTTCCAAGTGTATATATACATATATGCAATCAGATACAATAATATCTTGAAAGATATTATTAAAGATATTATCATATCATATCTATAATCTCTATATAGAATATATATATAGATTATCTGTTATATATGCATAGAATATATGTAGATAATATATTATACATATAATCTCTCAATATAGAATATATATAGAGAGATATAAAGATTATATATAGAATATATTCTCTCTCTATATATAGAATATATATAGAGATATATAGAATATATATAATCTCTTGGGAGGCCGAGGCGGGTGGATCACGAGGTCAAGAGATCTATACCGTCCTGGTCAACATGGTGAAACGCCATCTCTACTAATAATACAAAAAAATTAGCTGGGCATGGTGGCGTGTGCCTGTAATCCCAGCTACTCAGGAGGCCGAGGCAGAAGAATTGCCTGAACCCAGGAGGTGGAGTTGCGGTGAGCCGAGATCGCGCCACTGCACTCCAGCCTGGGTAACAAGAGTGAAACTCTGTCTCAAAAAAAAAAAGAATATATATAATCTCTTTATATAGTAATATATTTAATATTATAATATCTTTAATAATATATGTAGAATATATATCCAGAAGGTGGGATTATATATATAGATTTTATGTATCAATATATAGATATAATCTATGTATAATTTATGAATATATCTAATCCTCTCCTCTACTTCCCTTCTGAAGAGCAGAGGGTGGGATTATATATATATATATATTTATGTATATTATATATGTAAAGTCTATATATATTATATCCAGGTTATATATATTGCATATATACAGAGATATAAAATCTATCTATATATAATCCCAGCCTCTGCTCTCTAGCAGGGAAGTAGAGCAGGAGCTGCCAAACATATTTCTGGGTCACATTTCTTGCTGCTGTGATTCAGTGGTTGTCTAAGGCTGCATGATAAATCTAGTCTGTGTTACTCCATCTTGGCTGGAGAGAAATCGCCCACGAATCTTTTAATCTCCAACGAGATAAAGAAACAAATCGGTCCCCTCTGGAGTCTACCCTCCTCCTATCACCAGTATTCCCTCCCCCATCTGAGTTTAGCCACCTCCATATTTCGCCTGGATATGCAGTCACTTCTTATATGCACTCCCCACCTCTACCCCAGCCACACTCCAGTGCATTCTTGTGTAGTAAGGCATTTATCCCTGCTCAGAGAGGCTGGCTTTTGTCCTCTAGAGCTGACCTCTGAGCCCTTGGAATGTTACACCTCACAGGAGCCTCTTTCTTTGCCAGGGGCTTTGGGTCACACCAACAATGTGGTTCAGGATGAGGCCTTGCTTTGGGTTCGGGTGGCCAGCCAAGTTTCTGAGACCCAGCCCCAGTAAAGGCTCTGTATATGGAGGACCAGGTGTGCTTCACTGGCTGACGGTACCCCATACAGACCGTTCTACATTGATGCTGGGAGAGCCATGCTGTACAGGACTCCATGGGAGAAGAGAGTTGGAAGCTCTGCATTTGGAGAGCATACTACCCAAATGTATGCTGCTCAGTACCCACAGCATAATGGTGATCCCAAACATGTGTATTTTCATAGATAATGAAGGTGTTAGACAAGGAAAGGCAGTGTGGCCTTTCCCCTACCCCAGTGTGGACCTTTCTTAGACTCTGGTCCATGCATGTCCTCCCTTGGCTGACTTTAATCTGTGCCCTTCAGCTGTAATACGCTGTAACTGTGAGTACAACTTTCAGTGAGTTCTGTGAGTCCTTCTAGTGAATTACTGAAACTAAGAGTGGGCTTAGGAAACCCCAAGCTTTTAACTAGTGTTGGGCTGAGGCGAGATGAACAGGTCCATACACTTAGCGTGTGTCCAGCTGCGGCTGTGGTTTCCTGTGGTCAGTCCTGCTTGCTGTCTTTTCTGGGACCAGGTCCAAGTGTCCATTGGAAAGTAAAGCCCTCACTGTCCGCAAACATTTCGGATGTCACTGAGACACATGGGTAAGAAACGGGTGTGGCTGTCCTTATGACTAGTGTTTGGGAGAAGGCTGAGTGCTCCTTAAAAACACATGCATTGGCTGGGAGCAGTGGCTTACGCCTGTAATCACAGCACTTTGGGAGGCAGAGGTGGGTGGATCACCTGAGGTTGGGAGTTCGAGACCAGCCTGACCAACATGGAGAAACCCTGTCTCTACCAAAAATACAAAATTAGCCAGATATGGTGGCACATGCCTGTAATCCCAGCCACTTGGGAAGCTGAGGCAGGAGAATCGCTTGAAACCAGGAGGTGGAGGTTGTGGTGAGCCGCGATCATGCCATTGCACTTCAGCCTGGGTGACAAGAGCGAAACTCTGTCTCAAAAAAACAAAAGACAACAAACAAGCCGCATGCGTCTTTGGGCTTTGGCTTTTAATTGTGGAAAGAGACTTGGTGTATGAGGATTTTCGTTTCTTGCTGAAACCCAGCAAATGTGTGCTCTTTCTGTTTAGCCTCACCTGCTCCATAGCAATGCCATGAGTCCTGCTGACTGTGTGTTCCCCATTTTCCTGGCAACAGGGTGCAAATACATCTGGGGACCCCACCCCCATGGTGTGCTAATGTTCCCAACCAGGAGACAGACTGCCAATGCACAACCACCAAAATATATGTGCTCCTTTGCCCTCCTGGTCCCCTAGCAAGGGCCCTTGCATACAGCTGGTGCTTAATAAATGCAGGTTGGAATGGAAGTAAGGAGAAACCTGCTGATCAAGTGGAGACAGCCTTCTGATGGACGGAACACCTCCAGTTCAGCAGTTTCATTGTGTTTTTGAGAAAACCATCAGGGTGAAGTGAACAAAAGGGAAATAGCTGACCTCATTCCCCATGGGAGTTGCCTGAACATGCAAAGGAAAGAGCAGCAGACACATGGCGCCTGCCCACAGACCACCAGTGGGCTGAGCTTCTTTAAGGGCACTCTGAAGAAGAGAGGAAGAGCCAGCCCAGTGAAAGAAGACAGGGTTTGTGGGGAACATCATCGTTTCTGAAGCTACGACATGCAGACATTGTGCCTGGCGCTTCACATAGGTCTTGCAGTGAAGTCCCTGGAGGTGGAGGACAGTCACCCGCTTCCCTGACGAGGAAACAGGCTTGGCAAGGTGGGGCGAGTCAGCTGGGGTAACCCAGCTGGCAAGTGGCAGGGCTGGGTGGAACTTGGGGTCCTGGCTCTTCCAACTACTTTTTGCTGCCTCCTGTCATTGGACTGGAGGATTCCCTATTGCCCTCGCTGGCCGGGAGTCTCCAGCCTCCTGCCGTTCCCTCTGCCTTTCCTGCACACTTGCTCCAGATGCTTGAGTAGAACCAGAGCAGAGGCACTGTTTGGGCATCTGTGATTGCAGCTCCCCTCGACGGTACATGGTGGTGTATAGGGAGGTGTTGGAAACAGATGCTTGGTGCCACAAGGAAAAGGAGCACTGAGACAGAGGGTCTCTCAGCAAAGCAAGTTTTACTTTTCCACTCCTGCACTGCAGGAAGGGTGCTCTTGCTAGCCATCTTGCCACGAGACCATAATAACAAAGGAAAAGCAGACATATTTATATCCCTACGCATTTGGGGTCGTCCTTACTGCTGTGTCTGATCTCCCTTGGCTGGAGCCAGACCTCACAATCTAAACTAAAACCCAGTTGGCTAACAACTTAAAACTTTTCTAAACAGGTAAAAACAGTGGCGAGCTGGAACATGCCTGTGAGCATGCCCAGTACAGATATCTTGGTTAAAGTACAAGGACACAGAATGTACTATGTGCCTACAAGCGTGGCATGTCTAACAGCTACACACGATAGGGCTTAACAGAGGGCTTAGCACACTTATGATTTATTCTTTAACAAGAAGGGAAACTTTAAAGAGGAACTTTCCTACTACTTCCCACAGCAGGTTATTCACACCACACAGACCCAACTGGAACCCCCCGAGGACCTTCTGTGGCCAGACTCTGGGCTTCGTCCTGGTTCTCCAGCCACTGGACCCTCAGGAGCACTCCATGCAGGGAGACCCCTGATTATTACAACACCTGCTTTCAGAAAGGGAACCCAGAAGAAGGGCTTAGAGTAAGGGCCGGCATTTACTCTTGGGTGATGAGAGACTTGGAGACAGAGGCCAGGAAGGCTTCCCGGAGGAGGGGATGGGTGTGCCTGGCCTCTGAGGGCAAGTCAGATGTGAAACCCTGGTTCTCATGGCTGCACATGGACTCACCTGGTATTCTGTGTTGTGCCTCGAGGTTCTGATTCAGTTTGTCTTGGGTGGGATCTGGGCACTGGTGTTCTTAAAAAGCTTTCTGAGTGATTCTGGTGGGTTGAGAGGCACCAAGTTAGGAGAGTGGGAAAGAAGATGATCTTCCAGGACAGCATGGAGTGTGGGCAGAGGGGAAGGTCTGGAGGGCCACTGGGGCCTGGCCGGGAAGGCCCTGGACCCTGGCTTAGGGCCCTTGGACCTCATCTGAAAGTATCAGGGCAGGCCAGAGCATTGAAAGTATTGGCAGGGGAAGGGCCTGCTGAGCTCTGGACTGTGGAAGGTCCTCTGGTGGCCTCAGAATGGAAGGGTGGTGGTGAATGAGCCAGAGATGGGTGGGATAGGGTGGAGTGTTGTGGGGAGGGCAGGGGGTGAGGCCCAGAGGTAGTAGGTGGGGCCAACTGATCAACTGTGCCCTCCTCTGAAAGGCCTGGAACATTTGGAGGGGGGGCCCCAGGGAGCCCAGAGCAAAAGGAGATGCCCTGGGTTCAGGCCCGAGAGCCCAGGACAGTGTGGGCAGAGCCACCGGGATGTCCTGTGGACAGGAATGGACAGGACACAGTTCCCACCCCTGAGCTCCTAGGCTCACATCGGGAGCTTTTCTGGATGGAGGGACAGGTCGCAGCGCGCACCTTGCTGCCAACATTGCCTGGAAATGAACTCGTGGCCATTTCTTTTAATCAGCATAATTGCAGGGGCTGGCTCCATCCTACGCCCCCCTACCCCTGAGCTGCACCCTCTCTAAATACAGAGGCACCTGACGCAACGGCCATTTGATGTCAGTAAATACACCTTCTCACACTTGGCACATAAGCCCTGATACAGTTTCACCTTTTAACGAAATAAATGACTCAATTAACAAGATGAAAAACAGCAGTGTGGTGGCAGGCCCACTTGGTGGCCGGAAAAAAAGGGCTGGAGAAGAATTATCCCAGCAGGAAGTTAATGCGGGCAGAGGCCCAGTACGCGGTGGGCGTCCGCTGACTGCCAGCCTGCCAGCCTGGGGTGGACGTGGGCCTGCTGACCACGGCTGGGGGGGTTGCCCACATTCTGGGCTCGGGTCCAGCAGGGGTTGTGGGATCCAGGGGCGCTCCCCCAGGCAGGACCTGTGTGTGTGTGTGTGCACGCATGTGTGCATGTGTGTGTGCGTGTGTGCTCACGTGTGTGTGTGTGTGAACACACATCTCTGCCTTTGCCTGCCAGAGTGCTTGGGACCACAGTCGGCCATGTCTTAGTGCTGAGGCTCCCCATGCTGGCTCTGGGCTAAATGGTTTCTGTGTTTTATCTCTGTAGGACAGAGGCGGCCCTGAGCGGGCAGGACCCAGGGTCTGAGTTCAGGCTTCCTACAGCTTTGGAATAACAACTCCGCTCCTGGCTTCCATTTCCTCCACTGCAGGGAGAGACAGCTGGACTAAGGCAGGGGGCTCACCAGGCGGCAAAGGGTCTGTGAACCTGGCTGAGGGAATAAAACTGTGCGTTTGTTTTCTCTACTACCCTCGGTTTGTAGCGAGTGCAGGACGAGGTGGGCATGGTAGGCACAGTGCCTGTGACTTGGGTACAAATTAGAATCTCAGATATTTTCCTTTTCCATTGCCGTGGCTGCAGAAAATTCAACACACCATTTCCCCTCCTCGGCACTTGGAGATGATGATCGTTATCAGACCCTCTGGTGGGCTTGTTATTTAATGCGTTAATAAAGAAGCACATGCATTTCTAGGTCACAAATCTGTTTTTAATATTTGATAACTTTCAAAATAATTGGTTTTCTTTGTCCTCATATAATTTATAGTATTTTATTTTATGCAGGCAAAACTTTATTCTGAGAAGGGGTCCCAGGCTTCACTCATTGGTCGGAAGATTCCATGGCAGGAAAATGACGGAGAGTGGGTGGGGGAGGGATTTCCAAGGGGCCTGTGAACTCCGACATCTTGGGAGTCCATGGAGCCGGTGCACTCGTCGTGATGACTGTGGATGTGAAGTGCTCACTGCATGCCTGCGCTGATGCTATTTTTAAATTGAGGTCCACTTGTGTATGTCGGAGCCTCAAACTCTTCAGGGTCCAGATGGATGAGTTTTGACAAATGTGCACGTTTCTTCAAACATCACTGTAAGCTATAGAGCATTGCCACGCCCCATAAAGTCCCTCTGTGTCCCTTGTTGGTCTATCCCCGCCCTCCCAGCGCCAGCCAGACGTGACTACTATTTTGTGCCACCCAGATTAGCTTTTCCCCACCGAGACTCAGGTAGAGGGAGCCATGCTGTGTGGCTTTTGCCCCTGCTGTTTGCCCTCAGCACGTGCCTACAGGATTCATCTCCCTGGCTGGGTCATATTCCATCACATGAATTATATCCATTGCATGAATTATGCTTTTTGTTTTCTCACATTGATGCATTTGGATTATCTTTATATATTATTTTCTTTTTGGTGTTAGAAGTGTGTGTACAAATTTCTCAGTCACTTCCCTGGTGGAGTGAGGAACGGAAGACCAGCTGTCAGGGGTGGGGAGGGTGAACCCCATCCCCTCCGAGGTCCCCCAGACCTGACAATCTACAAATGTGACTCTCTGGTGTGGAGCATCTGCTGCGAAGTGGGTGGGGCCTTCCCCAGGCCCTGGCAGCATCCGAGTTTAGCCAGCTCTCCGCCTATGTGGTTCGGTTTGACCTTTGACTCTAGACTTAGCCCCTGACCAAGAGGGGACAGGAGGCACTAATACACCTTAGGTGAAATGGTCATGATCCAGGCCATGTGCCACAGCTTTTAGGAAGTCTCCCATGAAATGGATAGAGTTGCCCCCATTTTTACAGTTGAGGAAACCAAGGTGTACCCTTAAGCTAGCACGTGAGTAAGAACTGAAAGCAAACACTCACGTTCAGGGTTAGTGGGTGTCATGGATGGTGAAGGTCATTCTCAAATCTCGGGTTTGGGGGTGGGAGGACCTGAGTTGGTCCCTCTAAATAGGACACAACTCTGACACCAGACCACAGGGAACACAGCTTTTTAAATGAAGTGACACATTTCATGTTTGTGTCTTGTTTATGAAATGAATCATCTTATAACAAGTTTCTTTCCTGCCTTCCCCACTGGACTCTACCTCAGAACCTAGTTCCGAATCTCGTGTCTTCTACATCGTTTGTTGAGATGTTCTTTTGTGTAGGCATACCGTCTGTTTCTTATATCTGATTTCCAGTTATTCGACCTTTCGGTTATTTCAGATTTTTTGCTATAATTAGTATGCTACAGTGAACATTCATGTAGATGAATCTTTTTTTATTTTGCCAGTTTCTTAGGATACCTTTTTTGAGAGGGGCATGCCCCCTCTGGCTCTGTTGACACACACTGCTGAATTGACTCCAGAAAAGGAGGACCAAGTTATGTTTTATTCAACATTTTTGGGACCCCCATGTTTTTTCTCTTTGGCCAGTGTGGTAAATAATGTTTTTTAAAATTTTACCTTTTAAAAAGAACTTTGCTAAGTCGACAAGGAAAACAAAGAGAGCAGGATTGCTTTACTTTGCATTTATTTGATTGATGGGGAAGCTGGAGAGTTTTTTCAAGCTTGGAACTTACGTTTTCTGTTTAGGGAGTCGCTTATCTGTGGCCTGTGTCTGTTTTTCCTCCCCAGATTGCACCCAGTGGCTCCGGCAGGCGTCCTCGCCCTGTGCTGCTCCTGGAAGCCTGTAGGCTGCATTTGCCACATGACACTGGCCACCTACCCCAGCTTCCAGCCACGGTTCTGAGCCCTCACCTCGGCCATGCCCGGGGTCCTGGCAGTGACCACGTGCCCTGCCTCCCAGCCAGGGTCCGGCTCCCCAGGTCCACTGCTTGTCCCACTCTGGTTGAGGATACCTCCAGGTCCTGTCATCATGGAGACCGCCACTGGGTTCTTGGGGCTGATCCCAAGCTCCTGGCCTGTGCCCTCTCTGCTCCTGAAGGGTTGGCTCCAGCCTCATGGGCAGGATCTCAACCATGAACACTGTCCATGGACACACGAGAGAAAGAAAACACAATAATTTTGTCCTCAGGGAGTGCACAGCCACCTACATGGACAGACATTTTGATATCACTAGTTCCAGCTTCCTAACCTGTGGCTGGGTTCCCACTTACAACAGCAGGCTGTTGACAGGCCGGTCTTGGACCTGCGTCTTCCTCTGTGTTTCTAGGGACCGGAGCTCACTGCCTGCCAGGGTGGCCCTTCTGTTTCAGGCCGGTCTGCTTAGCTGACGCTTTGGGGCTGTCACATAGCACCCACTCATGGTCTTCGTTTGGGTTCTGCTGAAAGCAGAGGTGGGAGCAAGGACTCGGGGGCAGACAGTTTGTTTGGGAGGGAGTTGGGCAAGTGAGGTAGAGAAGAAGAAGCTGATAAAATGGCGTTGCCCAGGCCGGGCGCGGTGGCTCACGCCTGTAATCCCAGCACTTTGGGAGGCCGAGGCGGGTGGATCACGAGGTCAAGAGATCAAGACCATCCTGGTCAACATGGTGAAACCCCGTCTCCGCTAAAAATACAAAAAATTAGCTGGGCATGGTGGCGCCTGCCTATAATCCCAGCTACTCAGGAGGCTGAGGCAGGAGAATTGCCTGAACCCAGGAGGCGGAGGTTGTGGTGAGCCGAGATCGCGCCATTGCACTCCAGCCTGGGTAACAAGAGCGAAACTCCGTCTCAAAAAAAAAAAAAAAAAAAAGGTGTTGCCCAGCTGGTCGCACTTCAGGTAGCTGGGCCTCCAGCTCTCTGGGGATTCTGAGGAAGCGTGCAGGGCAGGCATTTGTGTTCCCTTGAAGGATGGGAGGCGGGGGCTCCTGACCTCTTGGGTGATTATCACTTTGGGGAATGCCATGTCCCATGCTTCAGATGGCACCTGCTCTTGGGCAACACAGTCTTCTGTGGCTCCAGAGGAGAAGGGGACCCCACCATGGGGACTGGTGGTGGGGTACTGGCAAAGGGCTTGGAGGCAACCACCAGAGCTGCACTCAAATCACGGGGTGCACAGGGCTGACGGGAGGGACCACCCTCGGGGGTGATGGGGGCATGTGAGGGGCTGAGATTGCAGAGCCAGTTCCTGCGTCAGATGGAACGGTGGGACCTTTCGTCCACTCTCTCCCTACCACCACCAATGTTGGTTCAAGACCCCTGGCATAGAGGTGTCCTGGGTATTCCCGAGGAGTCTTTGTGTGCTCCCTGCCTAGGCACCGTGCCATCCAACGTGGTGGTCTCAGGCCTCCACATCATTCACCCATGGCATTGCCCAAAGTGGAACATCATTCTCTGGACAGAAAATGCTATGGCCAAGTGAGTCTGGGAAACCTCATATTTTCTATCCCCTCTTGGACAGTCATGGTGGAAATTCACATAGTAAAGGCTCTGAGAAGTCCTGTAGCCGAGAAATATGTTTCGCTCTGTTGAATCCAGGGTTTACCTCCCTTGACTGACTATGAGGCATTGTCATAGTAGTGTCTGAGGAGCGTGCTTGCTGAAGCCTCATTCTGTGGTGGACACCCTGGAGCCAACTGTGTACCCTTTTACGTAAGCACGGGAACGGTTCCTGCTTCGAGGTGGATCCATGTGTGCCTGTCCTAGCTCTCTCAGCCAAAGTGCATGTGCCGCCTTGCTGCCAGCCGGAATTCCTGGAGCCCTCGGGGGTGGACGGCCTTGGCCTCGCCCATGTGCAGAGAGGCGCCCTCCCTGCTCCTCTGCCTTCTGGCTGGGGCCCTGATGTGCTATTCCAACTTGCTGGAGCTCCTGGAGGGGACCCAGTGCTTCCTGCATGATGACTCACCCTGGCAGCTCTCTCCCCACCAATGTGGAGACCCCTCTCCCCCAGGTCTGCCTGGGTGGCCCTGTGTGTCCTCTGCTTCCCTCTCATTTTAGTGAATGATGAAAAGTTCTCAAGATTGAGATCAAAAGGATTTCTAAGGACAGAGTCAACACATTGGCAGCTTCTTAAAGCTGAGCTCAGCGGCAAGGTGCCGGATGCCAGGCAGAGGCAGAGAAAGGGACCGAAACTGGCCTGCAGTGCTAGTGTGGGAGAGGGGCCTAATGGCGGGCAGTCTCCACGATCCCTACGGTCGTTCAAGCCCAGCTGGCCACAGTGCCTCTCTTTTCTGTTCCTGTTTTTCTCTTAAGCCTCAACTCCTGTTCCAGAGCTGAGCCTTCTCAGGATTTATTGCAGCCAATGGCCCATTTGCTTTGGACCCCATTTGGGGTGATCTTGCTTGCTTTTATCTTATTTCCCAGTACCCCTAACCTTGACCCTTCGATTTTTCCTAAGCCCTGGAGTACATAAAGACGCAAAACCTCCATCCCAATGGCAAATGCAGCCTTTTCAATGCGGGAAGCTGTGCCTTCTTGGGTGATGGGGACATTTTTGCCTTGGTAACCAGTGACATTGTGGGCTTGACAGGCCCCTCTTCTCTACCAAAGGAGAAGAGGGGACACAGAGCCTTACACCACATACCGGGGAGTATCTGTAAATCAAAGAGAGGGAATGATTAGATGACTTCCAAGATACGCCATGAGAAAGCAGGCTGTCACCTGTAAAGCGCCGGACACATAATTGCAATCATTCTTACCCCAATGCCACCAGGTCTCACCTCAATGCCGCCAGGTCTCACCTGGTCTCACCCCAATGCCGCCAGGTCTCACCTGGTCTCACCCCAATGCCGCCAGGTCTCACCTGGTCTCACCCCAATGCCGCCAGGTCTCACCTGGTCTCACCCCAATGCTGCCAGGTCTCACCTGGTCTCACCCCAATGCCACCAGGTCTCACGACACCCAGTGTCAATGGATCCATGGAAAGGTAGGTCACTGATTTCTCAGCCCACAACAAAATGCACAATTTAGTGTTTCTAAGGTATCTCTATGGAACTGGTGTGATGTTGAAAAAAATAAAGGCCTCTGGAGCCAGACAGACATGCGTGTGAAGCCTGGTGCTACCGCTTTGGGGCTGTGTGACCTTGGGCAAGTCAGGTTATCTCTCCCTGGCACGGATTGCGCATTTGGAAGGTGTGAACACCACGTCCTGAGTGGTGAGGCTGCAGGGTGCTCCAGTGAGGTCCTGTAAACTGCAGGTAATAGACAGGGCTGTAGGAACAGGCCCAGAGGAAATCGTGATGTGGTGGGAAGCGAACTAAGTTAGCACAAGATGGTTTTGGTTTAAATCCAAGGTCAATTTCTTATGGGCTGGATGACCTTGGGCAGGTCAGCTGGCTTCAGTTTTTCCTGGGCATCAAATGGAATGAGAGGGAAGGGCAAAGGCAGGAGCGCGGGCAGCAGTGCTCTGCAGTGAGAAGACCCCGTGGTGTCATCCTCGGCAGCTTGGGGACTGTAGCTCAGTTCCCAGGTTATGAGCAAACACTGTCCCCCCCGGCAGCCCTTTGAGGAAACTCGGGATGTGTCAGACGTGGCGGCCCACCCACACTCCACCTTAGGGACCTGCTGACAGGCCCACAGAGCCCAAGGTGCAGCCCTTTGGACACATGGCCACGTGGCTCTGGGTGCAGCTGGCGGGACCAGGGTGGACACGTTACCTAATGGGAAGTTTTGTTTTCCCTTTTTGGAAACTTCTCTTGGAATTAGAACCCAGGGAGTCCAAATTGGGTGGCTCTGTGGGCTTGGCCTGTCAAGGGTAGACAGCCATGGCGAGCGCCTCAGCAGACGAAGCCAAATCCGTGGACACGAGAGAGGGGAGAGGTGAAGGTGGGAGGGCAGGAGACCCCAGAGAAAGGGGGAGAGGAGCGTGTGTGTGCGTGAATGTGTATGTGTGCATGTGTGTGTGCACAGAGGCACTGGGCCTCCTTGTGAGGTCTGCAGCTCATGGGCTGCAGGGAAGCGTCTGGGAGAACCTTGCCCTGGACCCTCCATGTAGTCTGGATGGCCCAGGCCTTCGTGATTCACATATAAGATATTGAACCGTGAAGGATCTGCAACTCATGCCCAGAAGCCTCTGTAGATACCAACTGCAATATGGCAACTCATGCTGGATTTGCTCCCAATTTGGAATTGGAGTTGATAAACAAGGGAAGTCTGCATTTATTAGATGGCTGGTTTGGAAGCCTCACGAACCATCTTCTGTGGTCGACTTCAATTGTTTCTTTCCTGCGTGTGAAATATGCACTGTGATGTAATTCAAATATGGGTCTGCTTTATGGGGTGGAGCCATCAGTCATCCTGACTCAGGAGTTGGGCTGGATGGCTGTCCAAGGCTCCCTGGGGCCCACCAGACACTTCGCTGGCGTTTCATCATCCATGGGGCTCCAGCCAAAGGCAATTGTTGATTTGCATGCTATGAAGAATCCCGCTTTTTTTTTTGTTCTCTCCAGAATCATTTTACCCCCTTTTTAAGAATTCCCTTAGTCAAAAGTGACGACTCCAAGGCTTATGTCCTGGAATGTCCTGGAGGCAGAAAGAGCTGGATTTGAAACGCGTCATGTATCTTCTGTTTTGGTTGGCAAGTCATTTTCTTTTCCAGGGTTCCGTATGCCAGATGGGGCTAAAATAGCTTACACTGGAAACGTATTTTTTACATCAGATGAGATAGCAAATAAAAAGGCTGGTTTAATAAAAACTCAAACTGCACTGTATAAATTTTCTTAAGAACTGCTGTTAAATAGTTAAAAAATGAGCTGGCCATCACAAGGCATGCTGTTTAGTCAAAAAAAAAAAAAGAAAAAAAGAAAAAAAGGAGTATAAATTAGTTCAACCACTGTGGAAGACAGTGTGGCCATTCCTCAAGGATCTGGAAATAGAAGCACCATGTGACCCAGCAATCCCATTACTGGGTATATACCCAAAGGATTACAAATCATTCTATTATAAAGACACATGCACACATATGTTTATTGTGGCACTGTTCACAATAGTAAAGACTTGGAACCAAGCCAAATGCCCATCAATGATAGACTGCATAAAGAAAATGTGGCACATATACACCATGGAATACTATGCAGCCATAAAAAAGGATGAGGTATGTCCTTTGCAGGGACATGGATGAAGCTGGAAACCATCATTCTCAGCAAACTGACACAAGAACAGAAAACCAAACACCACATGTTCTCAGTCATAAGTGGGTGTGATCAATGAGAACACATGGACACAGGGAGGGGAACATCACACACCAGGGCCTCTCAGGGGGTGGGGGGCTAGGGGAGGGGCATCAGGGGGTGGGGAAATTGGGGAGGGATAGCATTAGGAGCAATACCTGATGTAGACAACCGGCTCATGGATGCAGCAAACCACCATGGCACGTGTATATCTATGTAACAAAGCTGCACATTCTGTACATGTGCCCCAGAGCTTACAACACAATAAATACATTTTAAAAGTGATTCCTGCATGTTTCATGTAGTCATTCTGCAATTATTAGGCACCAGCTGTTTTCAATGAAATGCCATGTATTTTGTTGAAAATAAAATGGGTTTAGATACTACCTTAATGTCTGGTAAGAGAAAGAGAACAGTGATGATGGCAAGGTCCCTTCACCCTGAGCTATTTCTTTATTTTTATTTTACTAAATGCATTTTGGTAAATGTAATTAGAATACATTTGGAATAAGGCTGATACAAAAGAATTTAACTCTAGTGTTCGAAATAATCAAACATGTGGAAGAAATATGATTTTTAAGTTCCAGTTTTGTGCCATGAGCCGCGGGCATTCTCAGCATCGGAGTGTTGTGCTTCTGGGTGCTCTAGGGAGTTCTCAGTCTCAGGTTGGACGTCTGACCATTAACAATGGCTGAGCCAACAGCATAGAGTCCGGGGCCACGTTCACAGCCATGTGGCCTGGGCAATCACACAAGGTCTTGTACTCAAAAGGGCCCTATACTTGCTTTAATGCTCTGTTCCTTCTGTCTTGAATTTTTCTTTTAAAGCATCTTAAAAATTATTTTATTTGTTTAAGTTCTGGCGTACATGTGCAGAATGTGCAGGTTTGTTAGAAAGGTAAACATGTACCACGGTGGTTTGCTGCAACTATCAACCCATCACCTAGGTATTAAGCCCAGCATGCATTAGCTCTTTTTTCTAATGCTCTCCCCCAACGCCCTTCCTCAACAGTCCTCAGTGTGTGACATTTCCCCTCCCTGTGACCATATGTTCTCATTGTTCAGCTCCCACGTTTTAAGTGAGAATATGCGGTGTTTGGTTTTCTGTTCCTGTGTTAGTTTGCTGAGGATAATGGCTTCTAGCTTCACCCATGTCCCTGCAAAGGACATGATCTCCTTCCTTTTTATGGCTGTGTACTATTCCATGGTGAATATGCACCACATTTTCTTTATCCAGTCTATCATTGATGGGCATTTTGGTTGATCCCTTTGGAAGTTGGATTTTCCTTGGGATTGTGTATGTCTGGTATGATTCTTCTTGCGGTGGGCAAAGGCCCAGAGAAGTGCAGTATTCCACTGAAAGTCACACAGCTCATCAGCTGCCAATTTAGGTATCCTACATCCTGATGGCCAGAGTCTGTGGCCTATCTATTCTACTCCACACTGGGAAGTCAGGCAGGCACATGTCCTCATCTGTGCTTTTTTGATTGTGTAATGGGCACTCATTCTTCTAACATTCAGTGGGCTCTAGTTTGTGTTGGGTCACAGGCCTGGCGCTGGGGCAGTGGCTGTGCCAGCAAGGAGTGTGGGCTATTGGTTATGAGTCTGGTTTCTGGAGGTGGACAGAATTGAGTTCAGAGGGCAGCTCTCCCGCTCATTGGCCAAGTGATGCTGGCCACATCCATAGAGCATTTGAAGAGCTCCTGCCCTGCCGGTGAGCAGATGAGTGCACTTCTCACCTGCAGGCTAGAGCTAGGGAGCTAGAGATCAACGAAACTACTGCAAACATACTTATTGACTATGTGGTAAAGGCCGTGAAGGAAAGGTGCAGGGTTCAAAGGGAGACTGTAACACAGAAAGTTACCGACTTTTTAAAGTCTAATTTTCCTACCTGCAAAATGGGAATAATAAAACCTATCTCAGAGGTTCATAGGGAGAATTAAAAGAGATACTTCAGGCCAGGTGTGGTGGCTCATGCCTGTAATCCCAGTACTTTGACAGGCTGAGGCAGGCAGATAACTTGAGCTCAGGAGTTCAAGACTAGCCTGGGCAATGTGGTGAAACCCCGTCTCTACTAAAAATTACAAAAATTAGCCAGGTGTGGTGGTGAGCACCTGTGGTCCCAGCTACATTGAGGGCTAAGGTGGAAGGATCACTTGAGCCCGGGAGGTGGAGGCTGCAGTGAGCTGAGATCGCTTCACTGTACTCCAGCCTGGGCAACAGAGTGAGACCCTGTCTCACAAAAAAAAAAAAAAAAAAAAAAAAAGAGAGAGAGAGACATACATCATGTGTGTACTAGCTCTTTTTAAAAGAAACTATTTGGGACACATAAATTTGGTCTAAATCTGGACCACTGAACAAATGTCACTCTCTTGCCTTCTTTTAAGATACCATGTCCATACTTTATCTCTGAAAGGAAGTCAACTATTACATTTATTCTCAATTAAACAAAGTTCCCTTTCAGCTATAAATCACTATTGTTAGCTATATTTACTATAGACAGTTGTAGTTTAAAAGAATCTGGAAAAACCCTAACAGTTCATAAAACGTTTGGGGTAAAAATGTAAATTTCTCCCAAGCACTATGTGATGGTGTTAACTTGGGTCATTCACCAGTTAAATGTCCCTTGGATTGAACAGTACCATTAGACCCCTCTGGGAAAGACTCCACTGTGAGTAACGTCACCTACATTTGGTCTTATTCAAGCCTTGAGACAGGGCCCCTGCTTTGTATGTAGTTTTTTGACCACTGCTAATACAATGGTCTATAATAAATCTATTCAGTTAATTAATATAAAGCACTAACAGTTATAGTTTTCTTATGAATATTTAATCTTATGTTTATAGTAATATTTTTCTTCGAAGGACTATATGCTTGAATATTTATTCTCACCAGGAATTATATTTTGTATCATATAGAAGTTGGGAAAATAATTTGGAAAACTCAGTGATTATTTGGGGAATAAAAACGGCATCATATGAAACTTTTGTGACAAGAAAAGAACCCATAAAGTGTTAAAGTATAACCATTTCCAAGTGATCGCTTGCAAAAGTTCCAAAGAAACATTTCTTATAGCTCCCGTTGTAACATACAAGTAATATTCAAAATTCTTGAATAAAGATGATGGTTGTAAAACTCTGTGAATACACTGAAAACCAAGGAATTAAATGGAGAAATTGTACAGTATGTTGGCATGTGAATTATATCTCAATAGAGCTGCTTTAAGAAAGACCAAAAAATCTCTCCATAAACTGAATGTCATTCTTCTCCCCTTCTTGTTAAAATGAGCAGAGGGGCTGCTAATAACCACATTCTGTCCTCCAGCCTTCTGCTGAAGGTCTTCTCTAAAACCAATCAGCTGACCAATCAAACAGCCAAACCTAAGCCTGTATTCCACAGCTGTGTGAACAACGACACACAGGAGCCACTTTCTTCAGGAAGCCTCGCCTGCGCCCATGAGTGGAGTGAAACTTGCCCCTTTTCTGGCGTTTCATCCTGGCTCTGTTGGGTTGTTTTTGGTAACATTGAACAGGAAATCTGGCCCAGTGAGGCACATATAGTGGCCCTCATATGTAAAGAGAAGTCCAGAGGTGTGTGGGGTTCAGGTGCTGAATATCAGTGTTTGGGTGGGTGTTTGGTTCTGATTCTTTGTGATTCTCTGGGTCCTGCTTGATGTGTGAGCTTCGCACTCGGGCTGGGAGCAAGATGGCAGCAGCAGCAATTCTTGCTTCCCATGAGCCTTTTCTTATCATCTGGGAAGACTTTTCCCAGAAGCCCCAGGGAGAGGCCCCTCATGCTACATTTCATTGGCCAGAAGTGACTCACATGTTCACACAGGCACTCCTTGCTGGCGCAAGACACGGAGTTGCATCATCTATTACAGACCAGTCAGGATGTCCCCCAGAGTGGGGATCGCCAGCTCTTGAATTGCACGGTGAGCTGGTGGTTTCTCTGAGCACCATCAGGGCTTCTGGTAGGAAGGGACAGCCGGTGGATGCATGCTGTGAAGCAGCCGCAGGTTCTCGCTGGGTCTCTGCTGCTTGTCTATCTGTACTTTGTGCCCCTCTTCTGGAGGCGTGAAGGCCAAGGCCAAGTTTTTGCTTATCTCTGAGTCTTCCTTACTGCCTGACACCCAGGCTGCAGTCCTGGGAGTGAGCTGATTAGATTTCCTTCTTTTTAAAGGGAATTAAAACAAAAAACCCAAGTGCTATGAGCACATCACGAATATGTAGACACTGCCATCCGCTGTCTTCGGTGGTACTTTTTTAAAAAAAACCTTAACACTGACAGCATGCTTACAAACCTGCTATATGTGCAGTGAGCAAACAATTTGATTTTGCAAAAATAGCAGGCAACTTCTGACGCATATTCATGCTAACCGCTTCTTTTAGCAGGTAGCTGTCTCCCCGCTGTTGGTGAAATCGGCCTCTCCTCATCTTTCCGGTATCTTCGCCCAGAGTCTACATCCTTGAGGGGGTTTGCTCATAAGCTCAAATTAGGCGAATTCCCTCTTTTTAATACACAGAGGCACACACAAGAAATGAACACTAAAACAAAACCTACCTGCACAAAGATCCTTTTCTATCTGTGATATTTGTCTTCAAACGTCCAAAATGGTTTTAATCCACCCTTGAAATCCAGAGGAACTTTCTCTGGATCATTAACAATGGAATGTCAACAGAAAGCGGGGCCTGCCACTGTGCATAAGAAATGGGTGTGGAACCAAGGAGAGAAAAAAGAGGAAGAGCAGAAGAATATTTACTCCCTCCCTTCAAAAGTCACACTTTACTATTTCTCTCTCATTTTCATCAATCACCAGGGCAATACCCCCTAGATCAATGCATTAACTTGTTTGTTTTTTACAATGCAGGAAAACTTCATAGCCTCATCATTCATTCCAGAGTGTGGGGGGAAAAAACAAAAGCAAGCCACCGAAATTTGCATGGTGCTCAATTATACATTAGTGAACATCACTTGGCAATCTGTTCATATCAATTTAATTGGATTTTAATACTGCCTCTGATCTTGTTTTCTAATTAACAGCAGTGCTTGGAAATAAAGCAGAACCATGCACCCAGCAACACCTTTGATCTCGACCATATGGAGCCCCACCAAGCTCTGAAAAAAAAATCTCCCTTGCGTCCACAGCCGGCCAAGAGAAGCGGGGGACCCCAGATGGCCGGATACCATGGGTGCCTGTACCCCATGGCTTGTCTTGTCTTCTGATTGGTCCCCAATGCAAAGGCAGGGGACTTGCTTCTCGAGCTGGAGGCAAATCTGTGTCCCCAACATTGGTGAGGTTGACGTTTTTCACAACTCCGTTTTGGGGGCAAATATTTGAGTAAACAGACCTGACCCTGATGGGTTTGTTTTAGAGTGGAGTCTCACCATCAGGACAGAGCAAAAATGTCATGGGCCCTTAGACCAGAGCAGAAAGCTCACTAAACCCTTCTTCTGGCTGCGGCTTTTCTCCTCTCTCTTTTCTTAAATCCTTGGGTCTCTAACTTTGCTATCATCGTCTTGCTAATTGACCACATGGGAAGACTGATTACACACTGGGTCACCCTGAAAAGGAAAAAGCCCATGACCAATGACATCAGGGGGTCCAGAGGGAAGATGGCTGGGGCAGAGGGAACAGGTGGGTTATGGCCAGGGGCCAAAGACCTGCATCCTCCTCTTCCTCTCACCAGCGTGGGGGTTGGCAGGTTAAGAGGCAGTTAGGAGAGGCAGGTGTGAGTGATGGGAAGGGCACTGGCTTTCGCCAAGCAACCAGGTTCATGGCAGTGGTCATGTGACCTCGAGCACATGACTCCACCTCTTTGGGAGGCAGTTTGCTCAAGGATTCTTCTGCAGTTCCGAAATTGAAAAGTGCCAAAGTCAACGCTTTGATAGTTTCACAGCAGACTCATGTGGCAGCAAAGCCTGACCCATACTGATGTGCCACTATTTGTAATCTTTATTTATGCTACTTAATGCAGGTACTCATTCCTTCTGCTGTGGAAATAGTCCTGTCTGGGACAATGGAAGGCTGCCCTAGACTCCATTGGGATATTATGTGTTGACTTTTGTAAAATCCGAAATATCCTGGATTCTAAACCACACTGGGCCCCAAGAACTTGAGAATAAGAATTTTGGACCAGAGCCTTCCCCTGGGATGTCAGTTAATCCACCTAGAGCAGTGATCCTCTCCAGGGGGATTTTATTCTCCAGGGAACATGTGGCAATATCTGGAGACATTTTTGATGATTGTAACATGTGTGTAGGGTTCCCACTGGCATCCGTGAGGCAGAGGCCAGGGACGCTGCTAAGCAGCCTACAGTACATAGGACAAAGAATACTCCAGTCCCAAATGTCCATCGGGCTGAAGGTGAGAAACCCCAATCCACAGGACGGTACACATTCCAGCTCTATTCTTGTTTCACCACTCTGAGCTCCTCTTTCTTCATCTGCCGATTGGAGAGAATGAACATCTGCCTCCAAGCGTTCTGGGAAAACTGTATGAGACAGTGGACATGACTCGCCTTCTACACTTTACCACTCAATAGAAAGATGAAAGACAGTTTACTCATTCAAAAAATAAAGCGTCGGCCAGACGGGGTGGCTCACCACTGTAATTCTGTCACTTTCAGAAGCCGAGGTGGGTGGATCACTTGAGCCCATGAGTTAGAGCAACCTGATGAAATCTGTCTCTGCAAAAGTACAAAAGATTAGCTGGGTGTGGTGGCACACACCTGTGGTCCCAGCTACTCAGGGGAGTCTAGGCTGGGGGGATCACCTGAGCTCAGGAAGTGGAGGCTGTAGGGAGCCGTGACTGCACCACTGCACTCCAGCCTGGGTGACAGAGCAAGACTTTGTCTTGAAAAAACAAAAAACCACAAAATCACCACAACAAAGAATAAAGTGTTCTTTGGATCCCTGGTCTGCATGGTGAACAGCTGCCTGTCTCTACACCGTGGGTGCTGGGCAGTGTGCGAGCCTCGTGGGGAGAGAGCCATGGTCTCCCCTTTCATGGAACTTGTAGCCTAGTTACTCTCCTGCTAGAGGTAACCATTTATAGCTTCATCTATAATTTAGATATTCTCGAAAGCAGTATTTCCTTTGACTTGTTTTAACCTTTAGACTTCCCACTTTCTGAAGAACCCCAGCCCACGCACGCACACCCCTTGTTGCTAATTAGAGAACTTTGATATGCAGGAGAAAGCACTAATAAAGGACAGTAAATAGCAGGCCCTGCCTGACTCCTCCTCCTCTGAACTCCTCTCCCTCCAGCCGGAACCACCACACCCCTGCTTGCAGGCTTACCCCCAAAGCTAGATTTCAGGAACAGCGTTGCCTATGTAGTGAGGGCCGGGGTCTCACTGCTCTGCTAGCCCAGCTTCAAGTCTTCGTGGATTTAATCCACCCCCCACCCTTGTGGACTCTCTGTGGCCTGTGGGCTTTGGTCTTGTCCCAGCTCCTGGTCTCCTGAGTCCCAGGTTTGGAAGCCGGGCTTCTCTGCTGTGGTCCTTACTGGTGACTCAGGTCGTTCCAGCCCCTTTACCCTTCCTTGTGCTGGTATAGGCTTTCCCCCCAGATATTGGATCCTGGCTCTTAGCAACCAGTGAATGGCAGACTATTCAGATGTTGCCCACCTGTTCCCCGACCCCTGTCCTCGGGTTCCCGGGACGCTGATCCTCTGTGAGGCAGGACATTTTATGGATTAGGCCATTCTGGGATGCAGAGGTCAATTCAAACTGTCATTGCTGGAGCACAGTGACTTCTGCTTGAAGGACCTTCGGCCACAAGTCCTCACTATAGCACCCTGCATTCACTCTGGTGTCTGGCCATTTCCATGCCACCTGTGCCCTGCAGAAGTTACTCAAGCTTCTTGGATGTCAACCAGCCTTTTGCCTTGGCTCAGATGATAAATGCATGCATGCCAAGCTCACACGTACTTCCTTAACTATGACCAGGTGTATCAGTTAGTATAAGTGATACTGGTTGCTGAAATAAGCAATCCTTAAACCAGCTCTCAGGAGATATGAAAGAAAAGTTGATTTCTTGCTCATGCCATCATCTGATGACCGCCAGAAGCCTCTCCTGGGCAGATTATCTTTAAGTGGGGACTCAGGAATCCTGGTGTTTTCTACTCTGTGGCCACACTGCCTTGGATTCCTTTGCTTCCAGCCATGTGGATTGGAGGGAAAGAGACAAGGGAAGGTAATATAGGACTTTTTGGGGACCAGGCAGAGAACTGATGCATATGACTCTTAAACCCACATTCAGCTGGCCAGAATTCAGTCACATGACCCAACCTGACTACAGTGGCCTGGGGATTACAGTCTCCCCATGCATCCTGGAAGAGGAAATGGGTTGATGAGCTTCTGGATAATGATGGCCACAGTCCATCTTTCTGGTTCTCAAATCACTGTTTAACTTTTCCTCCTACACACAGAAGACACCCCCTTCCCAAGGGGGAAAAAACCTCAAAAGCCATCTGGTCTCTACATCCAGCTGAAAGTCCGGGATTTCTGAGTGCTACATCGTCCTCTACATTTCATCCAGTAGTGGCTTCTCATGAGCCACTGACTTATGCACCACAATGACAAGCTACTTGTCCCCACACACCCAACATATGGTGGTGGAACAGAGGCTGGGTCATTGAAATAAGTATTTCCTTTAGGAAAATGGATCAGTGGAAGACATTAGCAGTTCCTGATTCACAGCAGGTCTGAGCTCCTCAGCCTGGGTGTGCATTATGTTTTTATTTATTTATTTATTTTATTTTATTTTTAATTAAAAAAATTTTTTTATTGCATTTTAGGTTTTGGGGCACATGTGAAGAACATGCAAGATAGTTGCATAGGTATACACGTGGCAGTGTGATTTGCTGCCTTCCTCTCCTTCACCTATAGCTGGCATTTCTCCCCATGCTCTCTCTCCCCAACTCCCCACCCCCTGCTGTCCCTCCCCTATTCCCCCCAACAGACCCCAGTGTGTAGTGCTCCCCTCCCTGTGTCCATGTGTTCTCATTGTTCAACACCTGCCTATGAGTGAGAATATGCGGTATTTCATTTTCTGTTCTTGTGTCAGTTTGCTGAGAATGATGTTCTCCAGGTTCATCCATGTCCCTACAAAGGACACGAACTCATTGTTTTTGATTGCTGCATAATATTCCATGGTGTATATGTGCCACATTTTCCCAATCCAGTCTATCATTGATGGGCATTTGGGTTGATTCCAGGTCTTTGCTATTGTAAACAGTGCTGCAATGAATATTCATGTGCATGTGTCCTTATAGTAAAATGATTTATAATCCTTTGGATATATACCCAGTAATGGGATTGCTGGGTCAAATGGAATTTCTATTTCTAGGTCCTTGAGGAATTGCCACACTGTCTTCCACAATGGTTGGACTAATTCACACTCCCACCAGCAGTGTAAAAGTGTTCCTATTTCATCACATCCTCTCCAGCATCTGTTGTCTCCAGATTTTTTAATGATTGTCATTCTAATTGGCGTGAGATGGTATCTCAATGTAGTTTTGATTTGCATTTCTCTAATGACCAGTGATGATGAGCATTTTTTCATGTTTGTTGGCCTCATGTATGTCTTCTTTTGTAAAGTGTCTGTTCATATCCTTTGCCCACTTTTGAATGGGCTTGTTTTTTTTTTTTTCTTGTAAATCTGTTTTAGTTCTTTGTAAATTCTGGATATCAGCCCTTTGTCAGATGGGTAAACTGCAAAAAGTTTTTCCCATTCTGTTGATTGCTGATTCACTCTAATGACTGTTTCTTTTGCCATGCAGAAGCTGTGGAGTTTGATTAGGTCCCATTTGTCTATTTTGGGTTTTGTTGCCAATGCTGTTGGTGTTTTGGTCATGAAGTCCTTGCCTACTCCTGTGTCCTGAATGGTTTTGCCTAGATTTTCTTCTAGGGTTTTTATGGTGCCAGGTCTTATGTTTAAGTCTTTAACCCTACCAACCATATGAAGAGCAAAAATAAATAAATAAATAAAAAGCAGGAGTTGCAATTTTCACATCTGATAAAATAGATTTCAAAGCAACAAAGATATAGTGGTAAAAGGATCAATGCAACAATAAGAGCTAACGATCCTAACACCCAGATGCATTAAGACTCATAAAGAGAGATAGACTCAATGAGACAGAAAATTAATAAGGATATCTAGGACTTGAACTCAGATCTGGAACAAGTAAACTCAATAAATATTTATAGAGCTCTCCACTTTAAATACACAAAATATACGTTCTCCACCTTAAATACACAAAATATTGATCGGCCATTATTAATACCCATTTTTAGAATAAAGCTACATTCCCGTTCTCTCTCCCTCTTTTTCTTCCTCTCTTTCACTCCTTTTTTTTCTTTCTTTCAAAAAAAAAAAAAAGAGTCTTTAACCCATCTGGAGTTAATTTTAGTGTAAAATGTCAGGAAGGGGTCCAGTTTCTTCTTTCTGCACATAGCCAGTTTTCCCAACACCATTTATTAAACAGGGAATCCTTTCCCCATTGCTTGATTTTTGTTAGGTTTATCAAAGATTGTATGGTTGTAGATATGTTGTGTTGCCTCCGATGCCTCTGTTCTGTTTCATTGGTCTATATCTCTGTTTTGGTACCAGTACCATGTGGTTTTGATTACTGTAGCCTTGTAGTATAGTTTGAAGTCCGGTAGTGTGATGCCTCCCGCTGTGTTCTTTTTACTTAGAATTGACTTGGCTATGCAGGCTCTCTTTTGGTTCCATATGAAGTTTAAAGTAGTTTTTTCTAGTTCTGTGAAGAAGGGCATTGGTAACTTGATGGGGATAGCGTTGAATCTGTAAATTACTTTGGACAGTATGGCCATTTTCACGATATTGATTCTTCCTAACCATGAACATGGAATGTTTCTCCATCTGTTTGTGTCCTCTCTTATTTTGTTGAGCAGTTGTTTGTAGTTCTCCTTGAAGAGGTCCTTTATGTTCCTTGTTAGTTGTATTCCTAGGTATTTTATTCTCTTTGTAGCAATTGTGAATGGCAGTTCGTTCTTGATTTGGCTCTCTTTAAGTCTGTTACTGGTGTATAGGAATGCTTGTGATTTTTGCACATTGATTTTGTATCCTGAGACTTTGCTGAAGATGCTTATCAGTTTCAGGAGACTTTGGGCTGAGACGATGGGGTCTTCTAGATATACTATCATGTCATCTTTAAATAGAGACAATTTAGCTTCCTCCTTTCCTATTTGAATACCCTTTATTTCTTTTCCTTGCCTGATTGCTCTGGCTAGAACTTCCAGTACTATATTGAATAGGAGTGGTGAGAGAGGGCATCCTTGTCTAGCGCCAGATTTCAAAGGGAATGCTTCCAGTTTTTGCCCATTCAGTATGATATTGGCTGTTGGTTTGTCATAAATAGCTTTTATTATTTTGAGATATGTTCCGTCAATACCGAGTTTATTGAGGGTTTTTAGCAAAAGGGTTGTTGAATTTTATCAAAGGCCTTCTCTGCATCACTTGAGATAATCATGTGGTTTTTGTTTTTGGTTCTGTTTATGTGGTGAATTATGTTTATAGACTTGTGTATGTTGAACCAGCCTTGCATCCCTGGGATGAATCCTACATGATCATGGTGGATAAGCTTTTTGATGTGCTGTTGCAATCGGCTTGCCAGTATTTTATTGAAGATTTTTGCATCTATGTTCATCATGGATATTGGCCTAAAGTTTTTTTTATCTTGTTGAATCTCTGCCAGGTTTTGGTATCAGAATGATGTTGGTCTCATAAAATGATTTGGGAAGGATTCCCTCTTTTTGGATTATTTGGAATAGTTTCAGAAGGAATGTTAACAGTTCTTCTTTGTGTGTCTGGTAGAATTTGGCTGTGAACCCATCTGGACCTGGGCTTTTTTTGTGTGGTAGGCTCTTAATTGCTGCCTCAATTTCAGACCTTGTTATTGGTCTATTCATAGTTTCGACTTCTTCCTGGTTTAGGCTTGGGAGGATGCCAGGAATTTATCCATTTCTTCCAGGTTTACTAGTTTATGTGTATAGAGTTGTTTGTAATATTCTCTGATGATAGTTTGAATTTCTGTGGAATCTGTGGTGATTTCCCCATTATCATTTTTTACTGCATCTATTTGGTTATTCTTTTTTTTAAATTAATCTGGTTAGTGGTCTATTTTGTTGATCTTTTCGAAAAACCAGCTCCTGGATTTATTGATTTTTTGAAGGGTTTTTTGTGTCTCTATTTCCCTCAGTTCTGCTCTGATCTTAGTTATTTCAAATCTTCTGCTAGGTTTGAGTTTTTTTGATCTTGCTCCTCTAGCTCTTTCAATTTTGACAATAGGGTGTCAATTTTGGATCTCTCCACTCTTCTCATGTGGGCACTTAGTGCTATATATTTTCCTCTAGAGGCTGCTTTAAATGTGTCCCAGAGATTCTGGTATGTTGTGTCTTCAGTTTCGTTGGTTTCGAAGAACTTCTTTATTTCTGCCTTCATTTCATTGTTTATCCAGTCAACATTCAAGAACCAGTTGTTCAGTTTCCATTGAAGCTGTGCGGTTCTGAGTTAGTTTCTGAATTCTGAGTTCTAACTTGATTGCACTGTGGTCTGAGAGACTGTTTGTTATGATTTCCATTTGTTTGCATTTGCTGAGGAGTGATTTACTTCCAATTATGTGGTCACTTTTAGAGTAGGTGTGATGTGGTGCTGAGAAGAATGTATATTCTGTGGATTTGGGGTGGAGAGTTCTGTACATGTCTATCAGGTTTGCTTGTTTCAGGTCTGAGTTCAGGTGCTGGATATTCTTGTTAATTTTCTGTCTGGTTGATCTGTCTAATATTGACAGTGGAGTGTTAAAGTCTCCCACTAAATCTCTTTGTAAGTCATTAAGAACTTGCCTTATGTATCTGGGTGCTCCTGTATTAGGTCCGTATATATTTAGGATCGTTGTATTGATACTTTTACCATTATGTAATGTCCTTCTTTGTCTCTTTTGATCTTTGTTGCTTTAAAGTCTATTTTATCAGAGACAAGAATTGCAACTTCTGCTTTTTTTTGCTCTCCATTTGCTTGGTAAATCTTCCTCCATCCCTTTATTTTGAGCCTTTGTGTATCCTTGCATGTGAGATGGGTTTCCTGGATACAGCACACCGATGGGTTTTGGCTTTTTATCCAATTTGCCAGTCTGTGTCTTTTGATTGGTGCATTTAGCCCATTTACATTTAGAGTTAATATTGTTATGTGTGAATTTTATCCTGCCATTTTGATGCTAGCTGGCTGTTTTGCCCATTAGTTGATGCAGATTCTCCATTTTGTTGATGCTCTTTACCATTTGGTATGTTTTTGGAGTGGCTGGTACTGGTTGTTCCTTTCTATGTGTAGTGCCTCTTTCAGGAGCTCTTGTAAAGCAGGCCTGGTGGTGACAAAACCTCTGAGTACTTGCTTGTTCACAAAGGATTTTATTTTTCCTTCACTTATGAAGCTCAGTTTGGCTGGATATGAAATTCTGAATTGAAAGTCCTTTTCTTTAAGGATGTTGAATATTGGCCCCCACTCTCTTCTGGCTCGTAGATCTGATGAGAGATCTGCTGTGAGTCTGATGGGCTTCCCTTTGTGGGTGACCCGACCTTTCTCTCTGGCTGCCCTTAGCATTTTCTCCTTCATTTCAACCCTGGTCAATCTGATTATGTGCCTTGGGGTTGCTCTTCTTGAGGAATATGTTTGTGGTGTTCTCTGTATTTCCTGGACTTGAATATTGGCCTGCCTTGCTAGGCTGGGGAAGTTTTCCTGGATAATATCCTGAAGAGGATTTTCCAGCTTGGATTCATTCTCTTCGTCACATTCAGGTGCACCTATCAAACATAGATTCGGTCTCTTCACATAGTCCCACATTTCTTGGAGACTTTGTTCATTCCTTTTTGCACTTTTTTCTCTAATCTTGCCTTCTCATTTTATTTCATTGAGTTGATCTTCGACCTCTGATATTCTTTCTTCTGCTTGGTCAGCCTTCAGGCACCTCAGTATTTGGGTGTGCATTATGAAGGCTCTCTGCACCTGAGTTCTGGGGCTGTCACTGATGAAGTCCTGGTCTTGGTCTCTGAGAGAAACCCCCAGGTTCATGTTTCTCTGTAGCTCCTGGCTCCATCCTTTAGTTGGTGGGGGGCGGGGCTCTCCCTGTTCATTTCTCTCTTTAGCCACCTCTAAAGTTGTTGCTGGGGGCATGATCTCCTTGGGGGCTGAGCAGCCTTTGAAGCCTGAATTCTTCTTGAGGGAAGGGTTGGGGGCTTAAATGTTTTTAATGCAAGTGGAGTTATAAGTTAAAATGGAGGTATAATTTAAGTATGGTAAAATTCACCTTTAGTGCATACCTCTGACTTTTGACAAATACTTGTAATCATGTAACTGCTGCCACAGTTGAGATTTAGGAGAGTTCCATCACCTCCTGAAACCTCCCACATCTTGATTGTCATCAACCCACTCCCCCACCTCTAGTCCCTGGCAACCTCGGATCTGTTTTGGAATTATGCAGCACACAGCCCTTCGGGTCTAACTTCTGGTACCATGCATAATGCATTTGGGATTCACCCAAGTTGTTCCCCGTATCAGTGAAACAGTTTATTTATTTTTATTGCCAAGTAGTATTCTAAGTATATGGATGTCACCTCTTGAAGGACGTTTGTGTTGTTTCTGGTTTTTTGGCTGGAAATAGAATAAAGCTGCTATAAATAAATAGAACACTCACACAGAGGTTTTAGGTTCTCATTTCTTTTGGGTACATAGAGACTGGAATGACTGGGTCATCTGGTAAGTGTATGTTTAATTTGATGAGAAACGACCAGTGTTTTCCAGAGCAGGGGTACCATGTTGCATGCCCACCAGCAGTATGCGGGAGCAGCGGTCACTTTCTGTCCTGTCAGCACTTGGTGTATGCCTTCTTTAGGTTAGCCATTCTAATAAGTATGTCATCGCATCTCACTGTAGCTTTAATTTGCATTTCCCTGATAACTGAGCATGTGCTTATTTGACCTCTATCTAGCTTATTTAATGATCGATCTCTTCAATTCTTTTGCCCATTTTGTTATTGAGTTGTTTTCCTATTTTGAGTTGGGAGAGTTCTTTATATACTTTGAACACAAGTCCTTTCTCTGATATGTGATTTGCAAATACTTTCTCCTGGTCTTTTGGCTTGCCTCCCTCCTTCCCTCTCTCCCTCCCTCCCTCCCTTCCTTCTGACTTCTTTATATACTTTGAACACAAGTCTTTTCTCTGATTTGTGATTTGCAAATACATCCTCCTAATCTTTAGGCTTGTCCTTCCCTCCCTCCCTCCCTCCCTCCCTCCCTCCCTCCCTCCCTCCCTCCCTCCCTCCCTCCCTCCCTCTTTCTCTTTCTTTCCTTCCTTCTTTCTCTTTCTTTCTTCTCTCTTTTTCTCTCTCTGTCTTCCTCTCTTTTTTCTTTCTCTCTCTTTCTTCCTCTTTCTCTTTTTCTTTCTTTTCTCTTTATTTCTTCTTTCTCTTTCTTTCTTCCTTCCTTCCTTTTTATTTTCTTTCTTTCTTCTTTTTTTTCTTTCATCCTTTCTTTCTTCCTTCCTTTCTTTTCCTTCCTTCCTTCCTTCCTTCCTTCCTTCCTTCCTTCCTTCCTTCCTTCCTTCCTTCCTTCCTTTCTCTCTCTCTTCCTTCCTTTCTTTCTTCCTCTCTCTTCCTTCCTTTCTTTCTTCCTCTCTTTCTCTCTTCCTTTCTTTCTTCTTTTCTGAGATGGAGTTTTACTCTTGTTGCCCAGGCTCTAGTGCATTGGCACAATCTCAGCTCCCTCTAACCTCTGCCTCCTGGGTTCAGGTGATTCTCCTGCTTCAGACTCCCAAGTAGCTGGGATTACCATCACTTCTGACTAATTTTTGTATTTTTAGTAGAGATCGGATTTCGCCATGTTGGCCAGGCTGGTCTCAAATTCCTAACCTTAGGTGATCCACCTGTTTCAGCCTCCCAAAGTGCTGGGATTACGGGCGTGACCCTCTTTGCCTGGCCTGTCTTTTATTGTTTCTTAACAGGGTCTTTTGGAGATCAGAAGCTTTCATTTTGAGCAAGTCTAATTTATCAATTTCTTTCTTAAAGATTATGATTTGTGATGCTGTACCTAAGAAATCTTTACCTAAGCCAAGTTCGCAAAGTGTTTCTCCTGTCTTCTTGAAGAACAAAATATGTTTTAAGTCTTGAATAGTGAAACACCTTTAGAATTCAGAGTTTTGGCTTCTTAGATGCACATCCCTGAAGAGTTTAGTAAAAGCTTCTGATCAGTTTCAAGTATGGTAGCCACACCCATCGTCCCTTTTGAGGTGTGGTTCTCAGATGGGTTTCATTTCTTTGCTTTCTCTCCCTGCCTTTCTTTCACTGCCTTTCGATTTGCTGGTGCTTCCTTGGAGTTAAAAGGCTTGATAGAAATGCCACACCCTTAATCTGATCTATGCTTCAAGCTTCTTTTTCCAACTCAGAAGATTTCCTAGACCTTTGCCCTTCAAACCTTTTAAAAATCTCATTTCCGACTCCTGGGGACTTGAAGCGTTTGGCGTTTCTAACCTAGCAGTATCTGAAATTTCTGGGCTCTCTCTATTCTCCTTCTATTCCGCTTGTAAACTGGTCAAATCTTTCCCCAGCTTATCTCTTTCATTAACAGTTTTCCAGATGCCCTGAAATGTAGCTGGTACACACAGATTATTAATGCTGTCTTTTCCAAACTCTTCTCTGGAGCTGCAAGTTCAGTAGCCACACGTTCTGCCTTCCGCACGAACACCGGCAACAGTCTTAGAAAGTGCGTGCCCCTGGATAACTCAAATGTCTAGCCATCTATCCTGCAAAATCTGTTTCCTCACTTTCTGATCCTTGACTGATCATCTGATGACATCTATTTCAGAATATAAAGAAATCTGCAGCCCTCTTTTGTGGCCTTGTTCTGTGTTAATCAGGATAAGAAACAGCAGTTGCTGTAACAAACAATCCAGTATTTCAATACCTTAGCATAACAAAAGCTAAACTTTCGACTCATGTTCCTCTGAGTACTGACTGGGCTCCTTCTGCCATCTGGCTTCCCTATGTCCAGAGCCTTTTATCCTCAGTCACGAGGACGGAGGACGCAGAGAGAGCATGAAGTAGCTTGCACAGTGGATTGGAGCTGGACTTGGGTGTCTGTGTGTCCACTCCCATCCCATTGCCAGAACTGATGCACACGGCCCCAGCATCACTCTGAGCAATGCTGAAACGTGTGGTTGTCCTGTGTGTCCAAGAAGACAGGCGTGGTGAGAATCTCACTGGATCCGTCCTAGAACTTTTTCTTTGGCAAAGAGATGGGGGCTCTCCCCTGAGTTAGATCTCTCCTGGCTCTTTTAAGGATTGTATATTGAGTAAAATCTCAGCAGTTTATTTAAATCCATTCGTTCAGTGATTGATTGGTGAGCATTTCTACCTCCTAGTCATGGTGTTTGGAAGGAGAAGGTTGGAGGGGAAGTGGGTGGTCCTAACCTTTATTAAGTGGCTTCTATATTTCCAGCACTTAAAATGATTATGTATTTATTTATTTTGATTGATTTATTTTTGAGATGGGGTCTCACTCTGTTGCCCAGGCTGGAGTGCAGTGACCTGATCTTGGCTCATTGCAATTTCTGCCTCCTAGATTCAAGTGATTCTCCTGCCTCAGCCTCTTGAGTAGCTGGAACTACAGGCTCCTGCCACCATGCCCAGCTAATTTTTGTATTTTTAGTAGAGACAGGGTTTGACTTATTGGCCAGGCTAGTCTCGAACTCCTGACCTCAGGTGATCTGTTGGCCGCAGCCTCCCAAAGTGCTGAAATTACAGGTGTGAGCCACTGCGCCTGGCCTGAAGTGATTCCTTAACCCCCACAGTGATAGAGATGCCTGTTTTATCCCCCTTGGACAGATGAGTGAACCGGTTCAGAAAGGCAATTGTGCCCAAGGTCACAGAGCTAATAACCCGATCAACCATAATTAAATTCTACATTCATTCTATGTGGCTAACCTCTGCTTGTACCACGAGGAGGTTTATATTCTCTAATTCTACTCCGGTGGGGGAGGCAGACATCAATATTCAGTGAGCCAAGTGGACATGGCATTGTCAGAGTACTGATCACCATAGCCAGGGGTGGAGGAGACAGCGGGAAATAGAGAGGGAAGGACATCTGAGCTGGGCTTCTGCAGGATAGCTAGGAGCTCACCACATGGGGGAAGACAAGGTACTTGCTGCCTGTGGTTTCCCGTGGCCTCCACTCCAGGCCTGACCCTACGAGGGAGGACCTCCCTAAAGTTTCAGTTTGGGGTTCTTATTTTAATTTTTGGTGCCTGTGATGGGGGCTACTGGGGAGAAGCCCTGAAGGAAGCTGCTGTTTTGAGCCTGCTGGGCTGTGTCCCTGGCAGGTGCAGATGTTCTGATAAGGTGTGGTGATGGTGACCTCACAGAGCAGCCCTGCTCGGAGATAAGGGCAGATGAATCGCAGAAAGAGCTTCCTGTCGTGAGCTGATTGGCTGGTGGGGGGATCTGTAGTTGCAGGCTGGGCCAGCGCTGCAGAGGCCGCTGACTGGGTCAGTGACATGCTGAGGCTGCACTTCTTGCTCTGCCCTCCATGGCTGCGTCTCTGGGTAACCTCATCCATGCAGGACCGCTTTGAGATATGCAGAAGCAAGGGAGAGAACCATGTTTTAGGGGATCCTTAGAGCTGGTTTCAGACTTGCCTATGTAGTCTATAGCTTAGCTGGAGGGACTGCATACAGTTAGCTATGCAGCCGTGGGAAAGCCGCCTCGACACTCTGGGCATCCTTGCCCTGTCTGTAAAATGTAGTTATCAGTCCCAACTTCAAAGGACTATCAGTGGCGTTCAGCAGTCGGTGAAACTGAAGTTCCTATGAAGGCACCTGGGGTAGAATAGACGCCCAGTCGAAGCTGACACACTTTGAGTCATCGCCATATCGGTCGTGATTGTCTCATCAGTCGTTATCCTGGTTTGATTTTGGCTTCTGCTCTCTGGAGGCATCCATTCCAAATCTTTCTTGAGCTCTGTAGCCTTGCACCAAGCTCTGGAATTTCAGCTCTAATCAGTATTATATACAGTGCACCCTTAGAGCTTCCAGGCTAGGAAAAGAGATTGGGCTTCATAATTGATCAACCCCACAATGCCATATGCCACAAATGGGATGAGTGCTGTGGAAGTAAAGCCTGTGGGTGGAGAGGTGGCCTGCGGGGTCTCACCTTGACCAGCCAGAAAGGTGCCGCCAGGAGCCTTCAGCCTGGTGAGCAGCAGGGCAGGGGCTGTGACCCGGTCTGGGTCTGCCTGACTCTGAGGATGTCGTGCTCTTTGGTAGCTACACAGTGAGGTCACCGTGCTCTAGGAAAAAACATTTGTCTTCTATGGTGTCACCTCAGTCCTTTGGGTTCAGTCCTCAATATAGGTAAGTGTCAGAAGGTACCCTTTCCTTTTTGGTTTGTCAAAATGCTTCAGGCTTTTTGCCTCCCTCCCTCTCTCCCTCTCTCCTTCTCTCTCTCCTTCCTTCCTTCATTCCCTTTCCTCCTTCCCTTTCGTCCCTTCCTCCCTCCCTTCCTTTTGATGCTGCTTCACAGTGTGAAACTGTGTCCCTGCAAGTACACGATCTGTGTATGTTTCTGGGGCACCGTATTTGAGCTCTGGTATCATCCCTCTATGTGCACCATGAAAACCAGTTTGCTACCTAGAGGAGTCCAGACACCTCAAGGGTCAAAGGACACTTCTCTTTCTGTCTCTTTCCTCTTTTGTGGGAGGGTCCACAGCTTGAGGATAGGGCCCATTTAAGGGGGCCAGGGAATCATTCAAGGGTTCCAGGGAATCCATTGTTATTCATCTACTAAGGAGCAGCTCCAGGCCTGGCCCAGGGCCCTGCTGGAAAGAACATTCCAATATAGGCACAATACAATGAGGGGTGGTTATTCACGTGGTTTGGGAACAATAACCAAAACTGCTGGAATATTAATTGGCATGCCATGTTTGTAAAATGAAGACGGGAGGAGAGCTTGAAATCACCGGGACATAACAGTAACAAGATGATTCCTAACAGGAAACATTAAACATACATATAGTGGCAGCAAATTGGATCCTTTCGCAACAGATTTCCCACGGCTGAGGGAAGCTGGCTTCTTGGTTTGAACTAAGTGGAGAATTTTAACCTGGTAGGGAATGTGGGGTGCTAAACACCAACCTCCATCGCCTGATAGCTGATATATTATTTTGTAAAGTCTGAAAAAAGGAAGCTAAGAAGACAGCTCTAAGTCCCTGGCTTCTCGATTCCAATGCTCCTCTCATCTTCCTCTCTCATGACACACGTGATTTCCCCCTCGGCAGCACTTTCTGCAAAACTTACGTGTTTATTTGTTTGGTGTGACGTCTGTCTTTCCAGCTAAGCTATAGACATTCTAGGAGTTGAGTGTTTGCTCTGCCTTGGAACCTCTGAGACTGCCTTCTGTTCTTACCGAATGCTGCTTGCCACACCATAGCCCAAACCCGAAAGAGCAATTCTGGTATCGCATCTGGACCCAAGTCCCCATTTTGCTCCCTGTCTATTCTCAATGTGACTCCGGTCAAGTCACTCACGTCTCTGCATTTCAGCTTCCTAGTCTGCACAATGGAGGTAAGAACTGGGTGAGGTAGGGTGGCAGAGGATATAGGAGGATCCAGGTTTCCTGACCCCACGCCAACTGTCTGTTTCTTACAATCGAATGTTCTACACTGGTGGCTTCCAAAGCGGGTAGACATACCTGCAGGGAATTAACAATGAAGACAAAGAAAGAACACTAGAACTTTTATTTATGGTTAACCCAGCTCAATATAAATAACAACGCATGCTTAACAATACGTGTGTTTAATTTATGAAGAAGTGTATACGTAGGAAGTCCATGCTCCAGCATTCCTTCTCTGCTTTGAAATAGCTCACAAACCATGCCTAGATAACCAGCTCCGCAATGTAGGCGTCGACCACCTTTTGTTTTAACCACTTTACGTGGAAAATACTTTCTGCTTAGGCAGGGACAGTGGAATACGATGTAGCATTGTCTGTGAAATTCCGGGTTCCCATTGGGACCATCATCTAGTACCACTCTAGAACACTGTAGCTTTTACATGGGGCTACTGTTTTTCAGTGACACTGAATGGCCCCAGACTTTGGTTCCTTTTCAGGTTTCCTGTCAGCTTTTTGTAGTTGTTCTATCTTTCTCAAGCAACCGCATAAAGGTAAGAGCCTAAGAGGAATTTTGGAAGATTTGGGATTCTGAGTGCAGGTTGGCCACTAACTTACCGGGTAAGCTTGAGAGGAGCCCTGCCCTTCCCAGAGTTCTGGGGTCCTGGTTTGTAAAATGAATGGATTGGTCCAGGTCATCATCCCTGGTCCTTTCTGATAGCCCAGTGATGCTGTCGCACTGAAAGATGTTGGCCAGCATATCTTTTAGCATTCCCCCTCCATCGCCCTCCCTGAAATCTGTTGTGGATTGGAAAGAAGAAACATATATAAGAGGTTATCTTAGGTCTTTATGCGTGAGGAAAAAAAGTAAATAAGCCCATTTCAAAAGAGCCAAAGTAAGATTTAAGAGAGTTGGAGGTCCTCGCCCTGGGACAAGTACTTGAAGGTTCCTGCATGGTTTTTTTTTTGAGATGGAGCCCCACTCTGTCACCCAGGCTGGAGTGTAGTGGTGCCATCTGGGCTCACTGCAGCCTCCACCTCCCAGGTTCAAGAGATTCTTGTGCCTCAGCCTCCCAAGTAGCTGGGATTACAGGTGCCTGTTACCACACCTGGCTAATTTTTGTATTTTTAGTAGAGACGGGGTTTTACCATATTAACCAGGCTGGTCTTAAACTGCTGACCTCAAGTGATCTGCCTGCCTTGGCCTCCCAAATTGCTGGGATTACAGGTGTGAGCCACTGCGCCTGGCCCATGCCTGCAGGCTCCACCTGTATTTTGTTTGTTTTCTATCCAGTTTTTTCATTGTGTTAACATATATGTGACATAGAATTTACCATCTTAACCATTTCTCAACATGCTGCTCGATGGCATGAAATGCATCCTTAACCCTGTGCAACCATCTCCACCCTCCACCCCAAGGGCTCTTCATCGGAAACTCTTCCCCATTAAACATTAACTCCCCATTCCCCTCGCTGCTGCCCTGGAAACTTCCATTCTACTTTCTCTATAAATTTGACTACTGCAGGTACCTCATATAAGTGGAATCATAGGGAATTTGTCCTTCTTTTTTCTTGTCTTTTTTTTTTTTTTGAGACAGAGTCTTGCTCTGTCGTCCAGGCTTGAGTGCTATGGTGCAATCTCAGCTCACTGCAATCTCTGGCCCCCAGGTTCAACCAATTCTTGTGCCTCAACCTCCCAAGTAACTGGGATTACAGACATGCACCACCACACCCAGCTAATTTTTGTATTTTTAGTAGAGACAGGGTTTCTCCATGTTGGCCAGGCTGGTCTTGAACTCCTGACCTCATGTGATCTGCCTGCCTCAGCCTCCCAAAGTACTGGGATTATAGACGTGAGCCACCGTGCCTGGACCACATTGTCCTTTGGTGGCTGGATTATTTCATTCAGCATAATGTCCTGAAGGTTCATCCATGTTGTGACATATGTCAGAACTTCTCTCCTCTGTAATGCTGAATAATACCACATTGTATGGCAGACCTCCTTTTGTTGACCCATTCATCTATCAGTGGACACCTGTGCTACTCCCATGCTTTAGCAATGGTGAATAATGCTGCTATGAACATGGGCATACAAATATCTCGTCAAGAAACTGTTTTCACTTCTTTTGGATCTATACCCTGTCTTAGTTCATTTGTGCTGCCTTGGAGTAGGTAAATTTATAAACAATAGGAATTTTTTTCACAGTTCTGGAGGCTGGGAAGTCCAATATCAATGTAACAGTAGATTCAGTCTCTGGTGAGGGCCTGTTCCTGATAGATGGCACTTTCTGGCTGTGTCTTCACAGGGTGGAAGAGGTAAAAAGGCTCCTTGAGTCTCTCTTATGAGGGCACTAATCCCATTCATTAGAGTGGAGCCCTCTTGGCCTAATCACCTCCCAAAGCCCCACCTCTTAGTACCATCACATTGGAGATTAGGTTTCAGCATATACATTTTGAGGGGACACACACACTCAGACAGTAGTCCAGCCAGAAGTGGGATTGCTGGATCACAGGGTGTATTAGTCTGTTCTTGCATTACCATAAACAGCTACCTGAGACTGAGTAATTTATAAAGAAAAGAGGTTTTATTTGCTCACAGTTCCACAGGCTGTACAGGAAGCATGGTTGTGGAGACCCCAGGAAACTTACAATCATGGCGGAAGGTGGAGAGGAAGGAGGCATATCTTACATGGCCAAAGCAGGAGGAATAGAGTGAGGGGGGAGGTGCTACACATCTTTAAACAACTGGATTGCATGAGAACTCACTCACTATCGTGAGAACAGCAAGGAAGAAATTCACTCCTATGATCCAGTCACCTCCCACTGGAACCCTCCTCCAACACTGTGGATTACAATTTGATATGAGATTTGGGCAGGGACACAAGTCCAAACCATATCACATGGTAATTCTAGTTTTTTATTTTTTAAGGGACTGACATACTGTTTTCCACAGTGGCTGCACCATTTTACACTCCCACCAACAGTGTGTAAGTGTTTCAATTTCTCCACGTTTTACCAACTTTTTTTTTTTTTAACTTAGGCTGTTTAAAAAAATTACTGGTTTTGAGATTTCTTTATGTATTCTGGTTTTCGTTCTTTGTTAGATATGCAATTTACAAATACATTCTCTCATTTTGTGGTTTGCCTTTTAAGTTTCCAAAGTGTCTTTTGAAGAGCAGAAGTTCTTAGTTTTGATGAGGTCAATTATAAGTTTTTTCCCTTTAAGAATTGTGCTTCTAGTGTTGTATCTAGGAAATATTTGCTTAACCCTGGGTTGCAAACATTTTCTTCTAGAAGTTTTACAGTTTATTTTTTACATTTAGTTTTATCATTCATTTTGAGTTAATTTTTGTATATGGTGTGAGGTATGAATTCAAGTTTATTTTTCTGGCATATAATTGTTTAGTTGTTCTAGCACCACTTATTAAAAAGACTGTCTTACCTTCACTACATTGTCTTAATCTTTTGTTGAAAATCAATTGACCACATATATGTGGGTTGATTTCTGAACTTTGATCTAGTTGTCTATTTTAGCACCAATACCATACTATTTTGATTACAGTAGTTTTGTAATAAGTCTTGAAGTCAGTTAGTATTAGTCTGCCACCTGTATCTTTCTTTATAAAAGTTGTCTTGGCTATTCTAGGTTATTTGAATTTCCACACAAATTTTAGCAATGGCTTTCTACAAAAAGTCTTGCTTGGATTTTGATTGGGAGTACGTTGGAACTACAGATCAATTGTAAGAGATTTGGTATCTTAAAATTGTAAATCTTCTGGTTCATGATTATGAAAAGCTCTTCATTAACTTAGATCTTCCTTAGTTTTTCTTAGCAATATTCTGTAGTTTTCTGTACTCAGGTCTCACACATCTTTAGTTAAATGTATCCCCCTAGATGTTCCTTACTTTTTAATGCGATCATAAATAATTTCTATTTCGTTTTATGGTTGTTACCAGTATATAGAAAAATAACTAATATTTATATTGATCTTATATTCTGCAACCTCACCATACTCATTTATTTTGTTTTAATCAATTTTTTTTGTAGATTACATAGAATTTTCTATATGGGCAATATGTCCATGAATAAAAACAGTTATATGCTTTCTCTTTTAATAATTCATTTTGTTTATTTTTCTTGCCTTATTGCACTGCCAGGAACTTACAGTATAATGGTGAATTGAATTGGTGAGAGTGAGCTTCTCTGACTTGCTCCTGAACTTAGGATGGAAAAATGTAGTATTTTACCATGAAATATGCTGTTAGTACAGGTTTTTGGACATGATCCTTATCAGACTGAGCAAGTTTCCTCATATTCCTTGTTTGCTGAGTGTCTTTACTTTTCTTTTTTTAAACGATGGGTTCTCTTATTTATTCATTCACTATGCATCTTCAGAAATGGATGTTTGATTTCGGTGAATACTTTTTATGTGTCTATGAAGATGATCAGATTTTTTTTGTCTGTTAGTGTAATGAATTGTAGTGATTTTCATAAATTAAACCAATCTGTTATTCTAAGGGGAAAACCCACTTGGTCATGATGTCCTTTATATTTGTTATTAGATTTGATTTGCTAAAAATTTTAAAGAAAATTTGCATTTATGACCATGTAGGCATTTATGATCAGGTTGTTCTATAATTTTCCTCTGTTGTAATAATCTCGTTTTGTTATCAAGATCGTGCTGGTTTATTGAATATGTGGAGAAAAGCTCCTTCCTCTTCTGTTTTCTGGAAACATTTGGAATTATTTCTTTCTGAAATATTTGGGTGGAATTTACCAGTGAAGCCATATAGGCCTAGTGTTTTCTACTGGGAAAGTTTTAAACAAAAATTTGAATGTATTCAATAGTCGAAGTGCTATTTGGGTTGCTTCTGTTTGATTGAATTTCATGTAAGTTGCTGATTTTGTTGGCATAACACATGTAATAATGTTCACGAGTTATCCTTTTAATAGCTATAGAATTTGTACTGATATCAACTCTTTTATTCCTGATATTAGTAATTTTTTCTTCTCTTTTTTGTTCCTAGTCAGACTGGCTAAAATTTCATCAGCTCATCTTGTCAAAAAGCCAGTTTTTGGTTTTATCAGTTTTTCCTCCTGATTTCTATTTCTTCAATTTCTTCTCTGATTGTTTTTATTTTCACTATTTTCTGCTTAAATTTGGATTCATTTATTCTTCTTTAGCCAGTTTCTCTAAAGCTGAAAGCTGTGAGAATTGACTTGAGACCTTTGTTATTCTGTAATGCTCGAAATTTCTCCCCAAGTGCTGCTTTAGCAGCATTCTATACATTTTGATGTAGTTTTATTTTTATTCAGTTTAAAATATTTTCTCATTTTTATTTTGATTGTTCCTTTGACCCATCGAGTATTAGAAGAGTGTTTAGTTTCCAAATACAGTTAGCCTGTGTATCTGTGGGTTTAGACCCATGCATTCAACCAATTATAGATTGGTCCGAAAACATTAAAAAATTGCATCACTGAACACACATTGACTTATTTCTTTTTGTTATTATTTCCTAAAAAATACAGCAGAACAACAATTTACATGTAATTTACACTGTGTTCATTAGGTATGACATGTAATGTAGAGATGATTTAAAGTGTATAGGAGAATGTATATAAGTTATATGAAAATACTGTGGCAGAGACTTGAACATTTGCCGATCTTGGTATCTGTGGGAGGTCCTGGAAGCAATCCCCCACAGATATCAAGGAATGACTGTACTTGGTGATTTTCCAGATATCTTTGTGTTACTGATGTTCAACGTAATTCTATTGTGGTCAGTGAAAATGTTGTGTATGACATGGATTAGCGAGACTTGTTTCATGGCTCAGAATATGTTCTATTTTGGTGATTCTTTCAAGTGTACTTGGAAAAAAAAGTATATTCTTCTGTTGTTGGGTGAAGTGATCTATACAGGTCAATTAGGTCAAGTTGGTTCTTTAAGTATCATTAAAGATAAGACTCTACTTGTACTGTAAATGACTGAAAAGGGGATGTTGAACTCTACAACCAGAATTGGGAATTTGTCTGCTTCTTTGTGCGGTTCTGACAATTTTCCCTATATTTTGAGGTTCTGTTACTGGATGAGTAAGCATTTAGGATCATTATGTTCTCTGGTTGACTTAATGCCTTTCCACTCAGAAATTACCTGTGTTATCTCTTCGTTATTCTTTGCTCTGAAATCTACTTTGTCTGATTTTCTAATACAAGTTTCTCATTTTCTTTTAATTAGTGTTAGCGTGGTATATTTTTTCTCATCCTTTTACTTTTAACCTATTAGTGTCTTTATATTTAAGGTGAGTTTCTTATAGGTAGTATAGAGTTGGGTCTATTTGTTTTATTTTGTTTTTATCCAACCTGACAATCTCTGTCTTTTAATCGTGATGTTTGGATGATTAATTTTTGATACCATTACAGATATGGTTAGGTTAAATCTACCATCTTGCTGATAGTCTTTCATTACTCTCATGTGTTCTTCGTTCTTTTTCTCTCTTTTTTCTGCCTTTCTTTGGATTGACTATTTTTTTTAATAATCCATGTTGTCTCATTTGGTTTATTTGCTTATTAGCATAACTTTTTCTTCCGTTATTTTAGTAGTTGCTTTAGGGTTAATATGCATCTTTAGTTTATCATGGCCAACCTTCAAGTGTTATTTTATCACTTCATATATGGTATAAGTTGCTCATAACAGTATATTTCTATTTTTGTCCTGGCCTTTGCACTACTGTTGACATACATTTTACTTCTACATACATTATAAACCCCATAATATACTGTTGTGTTTTTCTTTAAGCAGTCAATTATCTTTTAAAGAGTTTTAAAAGAGTTTCAGATAATAAGAAAAGGGCCTGTATATTTACCCACGTAGTTACCACTTGTGGCGCTCTCCCTTCCTTCGTGCACATCCAGGTTTTCATCTGCTGTCATTTTCCTTCTGCATGAAGGATTTTGTTTAACATTTCTTGTAGCACAGGTCTGCTGGTGATGAATTCTTTTAGCTTTCATGTGTCTGAAAAAAAGGCTTTATTTTGCCTCTACTCACTAAAGAACAATCTCAAAGTCTAAACAAATCTACCAACAATTCCCTTTTTCTTTTTAACTGCCCCTCAAGGCTCTAAGAGGATTGTGCAAAAAATGGTAGGATTTAGAATTATTTCTTTTGTGCAGAATATTTTACAAGGGCATAGAGGAATCTGCATCTGTCTGAGCATCCACTGAGGCAGAAGCCAGCGTGGCTGATTCTCCTTTCTGACAGCAGGAGTCATAATTAGTAAACAAAAGGACAGTGTGTGGGAGAAGGTAATTTGTCAGTAATAAGATTGAAACGGTCAGGGGAAGAGAAGCGTATTTTTTTTTCTTAACTAAATATCTCCTCATTGAACCAGCAGTGATACATTTTTCTGCCACCGGAAAATGAATATCTTTTGTGCCTCAATGATGACATTTTAGGTTTCCATATAGCATCAAAGTCACGTCTACCTTTCATGCTGTGTAGAAGGAACTAGATTTGCAGAAATTGTGAGAGATTTCTGTCCTCTTGGCTTTTGGTACCTATGGCTGGTTCCACAGCTCATCTTTTCCTTGTCCTTTAAGGCAACACATCCCTGGTTCAGTTGACATTCTGAGTCATTCTAAGTCTTGTTAATTTGGTTGGCTGTGTGGAACTAGACAAACAACCCTCATGCTTTTGGATCAATATTTTCTCCTTAAGGTGCATTTTGCTTATTTGAACAATCTTGGTACTGACACTTAAGCCCAGCTGATTTCTTAAAGTGATAGAACTTATGAGGAAGGGCCACAAAAACCAAAAACAATCAAAGCTTGGGTCATGGAAAAATCTTCAGAGTCTGGCTGTCTCAAAGTCAAGACCTGGCTGGCTCATGTGAGCCAGTCTCTTTTCTAAGCCTCAGTCTCCCAGCTGTGCAAATGAATTAGTGATTTCCTTTCCAACTCTAATATCAAATGGATGCGCCATTCCAGATTACATGCATTCTCTCTCTCCCTTGCTTAATCTCACACTGGATATTTTGCATGTGTCGAGCATGTTGCAAATTCCATTCCTATGCTTTCTCATAATAAAAAGAGGTATTTTGTTTCATGTTCATAATCATTTTTTTCTATTACAGAAATAGTCATGTGAATAATAGAAACTTCAGAAAACACAGATTTGCAAAAAGAAGAAAATATCCGTACAACAGTCATACTGCCCAGAAATAACCACTGCTTTAAATTTTTGGTTATAGATTGGATACGGTTTGGATCTGTGTCCCTGTCCAAATCTCATGTTGAATAGTAATCCCCAAGGTTGGAGGTGGGGCCTGGTGGAAGGTGATTGATTGCATCATGGGGGCAGAGGTCTCATGATCGGTTACAACCATCCCCTCAGTGCTGTTCTTGTGATAATGAGTGGGTGAGTTACTGTGAGATCTGGTTGTTTAAAAGTATGGAGCACCTCCCTCCTCTCTCTCTGTTCCTTCTGCTCTGGCCATGTGAAGACGCTCTGCTCTGGCTCTGCCTTGCGCCATGAGTAGAAACTTCCTGAGGCCTCCCCGGAAGCAGATGCTGGCACTATGCTTCCTGTACAGCCTTTGGACTGTGAGTCAATTAAACCTCCTTCCTTATAAATTACCCAGTCTCAGGCATTTCTTTATAGCAATGTGAGAAAGGATGAATACAAGATGCTTCCGGTCTTTCTTCTCTGTATATTCTTATGCATATATTTCTATTTTTCCTTTATAAAATAGTATTATACAGCTTAACTGGCTTTGTAATATTTTTCATTTATCATTTTCTGTAATTGGCTTTCTACATAATATGAATATTCTTTCACCATGCATTTTCAATGCTTTTAGATGTGTCAAGACTTACTTAACCATCTCCTGTTTTTGGACATTTGAGTGGTTTGCAAATTTTCACTGCCTTGATCAATTTTATGCTGAGCCCCCTAAAGTGGAGATTTTGTACACATCTGTGATAATTTCCTTAGAATCAATTTCTAGCAGAAGAATTTCTGGGACAAAGAACATTTACTTTTTTTTTTTTTTTTTAGGTATTGAAACATTCCAAATTAAATTCGAGCAAAGGATTTATGAATATAAACTTCCACTTATAAAGTAAGAGTACATCTTTTTCCAGCCACCTCCTCAATCCTAGATATTATTTATAAGTTTTCAATCCTTCATGTGTAATTCTGATATCCAAAGGCTCTGAAAACCAAACATTTTTTCATCATTCATTTGGTATCAAAACCTGACCTCAGTTGACATGAAGATATTAACAGCTGTCATGTATCTAATTTAGTGTGGATATTCATATTTTGCTTTAGAAATATCTTGATGTTGGATTTTGGGGTGCTGCTTCAGATATTTCAGGGTGAGAAGGGCTGCTAATGTCCAGCATATGCACAACAATTTCTTTCAAAAGTCTGATAATTTCTAAGTTTGGAATGACATTTGGTCTTAAGAATATCAGATAAATAGCTGTGAGACTACATTAAAAAATTAACACCAACTAATAGGCAGACATGATGCCTCAGTTATTTTAATTTACATTTCTTTGATAACCAGTAAGGTTAAATATGTATTACCTACCTTTAGCATCAATACAATGATTCATAGTTTTTGTTTATTTGGTAGAGATTTCAGTGGTCTAGAGAATTTCTTTCTTTTTTTTGAGACACATAGTCTGTAACTTTATTTGGCTGATGATTGCAGGAATGTATACATTTGTTAGAACTCACTGATCTGTACATTTTGCTATCTGTAAAATATTCTTCAAAGGAAAAAAAAAAGCAATAGAGAGGAGTATTCCCATCCCAGCAGCCCCTGTGTGTGTTGGTAGAGAATGTAACAGTATAATGAAGGAGAGAGAATAGACTTCAGGATCCACTGAGCTAAGTGTATCTTCTTTCTTTACCATTCATTAGTGGTGACCTTGGGCAAATTCTTTTTTTTTTTTGAAACCGAGTTTCACTCTTGTTACCTAGGCTGGAGTGCAATGGTGCAATCTCGGCTCACCGCAACCTCCGCCTCCTGGGTTCAGGCAATTCTCCTGCCTCAGCCTCCTGAGTAGCTGGGATTACAGGCACGCGCCACCATGCCCAGCTAATTTTTTGTATTTTTAGTAGAGACGGGGTTTCACCATGTTGACCAGGATGGTCTCGATCTCTGGACCTCGTGATCCACCTGCCTCAGCCTCCCAAAGGGCTGGGATTATAGGCATGAGCCACTGCGCTCGGCCCCGGGCAAATTCTTTAATCTCTGCAAGCCTTCATTTTCTCCTCTGAAAAATGATGCTGGTGCTGACGTTTACTTTATAAAGTTGCAATGAAGAATGAATGCATATAAACAGATGAAGAAACTAGCAAGAGTTTCGGGGACACAGTCTGCCCGGACCAAACAAACCCTGGAGATGGGGGGTTATCTGTCAAGAAAAACGGTGCACAGTGAAGGAATGAAAAGATCTGTCTTTAATTATGAGAACCTTGAGGATTTTCAGCTCTTGAAGATGCGTTTTATTAATCCTTACTTCAGAAACATGATCCAACATCTGGGCACCAATATAAAAAATATACTTTGGAAAATTTGGAAAAAAAATTGGTCATGATAGAGCTTTCCCACCTTACAGGGGCATTTTTATATATTTCTGATTACTAGATGATTTATTTTGAAATGAAATAAGGGATGATGAAAAAAATAGATGATTTACATACAGCAGGAAGGATTCTTATTTCCTGGATCACGCTATAGAATTTCTCTCAAAGTCAGCGTTTTATCCTTGAAGGCATGTGAGACATATATTTTCAGAGCTCCAGAGTCCAGTCTTTTTTATTTCTTCATCTTTGATCCATTTCTCGGCAGGGAAAAATGCTTGGGTCACTAACTGTCCCTCCTAGTCTATGGAGAAGACCCCGTTTTGTTCCGTCATCTGGGACTACAGAGGAAAATTCTGAAGCCAAATCATTTTCCCCGCTACCCAGGATGCCAGAAATTTTTTTTCTTCTTCCTTTGGCATTAGTCTCTTTCATTTCGTCTAAACCTTAGAACATGAAACATCAATACAAGGAGAGATTTTTTTGACCCCCGGGTGACTACTTTTTCCTTAGTCCTTAAATTAGTACTTGTTTTCTGTCTGAGCTGGACTCTCTGGACTTTCAGTTGCACAGATATTGTGCCACTAGGACAATTTTCTTGACACATATCACTTTTTTCTCATACTGTCTCTTAATCCTTTCGCTTGGGTTATAGGAGGAGTTTTTAGCCAATGCTCTACTTGGCTGACTTGGTTTTCTGCTCCGTCGGTTCTGCTCTTCTCCATCTCTGTCCTTCCTGCCTGTGTCCACCATGTGAATATTCCCTTAATCTCTTTCCTACTGCAGGATGCGTGGGTAGGAGTCAGACCGGACATCCCAGATAGCCTTTTTAGCACCATAATTCTAAGAGTTAGCCTTGAAATTGCTATAAAAAGAGGAATAATAAACACTTGCCTCAATTCCTCCCCTGTCTTCAGTGGAAGACATTACAGGGTCATGATATTTAGTGTTTGGGGACAGGAAAAATTCCTGTAAGAATACATAAAGGAATGCATACTCTTGATCAGAATAGCTTTGCTCTGAGATGCAGAAATGCACAGTCCTGGGGGTCAGGGGCTTGTTGTGCCACCACCCCACTGAGTAACTGGTGCAAATCCTTTCCTCCCAGTGTGCCTCAGTTTCCCCATCTGCCTATGTAGGGGCTGGACCAAGCATGCCAAATTCTCCTTCCCCTTCTATGGGGCCCCACGGATCTGCTGGAGGACAATTCATTTAATGAGTGAAATGTAATCAATTCTTAGTGAACATGGCTGTCTTCTTTCCTTGGGCCCTTCAACACTGATGAATGTCTGAAATGTGTTTCCCCCAAGGCACCTGGTTTTGGGCCAACCCTCAGGATAAACAGCATGGAATTGTTCTGTGCCTGCTTCATAGCTAAATGTACATGTTTGACTTAACAGAGTTTGCCGTTTCCTGAGAGTATCCCAGGAGTTGGAGAATGTTCATCTATAGTCAGTGTAAATTACAGAATAACTACGCCGGTTGGACGTACACAGCTTGTCTTCTCTGGGAGTCAACATGAGGGTAAACATAGTTTCCACTGGAAATGGGTTCAACATGGCGAATCTCAAGACAGGTTTTGACCCACAGTGACCGGAGTTTCCTGTTTATAGTGAGACTCCACGCTGTGTAAGAAATCGTTATCTTGAATTTGGTTTCTGTCTTAGTCCATTTGTGCTGCGGTAACAAAATCCCCGGTACTGGTAATTTATCAAGAATGGAAATGTATTTTCTTGCAGCACTGGAGGCTGGGCAGTCCAAGATCAAGGTGCTGGGAGATTCAATGTCTGGTACGGGCTCCTGTCTACTTCCAAGATGGAACCCTATGGCTGCGTCCTCCGAAGGGGAGGAAGGTTGTATCCTCCTGAGGCAGAAGGAATGAAAGGGCAAGAGAGTGCTCCTTCCAACCTCAAGAACTTTTAGAAGGGTGCCTCTCAAAGGCCACACCTCTTGATACTGTTGTACTGGGAATTAAGTTGCAACAAGAATTTTGGAAGGGACACTTCTACACAAACCACAGCAGTTTCAAACCATTTATATGGCTTTAAGATGCACTGGGCTGGAGCTGCTACCTTGGAGCAAAGAAGGCATTTCGATCAGCATCAATCTGGGGACGCAGCACGGTGTCTTACAAAGATCATGGGCAGTAGACAGTTGATGAATTAGCCAAGCTCTGCCACTTTCTGTGTAACCACAGACAAGTTGTTTTACCGTGAGGAGCCTCCGTTTCCTCATCTGTAGAATCGGGGATGCTAATGTCTACTTCATATAAGGTAAAGATCGAATGAGAGCATCTATGAACAATGCCTGGCAGACCTGCTCTTTTTAATTATTGAAGTGGGGGCCACGTACAGATCTAGAACAGGATTTCTGAGCTTCAGCACTCCTGCATTTTGGGTGGGAGAAGTCCTCGCTGTAGGGGGCTGTCCTGTGCATTGCAGGACGGTTAGCAGCATCACGCTCTCCACCCATTAGATGCTAGTAGCACTTAGATTGGGCCAAATGTGCCCTGGGGCATAAAATCCTCCCTGGTTAAGAGCCACTGCTCTGAAGCAAGCAAGGTGCTTTTCTAGAACTTGACTCTGAAGCATATTTAAGTCAATTGGCTGTTTGCCGATTGCCGGGTGTGCAGGTGGACTTGCGTGTCTGCTGCTGTAGGGCCTGTAGAAGTGGCCATCACTGTACAGGTCTCCTTTCCATGCCTGCCTTGAACTTTTTTTTTTTTTTTGAGACAGAGTCTCACTCTGTCAACCAGGTTAGAGTGCAATGGTGCAATATCCGCTCACCGCAACTTCCGCCTCCCAGGTTCAAGTGATTCTTCTGCCTCAGCCTCCTGAGTAGCTGGGACTACAGGTGCACACCACCATGTCCAGCTAATTTTTTATATTTTTGGTAGAGATGGAGTTTCACCGTGTTAGCCAGCATGGTCTCGATCTCCTGACCTCATGATCTACCCACCTCGGCCTCCCAAAGTGCTGGGATTACAGGTGTGAGCCACTGTGTCTGACCACCTGCCTTGAACTTCTAAAAGCCTCCGTTTTTAGTATCAGTGTGGCCTCCCCCTGGGAGCAGCCTCTGAAGTGGGGATGATGAGGGTGGTGGGAAGCAGCCCAGGGATTCTGGAGCCGGTCTTGCTGGAGTCCAAACATGATCACGTGGGTGGAGGCTGCCCAGCCTCTGCTTCTCTCTGCATACCCCATTCCCTGAAGCCTGCCAACGTCCTCTGGAATTGTGGCCTCAGAGCATTTTCCAGGCTGATCCTGAGCACCGTGCATGTCTGGAGAGACCTGTACTTGGTCAGCGTTTACTCACAGCAGCAAGGCCCAGGCTTCCTTCCTTCCATTGGATAGATGAGAAAATAGAGACCTGCACTTGGTCAGCGTTTACTCACAGCAGCAAGGCCCAGGCTTCCTTCCTTCCATTGGGTGGATGAGAAAATAGAGACTCAGAGAGAAGTAACTTGCTAAGGTTACACCAGACACTTTCTTTTTGTGGTAATGAGCTCTCCACTCCTGGAAGTGTCCAACACTGGGGACCTGGGCACGGTGCAGGGGAGCATGCTGGGCCATGCCACCGAGTTCCCCCTCATGGGACCACACTCCTCTTCCTTCCTCGGAGGCCGTCCAACTGGCTTCAGTGCTTTCTATTTTCTTCCTCCTTTCTTGGAACTGGGTCTCCGTCCTCCTTCTGCAGTGAACTTGCTCTATGAGTTCTAACAAGAAACACTATGATCTAACTTCTTGTGGCTTCAGGAGATACAAATCTGTGGCAACACTTCAAATTAAGTGTCGTGAGTGAGTAATTACTTTCTGAATCTGAGGAGTTCCATTGAATGGGAATCATTACTGTGTGTTAATTAAAATCCCACTGATTATTAAAATTATATTTTGGTGTTTTGATAACTCTATAAGAGACATGTAGATAAGGCCCACAGATACACATTGGTGTGGATTCTTGTTCAACCCCAATAAATATTGATATTAATTCAGACATGTACTTACTGGTTCACGAAATGTGAGTGGAATTCACACCGGAGATGGGTCTGCGTGTCGCAGTGGGGTCTGCGCTTCTTTGGAAGCTGAGTGCAGGGATCTTTTGATCTTTATGAAGTCTGAGTGTGGAGCAAGCTTCTTCAGCATGCAGAGTGCTCGGGACTGTCAAGGAGCAAGGGTGTAGTGGTTGGGACACACTTCTGTCTGATTCCTTCTGGGTGCTTCCAAGGACCAGCGTGGAGCTGGAGCTTGCAATCTTCACAGAATCTGATTAACATTAGATCATAGGGCTGTAGATACTCAGGATTGGCACTCAGGAATCTTAAGTCATTCACTCACCAAGCTTGGCTGCTGATGAGAATCCCCTTGAGAAGCTTTGCAAACTTTCATGTTTCCTACTGCTGTCTGACTGGGCAGGTAGGCGGGTCTGCTCCAACTCCAAAGGTGATCTGTTCACTCCTGGGTTTCTATTTGTCTGTGATGCATCAGGAATACTTTCACCTCCTCCTTCCTACTTTCCCTTGTCCCTCTTGGGGCTCTCTCTCTCAAATCTCCTTCTACTCGAAGAGTCTGCAGAGGTGTTTTCTAGAGGTTAGTATACACCGGCTCAGGGACATTGACGTGTCCCTGCCCCTCCATAGCAGAATGGGCCCCAGAAGTGCCCAGCAAGCCTTGCCTTCCTGCTTCTAGAAGCTGAGCTCACCCCAGGACTTCTCAGATGTCTAGAAAATTATTCTCTAGGGTAGAGGGAGGTGCCCCAGGAGCCAGATGGAGAAATGCTATTACTTACCCTGAATGAAGCAAGACATTTGGAAGGGCCCACTTGATGTGGCTATTTAGTAAGGCTGTTTTGATACAGGAAGTGTATTGGTCAGGCCCTGGCAGAAACGGGACGCCCTCAAATTGGGTCACTTGAGAATGCAGCAGATGTGCCATTTGCGAAGGGTCGAGCAGGGAGAAGGGTCATCCTAAGCGATAGTGCAGTGACCCGGACCCAGGGCCTGCGCTTGAGAGGGGAGGAAGAGATCCCTGGGACGGGGATGCAGAGAGAACTGGGGATCGGGGGATGTAGCCCACCTGCCTGTGGTGAGCCTGGGGGAGAGTGCTGGAGAGGAAACACCCCACCCACCTCACTCTCCTTCCCAAAGAGCTGAGCAGCAGCGGGTCTCCTCTGGCTCTGCAAGGTGCCCAGGACAGCAGGTGTTCACAAGTGACCAAGAGGCAACTCCTCTATAGAGGGTGTGGCGTTTGAGATGGCCTGGGTGGGGTGGGGCTGGAATTTGGGCTGGTGGAGCAGCAGGCTGGGGTCTGGGAATTGGGGGATGATGCTTGAGCTGGGGTGAGGGAGTTTTCAGGTTTGGAGTCAGAGTGGGTGAGGCTAGGAGTAGGGGTCTGGATTGAACAGGGGGCCGAGCTGGACCAGAGAGGAGGCGGGGAGGGCTGCTTCCTGTCTTTCACGGAGAAGCGTCTTTGATTCCACAGGACGTGAGCATCCAGTGACAGGGTGAAGAGAGGAGAGGCTCATTCTGGGAAGAGGACAGTGGTGAGATGGATTGGGCTGGGGAGATGCTGGAGGTGGGGACCTGTTGGGGTTAAGAGGGTTTGGATCCCAGTGGAGAGAAGAAAGGAGGGGGAGGGCTTGAGGCGCTTGCAGAGGAAGGACAGGACTGGGTCACCGGGATCGTGGGGGAGGAGAGGGAGAGATGCCCTAGCTCTGAGCCTAGTGATACCTTCAGAGGGAGGCATGGGTTTAAGGGACTGTCATTTCCCTGGTTCCTATGGTGTCTTGGTGCTCGGGGTCTTCTCTGTGCACCCCCTAACCTGGCTTCCCACTGGAATCACCTGGAGAGGCTGTTAGAAACACGGCCCCAGGAAGCTCCAGGAAGCTGTGTTTCTAACAGCCTCTCCAAGCGATTCCAGTGGGAAGCCAGGTGGGATCACCTTCTTCCAGTGGGAAGCCAACCTCTCCAGGTGACTCCAGATGATCTGAACTCCCTGAATCCTGCATTTCCCAGCTGACCGCAGGGGAGTCAGATGCAGCTGGGCTGGTTCCTCCCTTATCCTCCCCATACCCAAGGAAAGTCCTGGTGGATTTTCCTCTGACTGGCATGGAAACTGAGGCACAGGAAGGTGAGTGGCTTGAGCCCATACCGTTTGAGCCCAGGCGGGCATCTATGCAGAGCTGCTGCCCTGCAGTCTCACAAAGCCAAGACCTGGGGGAGACTGAAGGGGAGGGTGGGGGCCCAGGTTTGTTTTCTTTACTCTGACCTCGCAGGCTACTTACAGCTCGCTGGGAGGCTGTCTCCTGTAGGGAAGGGTGGGACAGGGCAGGGCTGCACAGTGAGTGGGCATGTGGGTGCCAGGCCCTTCCTGTGGCCAGGACCTTGGCAGACAGCTCCCAGCTGGGTCTGCTCAGCCTCTACAAGCTCTCCAGAGAGAGCTGAGTGTGGGTGGGGGTGCCGACCAGCCTCTGGGTCCTGGAGGACTCATTTTGAAAGGATTATAAGTGATGACATGGGCTTGGAGACTTCTTTCTTCAGCTGGAAACACTGCCAAGTAAAATCAAGTTTTCATGCCTTGGGGGTTTTACTGATTACTGGGCTTCACCAGGGCAAGGAGTGTAGCCTCAGTTTTCCTAACCTGTGAAATGGGAACTAGTGTGGAAGTTTAGTGTCACATAGGCAGGCCTGTTTTCATATCCTAACATGTGCCCTTGGACAACTGTCTCTGCCTCCTAGTTTCTTTCTTTTTTTGGGGAGGAGGGAATGGGGATCCAGTCTCACTCTATTGCCCAGGCTGGAGTGCAGTGGTGCAATCTCAGCTCACTGCAATCTCCACCTCCTGGGTTCAAGCCGTTCTCCTGCCTCAGCATCCCAAGTAGCTGGGACTACAGGCATGTGCCACCACGCCTGGCTAACTTTTTGTATTTTTGGTAGAGACGAGGTTTCACTGTATTAGCTAGGATGGTCTCGGTCTCCTGACCTTGCGATCTGCCTACCTTGGCCTCCCCAAGTGCTGGGATTATAGGCGTGAGCCACCACACCCATCTGCTGTCTCCTAGTTTCTACATCTGCAAAATAGAGACAACGACATCAGCCTCACTGTGTGGTGGTGGGTGTCCAATGGGATGAAATGGGTAGCACACTTAGCTAAGCACAGTGCTAGGCATGGGGCAGGGAAAGAAAGCTGCTGATTGCTGCTATTAGCCCAAGCACCTGCCACATCCCACGTGCTGCTCATTTGCTGATGAAGGCAAATATTTGGCGTCTGTGTGAATTGCTGTATCCAGCTATATAGACATATACGGAACTTGACAACCAGAAGTTTATGATCTAATGGGGCTGGGACCCCAGAAAGAAGATCTGCTGTCTGAACACCCTGTTGTGTCTTTAGCACTAGCCTGGGTCTTCTTTGGGACCCAGACATGTGAACAAAAGAAAGAAGAAATTTCTTAGCACCCTACGAATGCTGGGGTCACCCCAGGCTGTTTATAGTCAGCCTTACTGAGCTATTTGGCAACTACTTCGGAAGTGGATGTGGACCCTTTCTTCTTCATGATGCTACCAACTCCTATACATCCTTGGAAATCCTACTCAGATGTTCCTCTCTCTGTCAGTCATTTCCTGACCTGCACATCCCACCTGGGCTGGGTTAGTGCTTCTCTGCCCCCACGGCTGGGGCCTGCACTGTCGGATGCGTTTCTCGCTGTGTGGTAGGAGGTGATTGTCCAACCCCCACTGGGTTGTCAGTGGCTGGAGGGCACCAACCATGTCCCTTGTGCCCGGCCCAGGATGTGGCACAGAATCAAGACCAGCTTTGTTGAGTAAATGAATGGACATGAACAAATGATATCACAGTCCCTGCCTGAAGGAACAAGCATGGACGCAGGGCGATCAGGCCCTCGTGTCAAACGTGACAAGGGCAGGGTAAGTGATGCATTGGAGGAGGCCAGAGAAAGCATCAGTTTCCCTGGAAACCTGGAAGGACTTCCAGGAGCAGGCGGCCTTTGAGATGGATTTGAAAGGGGAAGGGATGACTTACTCCCAAGTTCATTCTTCTCCATCTTACATCTCCCAAGTTCATTCTTCTCCATCTTCCCCCGTGGGGAAGGCCATGGGTGGAGATGTAAAGGTAGAAGGCCAGATCAGGCAGGGACATCCTAGAGGGGAGAGCACAGGTGCAAAGGGCCTGAGGGAGGGGCCCTGGAGGGGGTCATTCTGGCTGGAGTGAAGGGGGTGGCTGAGTGACAGGAGGTGGGCTGGAGGGGTGGGCTGGAAGGACATTATGCCACATACCAGTGATCCCACACCACACAGTGCTCCCTGGAAACCCCCTGCGTCCTCTCCCACCCTGGACCTTGGCTGTTATAACATGGTGAGATTAGGCCTATTCAATGACTGGCTGGGCCCGTGGCTCAGGGACATCCTAGGTGAACTCAGGGATGGAGTGAGAAAGAGGGAAAGAACAGAAAGGTAAGGGCCGGGTGCGGTGGCTCACGCCTGTAATCCCAGCACTTTGGGAGGCCGAGGCGGGTGGATCACGAGGTCAAGGGATCGAGACCATCCTGGTCAACATGGTGAAACCCTGTCTCTACTAAAAATACAAAAAATTAGCTGGGCACGGTGGTGTGCGCCTGTAATCCCAGCTACTCGGGAGGCTGAGGCAGGAGAATTGCCTGAACCCAGGAGGCGGAGGTTGCGGTGAGCCGAGATCGTGCCATTGCACTCCAGCCTGGGTAACAAGAGCGAAACTCCGTCTCAAAAAAAAAAGAACAGAAAGGTAGCAAACGCCAAATGCCTTCATGCCAAATGATGGGTGTCCAGGTCTGGGTAAAGATTCTGTCTCTACCCCGCTGCACTGGCAGAAGGACCCTGTCCTGCTGTAGGTGGCAGTGTGCGATGTGACCAGATTAGTATTTGAAAAGGATGGCACTGATGGAGGGGGTAAGAGCAGAAGCTACTGGAGACCAGAGTCATGGTATTTTCTGTCCACAGCTGTTTCCAGTTGTGTTTTGGGGCAATGCCCCTGGATTTATCCGTGATTACCTACTCCTCCCTGGAGGAGAAGCAATGGAGGTGTTCCTTGCCTGTTCCTCAGTCCACCAGCATTTAATGCCAAGCACTCAAGGACTGTGCCTCGTGCTCTGGGGCCAGCCCTGTGTCCTCAGGACGCTCATGGCCCCAGCATGACCTGGGTACCCACCTGGCAGTAACAATGGTGCTCCCTCCACATCCTGGGAGCCCTAAACCAATCAGAGAGGCTAGGGGAGGATTTCTGCCTGGGCTGATGCTTGGGCCTTACCTGGGTACAGATGGCAAGGAAAGGTGTGCCACGTAGAGGGAATGGCAAACATGGAAATGGGGAGGCTTTGGAGAGCATGGTATATGCGGAAGGTGGTTAGGTGCTGTTAGAAAGAGAAACACGAGTAGGCGGTGGGGGTGGAGCAATGCCCCAGCCAAGGTGGGTTGTTTGAAAAGGCCTGGGCCCTGGCAGACGGGGTGGCAGGCAAGGGGGCAGGACACAGCCTGGGCCTGCTCCAGGCGGTGGGACGCTTCCCGCAGGTGGCCCTTTGATCTCACAACAAATGGCCTATTCAGCATCTCCAAGACCTGGCCGGCTCCTGGCAGTCAGGGTGGGAAGGTGGGAAAACACAAGGGGATTGTCTGCCCAGTTCCAAAGCCGGGAATTTGCTCAGCAGCACTTCACATGCAGGGAGTAGCCAGGTTCTAGCAGTCAACGGGATGGCTGTTTGCCAAGGACTCCCCTGACAGGACGCAGGCGGACCCTGGGGGCTGGGAAGTCCGGGCTCCTCGGCCTGCCTTTGCAGGTCCTGGGGCAGGAGTGGGTGTGTGGGATGGGGGTAGGGATTGCTTGGATTGGGGCATTGGGTGCAGTTGTTCATATGTGCGCAGATCCAAGAAAGAGACCCTTCGGCATGGTGGGGTGAACTGGCAGCCTTGCCGCAGAGCCCCCAGAAAAGCCACGGACGCAGACTTCCTTCTTCCGCTGGAAACTCTCTCTGTGGGTGAAGGCCCATTGGTGGAGAGAGGCAGGGTGGGCTATTGTGATCCTTCATACTGAAGCAGCTGGGTTCTCCTTTCCGCCCTGACCTGCTGTGCAAAATGAAGCCAACAGTCAAACGACAAGAGGTGACTTTATTTTATGAAAGTGACACCAAACATGAAGACTGCTGAAAACAAAACAGCTTGTTTATAGACTGTTGGGCTCTTTCTCTTTATTAACTTATCATAGGTGTGTTCTCTGGTGTCCCAAGCCCACATTTGGAAGGTCCTTTGGATAAGAGGTCAGGTTGGAGAAAGGTCAGTTTGTACGTTGCCAAATTCCAGAGAGGAAGTTTGTCTGGGGCTGAAGGGTGTTCAGGACAGTGTGGGCAGGCCCAGTGTGGAGGCACATGGTCCTGGCTTTTGACCTTTCTGGCTTCACCAAGCTGTAGACACTCAGGTGAGTAGCACAGCCACTCTGAACCTCAGTCTCTTCCTCTGGTAATGACCGGTACAAATGCCCATTTGCAGGGTTGCTGTGAACCAGGTCGGGTGTGTCCATACCCACAGGATGCTGTGTATATTCGTCATGGCTGGTCAGCGAACATTAGTTTCCCGTCTCTTAAGAAAGAGAAGTTGACTTAGAAATAAACTTTAACGTATTTTTGTTGTGTTAAGAATGGCTCGAAAGTCACGAGATTATTAAGAGACGGTTTTCACTGAGTTCAGAAATCCAGGAGACGATTTCGTCAAGTCTGTTTTCTTCCCCATAGACTCATGATAGACTCGCCTTTGAAAACCCAAATAAAGCAATTTAAGTTTTCAAATTCATTTTATTCATTTACCCACTCATTCATTTATTCTGCAAACAAGTAGTCAACACCTCCTATGTGTGAGGTCCGGGGCTGCTCCCAATTATACAGAAAAAGTGGAGAGGAGGCTTGGAGCTCTGGGAAAGAGGAAACTCGGGTCCAAGAGGTCTGTGCAATCTACCATGACCTCGGGCAAGTCATTTCAGCTCTGTAGCACTCGGTTTTCTCGTTTGTATAATCAGGATAATATTTCCGTTGCAGGTTTGTTTGTGAGAATTAGAGATAATATGTGTAAAATGCAGGGTGCACACAGCCATGGGAGCAGCTGGTTCTGCTAAGACGGGGTCCCTTCCCTTGTGGCTGAGGCCCCTGTGGTGGTGACGGATGGACAGAGGCACCCAGAGTGATTTGCTTTAAGAGTATATCTCTCCATCTGCGTCTGTATATAACAGACCTGAGATACAGGCTTAGGCAAAGGTCTGTTTGCAGGCTGTCAAATTCAAGAGAGGAAGCCTGTCTGGGGGCCGAAGGGTGTGCAGGGGCAGTGTGGGCAGGTCCAGTGTGGATGACACACTCCCGGCCTTTGACATTTCTGGTTTCACCAAGCTATACGCACTTGGGTAAGTTACACAACCACTCTGAACCTCAGTCTCTTCCTTGTCTCCAGGCAAGATGACCCAAGGACCTTTCTTCAGATGGGCCTTTTTATCCTTTCCATGTGTAGAAGCCCACTCAAAAAGAACCAGATCTCCCACATGCTTTAAAAGTACGACTCAAGGGTCACAGCAGAGCAGGGGCCTGCGTGTGGACCCTGGATCTTATGAGCCCCTGGAGCCCAGCGGCAGGTTCCCGGGAGTCTGGCTGGCTGTGGTTGGCTAGCTGAGTGGGAGCAGCTGCAGGAAAAGGCAGAACTAGCTTCTCCGAAGTGTGTTTATCCTGCTTATCTGACCTCAGAGCCCAACCATCCTAATGATTTTTAATGACTCTAACGTGTCTTACGTCTTGACTGGGCCCACTGGTCGCACTATCAAATGGCCTCTTTCCCATGTGCATTGCCCGGTGGAAGTGAGTCCAGGTGCCAGGTGGGATTACTTGGGTTGCACGCATGGTGGGACTTAGTTCAAATTGGACCCTGGGCTCTGCTGGAGCTCAGAGCTCGGGGAGATGGCTCCAACCAAGCCCCTTTGTAAAGTCAGGTGGAAACATGTTTGGGGAAACGGGACTGGCTTTGAAGTCAGATCTCAGCTGTGTGGCTGACTAGCTGAGCTTGGCTTCTCTGGTCTCTATTTCCTCCTCTGAGAAACGGGTGCCGTAATGAGATCTTCCTTGCATCACCAGGATCCCTGGACCTCCGCCCTCTGTGGGCCCCGAGCTTCGCCTATAGCAAATGTAGGATTTCTCAGGCACCTCCCAATTTTGTAACCCTATGACTCTCTTGCTGGCCGGCTTCTTCCTGTCCACGCCCATTCCCATCCACCTGAAAAATACGTGCCCTTGGATGATAAGGCCTTGGCCAAGCCATTTCCCAAGAAAGGCCACCATGGTCTGGGGTTGCCACCCACCTGAGGCCTCGTGGGGCTGGGGCTGAGCCCTGTGAACAGTGTGGACACTCATTAGTTCCCATCCCATCCCTCTGGCTGCCACCAGGCCAACTGGACAGGGCAGCACCGAAGCTCCTGGCTCCCCTTCACACACATGGTGCAACTGTCACTGGTGAATGTGGAGATTTCTAGAAAGTGAGGGCTTCTCCATTAGTGAGTCACAAGGCTCAGATCAGCTCTCTGCCTTTCATGCAGGCTCCAACTCCTGCTTCACCCGAACCTACCCTCTTTCATAAGCAAGAGTATCCTTGCCAGCTGACTCACTGAGTCTGGGCACTCCAGCCAGAAAACGGTAGCGGCTCCATGGTCCAGACCCCGACCTGAGGAGGGGCCTTGCCTCTTCTTGACCAGCTGCGTGGGTGGGAGCCCCCTTACCCCAAGGGACGTATGCTGTCTCTTCCACCACATTCTGCAGATGAACACCCTCGGGGTAGAGGAGAGTTCCAGCCACTTGCCTGATGCTTTATGGCCCGGGGCAACAGAGCAGCTTTGCCTTGGGGTCTGACCACAGAGCCCTTCTTCTTATTGTTAACCTTTCTTAGAAATATTTCTTATTTAATAAGATGTCTTAGAAATCTTGTGAGTGTGCTAGATGAGAAAGTTGGGAGAGACGTGGAAGTGTCCTTTATGACAGCACAGTGCTTTTCAGCCGGGGGCAGTGTGCCCCCCAGGGACATTTGGTGCTATCTGGAGAGAGTTCTGGTTGTCGTAATTGAGGGGCGGGAGGTGTTATTGGCATCAAGTGAGGAGAGGCCGGGGATGCTGCTATATATACCACGAGGCACAGGGCAGCCATCCGCAAAGAATGCCCCTGTTCAAATCATCAATATCGTCCAGGCTGAGAATTTCTTGCGCAGGGAAACCAAAGAGCCCCCTTGCCTTGGAAATAGACGCTGAGGCCTTCAGAGGCTCTGAAAAATAGTATTTGTATATAAAAACCCAAAACTGCATTTTAATCTTAAGATTTTAATTTTGAGGTTGAAGGGCTGATGAGCGCCCAAGTCAGAGGGCAGCCTGCTGGCATCTCCACCAGGAGAGGCTCCATCACTGCCAGCCCAGGGCTGTCCTGACTCCTGTCCCAGGGGCACTGATGACACCCACTCCCTGCCCCGGGCACAGGTGGCACCCCACTCTGCATCTGCAGCCCGGATCTCTCCCTGGGGCAGTTCTCCCACATTTCCACTGCCAGTGGGACCTGACACCTGGCTATCCCACCCATAGCTCAAAATGCAACGTGTCCCGACCTGAGCCCGGCGTCTGCCCCCCAGCCTGCTCCTCCCTGTGGGTCTGGTTTCCCTGAGCCCCCGCTCCCTGCCTCATGGGCCTCCTCCCCACCACTCCGTACCCTGTCTTATTTCACTTGCGTTCATCACCGTCTTTCTGTCCTTCCTTTCCCTGCCCATGCCTTCCATCTTCTCTCCTCTCCACCTGGAATCCGATTCCAGCTTGCTTCTTCCTTGTCTCTTTAGGACTCTCTGTGTCAAATGTTTTGTCTGAACAGCTGTGAAATTCATCTTTCTGAAGAAGTTTTTCAGTTTCCTGGTCAAAACTCCTCCACAGCTCCCTTTGCTAACAAGGGAAGGTCTGTCTACCTCCCTCACTTGGGAGTCATGGCTCTTTGTGACTGGGCTGCCAACTTCCCACTATGGTGCAAACTTCTCCGTCTCCCAGGCCACTGTCTGCTGCAATGTGGGGCACACCTTGGGTGGCTGGAGCTGTCTATGCACCCCCTAGACCGTGGGATCTGTGAGGCCAGGAGCAAGTCTTGCCTGCTCAGTGTGGGGAAGCTGCATAAACCAGGTCCTCAGCCCGCCTTTGCCAAATGCTCCATTGAATGGTAGATGAACCAGCCCCTCTCCTAGGCGATCCACGGTTCCTCCCTTTGTTGTCCTTCCTGCTGTTCTCCACCCTCCCTCTCCTATATCCAAACCTCACATGAGTCCTGCTTGAAGTCAGCTCTCTGCTCAGATGCCATTTTTCTCTGGAAGAAGGGATGGTTTCCGTTTCCAACCAACCTCCGCAGCACTTTGTCTAACCCCCTTGAACAGTGCTCACTACTCTCAGCCTTAAATTACAGCTATTTATGAAAAAATTAAGAGTAAGGGTGGTTCTTGAGTGCAGCCAGGCTCTCTTATTTGCAGGCCAGGCACCGTAACGAAGCCACACAAGGACCTGGTTCACGCAGGTTTAGATGAGTCCATTTTACTGAGAGAAAAACAAAGGCGCAGCAATGTTTATAGATTTGCCTTGAGGGTGCAAGGCTGGTTTATTTCCGAGCCAGAGGCAATGCACCTTGATTGTTAGAGCTCCATGCTTGGATCTGAGAGCACCAAACTCTGGGCATAGGACCTGCATTCATTCCCTCATTCATTCATTCACTCATTCATGAGGGAAAGCACAAATCAGTGAAATGCATGAATTCATTTGTTTACTCAACTAATATTAATTGAGTATTTTTCATGTGTCAGGCAGATCCTTGCTGCTCCATGAAATGTTTTCTGTTGTCTTTTCTTGAGGGGGGGGAATGAATATATTGATACCTCTGGTCTCTTGAATTAGAAAGCAAATGACTTAAAATCATCCTTTGGATTTCAGAGCCCTAACCTGGTAACACTGAAAGGGACACATATGATTGTTCTTATTCATGGGCTTACGTTACAGATGAGAACGGTGGGCCCGCTCAGGGAAGGGCTTGTTCAGGGCCACCCAACACCTAGCTCCGTGACCAAGCCCGGACTTGGCCCCTCTGGCTTCAGACCTTCCACTCATTTTCCTTTCACCGACTAACTGCTCTTCACCATGTCTTGGGATGGAAATGATGAATCCTGGCTTCCAGGACACATATGACTTGAGAGAGATGTGAATTTGGGGGTGGACAAGAAAAGAGAGGAGAGGAGAGATTTCACAAGCTCTTATGAGGTCCTTGTCATCTTGCGTGCTGTGAGGGAGGTGTCAGGTCCCATTTCACCAATGGAAACCTGGACCTTAGGAGAAAAGAGCCCTCCAGGAGTGGCACCAAAACTCCCATGAGTGGAGAGGGCATGATGGAGCCGCCCAGGGAGAAGTTAGGTACTTATGCTGTAGTGATGGGAAACCTGGGTTTGAGCTGTGCCCCTCACTTCTGTGTGGCTGGGGCAGGGTATTTCACCTGTGTGCATCTCAGTTTGCTTGGGTATAAAGTGGGGCACTGATGCTTCTTACCTCATATGCTCGTTGTGAGGATCCAGGGATTGATAACCCAGCCAGGACTCAAACCTGTGGCACACAAGTGAACGCTCATGGTTAGCTGGTATTTTTAAAGTTATCATCAGATAAAACTTTGGTTCCAGACCCAGATTTGCCAATCACTCCTCAAGTGACCTTGGGCAAATCCCTTAAAGTCTCTGTGCCTTGCTTTCCTTATATGTAAAACGAGGCAAACAGCAAACCCCAGTCACACCCCTCGATCCTGGTGCCATGGGGCTGGCCTCCTGCCCTGCTCTGGGAGCTGCTTAGCCAGTACCAGCTGAGTTGTGAGAGTTAAAAAGAAAGGAAGGGGGTTTTGATGCTGAAGAAAGGGCTCAGGAATTAGGGGAGCCAGAAGTCAGCCCCAAGGCAGTCTGGCTTTTGGTTATTTTCCCTGAGCTTCTCTGGAAACGTCGGGTAGACGCTGAATGTCCCTCTTGCTTCATCTGGCTGGGCATTGCGACATCGGCACTGTGTAAGAAATAGAGCTGTCCTGGGAGAGCCGCCTTAGTCATGGGAACCTGGGGAACCTCTCCCAGGAGCGTCCTGTAGTTGGGGCAGGGCTCGGACCGCGGGATGGGTGGTTAGTCAGGGGCCTGGCCAGGAAAGACCTTGTTGTGCAAGCAGCCACTTGGCGGGAGCATCTCCGGCCTCTGTACAAACTCGGAGTTCTCGGTGTGCCCAAGAGAAACTGGAGGGGCTGCCCCTGCATAAGTGGGGGAGGTGACAGCTAGGATTTCTGTGGCCTCCTCAGCAGGCCAGGAGGCCTGGATCCAGCTTCTGCTCCTAGCTCCTCTATCAACCTGCTGGGTGAACTTAGGCAAGTCTGGGCCTCGGGGCTCCCATCCATAAGGAAGTGAGCAGACTTGGTCTCTGTCATCCAGCTGAAGTTTAAATTTCTTTAAGTTGAGTTCTCGGCTCCTCATGTGGCCCAGAGGCTGGTGCACAGTGGGTTCCCAGCAGCTGTGATGTGAAGAAATGAACGAACAAATGATGGATCAAAACACAAACCTTTCTACTTCTTTCCAGCCTCTGGACTGCTTAGCTCAGAGATGAGCCCAGAGCAGGGCCAGCGGCAGATGCAAGGTGGCTGCAGACACCGAGTGCAGAGATTCTCTTAGAGAGGCTCAAGTCGGCGGATTAGAACAAACCAATTAAGGGTGTTTGTGTATTTAGCATTTTGCACTCAAAATACTTACAGGGGAAGGGTAATCCTTTGAAATCAAACACATCTTGCCAGTTAATGTTGGTGTTAAGTTGTTTTTGGAGGTAGGGCCCAGACACGGCGGCCAGAGCTCCTGTGAAACGGCAAATTACCTATACATGAGGTTATGCCTAATTACCTGAGATACCCTCTTCTGTTGAGTGAAAAGCACAGTTTTCATCAGTCCCGTATTAATTATGGCTGCTGAGAGCTGCAACTGGCAGAGGCGTGTTTTTAGCTCATGACTCAGGGCTGACTCAGGGTTGGGGACTGAGCTTTCTATGGCCTCGAGCTGGGCCCCCTTTTTTCCTGGAAACGCCTAAACTGCTTGCCAAGCCCTTCGACAGGGCCCTTGGACTTCCCCAGGACGGTCAGCCTATTGTTTTTTTTTTTTAAAGACATATTTTCTTTCTAATTTTCATTTTAGGTTTGAGTCTTCATATGGAGCTTTGTCACATGGGTAAATTGCATGTTGTTGGGGTTTAATGTACAGATTAGTTTGTCACTGAGGTAACTGGCATAATAGCTGAAAGACAGTTTTTCAGTCCTCACCCTCCTCCCACCTCCACCCTCAAAGAGACCCTGTTGTCTACTGTCCCCTTCTCTGTGTCTGTGTACTCAATGTGCAGCTCCCACTTTTAAGTGAGAAAATAAGGTATTTGGTTTCTGTTCCTGCATTAATTCACTTAGGATATTGGCCTCCAGCTCCTTCCATGTCACAGCAAAGGACATGATCTCATTCTTTTTTATGACTGCATAATATTCCTTGGTGTATACATAGCACATTTTCTTTATCCAGTCCACTGCTGATGTTCAGCTAGACGGATTCTCTGTCTCTGCTTTGTGAATAGTGCCGTGACGAACGTGAGTGCGAATGTCTTTAGGGTAGAATGATTTCCATTCCTTTGGGTGTAGATACTCAGTAATGGAATTGCTGGGTAGAATGGTAGTTCTGTTTTAAGTTCTTTGAGAAATCTCCAGTCTAGAGCATCTTGATTTAAGCTCCTGGCTTCCAAGCTGAGGGTAGAGGATGGGGATGTGGCCAGTTTGCCTTCAGCCCCATGTGGTCACCTGAGCTGGGTGCTTCTGTATCCACCTGTGCATCAACCTGATGACTGTTCTGAGACACCAGTGTTAGCTTTTCCTTCAGAAAGGTGAGGAAACTGAGGCCTTGGCTTTGAAATGGTGCAGCATGGATTTGAACTCAGCATTTTCTGACTTGAACCGATTCTTTCTCCTCATTGCTTTTTGGAGGCCTCACTCAGGTTACCTGCAGGGCATGAGATGGCTGTCCCAGGAGCTAAGTGGCTTGAAGAAGGTGAGTCTCACTTCTTCAAGCTGCACCCCTGTGGCTCAGGACTGAATGAGTTTCTGATTCCATCTGAAGGGCTTTGAGGACATGCCACTTTATAAAATATGGAAGATTTTCCAGGTGGGGAGAAAGGACTTTGTCATCCATCCTGGCCTTTCTTCTGCACTGACGGATGATTGACCATCTGGTCGTGTCTGTGAGACGATTTTCCCATCTCACTGATCTTCTCACACATAACCACCTCTGCCCTTGAGATTTCTCCCAGGCCTGACTCTAGATTGCCAGCATGGAGGGTCAGTGGCATCCTGAGCAGATGCTGTCCCCTGTACCTGTCTGGAGAGCTCTCTGCCTGGGTCCTCAGGGAACGTCCGCTTCCTTCCTGGCCTCTCTGGCCCTCTGAGGCTGGCAGGTGCATTCTCCTTCCCTGTCTGTTACCCCCTCACAGTGAGGGGAGGTAGGACATCACAGACCCAGGCTTGACAGATGACAGATGGGAAGCGCAGCTTCAGAAAGTAACCTTTTCCCAGCCAGAATGGGGCTAGGTTCTGGCTCCCTAGTCCAGATCTGCTGTGGTCTTTCTGGGAAGCATGAGATAAGAGTTCCAATGAGTTGCCTCCCATTTAAGCACCAAATGTCCCTGGTCGGCATCCTTCCTCTGACACTGACTTCGTCACGTGGGGATGACTCTAGGAGGGGATGAAGCCACGTGGACTGTGCCCCAGGTTTGAGACGCACAGTTAACTATTCACATCTATCAGTTCATTAAAAAAAAATCTTAAATACCCTCAGGGACTGGGTTTTATTATTCTATCTTTCCAGAAGAGTAAACTGAGGCATACAGAGAATCAAGGCATCTTGTTCGTGGTGACTCACCCTGACTGTTTAAGACAGTCCATCTTGGTGTGATCCAGTTGAGACAACAGCCTGCTCTGGCCAGACCCTGTCACTACCTTCTTCCAGCCCCTATGGCCAGGCTCACCTGTGAGGGGCAAGGGCTCTGTGGGGGCTCCTGTGGGCTGAGTGACAAGAGTGACAGTGCCCCCCCAGGGTCTGTCATGGTACGCTCACCGCCAAGGATGTACAAACTGTGCACACACAGACTCTGCCTCCTGTGAGAGATTGACAAGGCCAGCTGTCATTTGCAGGCCAGGAGAGCACCTGCTCTGTAAGAGGGGATTGAATTCTGCCAAATCTTCAGCCTTCCAATTTGTTGAACCACAGGCAGGCTTTTCCCCTTCCTTCCCTCCCTTTCCTCCTCTCCCCTCCCCTCCACTCCCCTTCCTCTCATTCCCTTCCTCCCCTCCCCTTCCCTTCTCTCCCCTCCTGTCCTCTGCCTTCCCCTTTCCCTCTCCTCCCCCTCACCTTTCCTCACCTCCCTTTCCCTTTTCTTTCCCATCTCTTCCCTCCCCTCCCCTCATCTTTCTGTCTCTTTCTGTCTCTTCCTGTGTATCTCTATCTCACCCCATGTCCCTCTGTCTCTGTCTGTCTGTCTCTCTCCCTCTCTTTCCAAATCACCAAAGGCCAAAGACTCTTTGGGCTCTGAGACTTGGAGAAAGAGAAGGCTGAGCTCCAGTGTGCACACCGGTTTACTTCCGAGCCCACTTTGGGCCTGGTGTCCCGAAGTCAGACACTCACTGGCACTGGGTGGACTCTCACCTTCCCTCACCACGCCTTGGTGACAGCCCACGTAGACAGTGAGCTGGGTGCAAGCCTGGGCATGAGCACCCGTCCTGACCCCTTTCCTGTGACCACAGACACTTGGAGTGTGCAGGGATGAACCGGGGTTTGGCCGGGGCTTCAGCCCCTGCTTCTGGCTGCCACTTGGTCTGTCGGGTTGTCTCTTGTCAGCCTGTGCTCCTTCGATATTGTGGTCTGTTCTGTTTCACGCAGCCCCCAGGGGAGGCAGGGAGAAGGCTTGTTCATCTTTGGTTCGTCTTCATACAGATGAGCTGGCCAGTTGGCACTGGTCTGCCCTTCCACTGTGGCAACAGGAAAGACGAGATCCTGGGTAACTGTCTTCCCATTTGCTTGCTCTCCGGTCAGAGCCGTTCCCAACTGTCAGAGTGACTTCTCACTCCCTGACACAATAGCCTTTGTGACACTTCTTTGCTCCCCTACGAGTCTGAAGGCAGGGAAATTCTCAGCTCCTTGGGGTTACCCTGGGCTGACTCTGATGCATAGGGACAGTTCTTGTCCTCAGACACAATGCTGCTCCTCCTTTCCCCCTGAGCTAAGACCTATTGCTTTTACTTAACTTTGCTTCCGGGATCTGAAAACATCTTTTAACCAAAAAGTGATGATTCATTTCTGGACAGGCCAGCAGAAAGAAAAGATTAAGATTTGGAGCTCCTCATGGCCCAGCTGCCCTTTTACCTTCTCATCATCTTTTCTTTCTTCCTTTCCTGCCCGACCCACCTTCCCTTGGCCTCCTCCCCAAACCCCAATTAGCAGACAGGAGGGGCTGCTTGGTCAAGGGCACATTGTGGGTGGTCCAGACCTTTGAGAGGATTTTCTCTCTGCATCTCTAGCTCTGGGGAGATGGGCGGCTGACATCAGTGGGAAAATCTTCCCAGGAGATTTCAAAGCATTGGAGACTGAACTGTTGATGGTGAATTAAAAAGAAAAAAAGCAAAATATCCCAAAGGCAGTATTTGGACATGATCATTTGACCTCACCCCATCGCTGCCTCCCTGCCACCCCAGTGTTAGGATTCCATGATCTCAGCCTTCCCTGGAACCACAGAGTTTGCTATTGATGCAAACTTCCCTGACGGGTCGGAAACATGCAGGGGTATAAAGAGAGACAGCTGAAGTTTGTGGAGAGCTGACTTTGTGCCATGTGCTTTTTTTTGTGTGTCCACAGATTTTGTCACTCTTTGGTCCCCTAAGACTGATGATAATAGCTGACACATAGGGGGAGATGCTGGGTGCTGGCTGATGTCTCTGTACTTTGCATGTATTAGCTGATCTAATTTTCACAGCAATCTTTTTTTTTTGTTTGAGACAGAGGCTTACTCTGTCTCCCAGGCTGGAGTGCAGTGGCATGATCTCAGCTCACTGTAACTTCTGCATCCTAGGTTCAAGCATTTCTCCTGCCTCAGCCTCCTGAGTAGTCGGGACTATAGGTGCCCACTACCATGCCCAGCTAATTTTTGTATTTTTAGTAGAGATGGAGTTTTACCATGTTGGCCAGGCTGGTCTCGAATTGCTGGCCTCATGTGATCCACCTGCCTTGGCCTCCCAAAGTGCTGGGATTATAGGTGTGAGCCACCACACCTGGCCTCACAGCAATTTTATAAAGTAGAAACTATTATTATCCTGATTCTGCAGTAGAGGATTTTGAAGAACAGAGACATTTAGTAGCCTGATGAAGGTCACACAGGTCAGAAGTGGTAGAGCCAGAAATCCACCTGCAACTGTTTGACTCCAGAATAATTGTGTGCTGTTATGTATTTAGTCAGACTGCAACTTACTCCTTCGGGATAGCCTCCCCCAGCGCTTTGGAGCTGTAGGAGTTCAGGTGATGTCGGCCAGGGATGGGTGCACAAGGCAGTGCTACACATCCAGACCTCAGCTTGACCACCAATGGGAACATGCCTGTGTGGGCCAGAGCATGAGCTGGGATCCAAGTCCCTGAAACTGGGAAGGCTGGGGGTGGATGCATCTGTGCTGTAAGTCAGCACCTCTGCCCTGCTTCGTGGAAATGTCACTGCGGGCCACGCAGGAAGAGGCCTCCACAACAAGTCGCAAGGGCATGGGGACAGACCATCATTAGTCTTCACTGCTGTTATTATCTCTTAGCAAAGAGGATCTAGTGGTTGATGTCAACATTTGCGAAATGTAGTTTGTCCACGACACATTAAGCTCTAGAAACGATGTGTTCTTTGCTCCCCAGGGAGCTCTCAGAGTTTATTTGCTCACCCTTTGGCTGTCTGAGTTGCAGACTCCCCACCAGGGTTATTCCAGCCAGTGAGCCGGAGTGGATGGGCAGGCATTTGGAATGGAGATATGATGACTACCAGGGGCAAGATGTTGGTAAAAGCCGATGGAATTTTGTCTGGCCAGTGTTTTCCTGGTGAAGTGTGTTTCCTGGCATACATTGACATATACTTTGCATTGTTTTATTTTACTTACCTCTTATTGAATATTTCCTCTTTCCCATAGTCCCATGGAATGAATATTGACTTTCACTCTGTCAAAGACCACGCAGAAATGGAGTGGCCTGTGCTCCCCACCCGGGCCACGTGTAGTGGGCGGCAGCATCAGGTCGCAGTGTGAAGCCAGGATCTGCATTTTCCTCTGGGTCGCCCAGCAGTTCCTGGTAGCAACTCCCCCTGTCGCCGGCCCTTTCTCTCCCAGCCCATGGCCACTCCTCCTTCCCCGTTGCCTACTGCATCCAGCCGAGCCTGCAGCAGAACAGGGCAGACGAGCCTTGAGCTCCTTGCAAATACTTTCTCCGCGGTGATTGCAACAGCAGCTTTTGCCAAATTCTGAGTCTGCTTGGCCTGTGAGGGCGCTGAGTTTGGAACTAAATGTAGCAGCCCCTTTGGAGTCAAAATTTGGTTTCCTCTTGGAAAATGAGTACTTCCTGATTGTTAGAGAAATAGAAGAAAGTTTTTAAAAGACTCTGGCGTTCCTGTTGGCTTCCAAACCATCGGCCTATAGCATTTTGATGATTTAAGTGTCGACGGATTAAAAACATGTGGTCTGAGTTTCCCCTGAATTCAAATGCATGTGGAACTTAAAGGAAAGTTTTCTTTCTTTTCTTTTTTCTTTTTTAAAAAAAGATTCAGAGAAACAGTCTGGGTTTTACTCAATGTCCTGACTGTGAAAACTTGGCATAAGGTATTTGCCATGTATAAGCTCCAAAGGGGCTCTCTGGGGCCCTCTGGAAATGTCTTTGATTGGTGGGGAGGCAGAAGAGACTCGTGCAGGAGTGGGGTGGGGGTGGGGGCTCAGATCCCTTCTGCGGGATCTGACCCGGGTCAGCTTTGTGCACCTCTGAACACCGAGCTAAGGCTTGAGGAGGAAAAGAATGCCTCAACCTCCTCTCTTCCAGAGACCTCCCCCTTTCATCCTCATTTTGCTCAAAGTCTGTCAATGTCCAGCCAGTTAATATCTACTGAACACCTCCTATGCGCCAGGATTCCGAGTGGATTCCATGCGAGCACCTACTGCTTGCTCTTTCTTATCCCTTGCTCTATCTAACTGAGCACCTCAATGTTCCAGCTGCCCTGTCTTGGTCTGTGCGGATCCCCTACCTGGCACGCCCTTCCTGATCCGTATCCATCCACATCTCATCCATTGACACCCATGATGTTCACTGCGGTTCTTCTTCCAGACTCTGGGCTCCATCAACACCTGGGAGGAATGGCGGACTCACAGGAAGACCTGCCTCCTCCAGCTCCGGGCCTTGGGATGAAATCCCTAATTGCTCAGGATACAGAGCGGCACAGAGGGATGTTGGCATTTGCTCCTGCTGCTCAGCTCCGCCCCATCATTTTTGGAGGGTTTTCTCTGGCCTCCTCCCTCTCATGCCTTGTTTACTTCAGGGAGTGATTTTAGCTTAATAGAACCGGGAAGGAATTCCACTTTCATGTGGTTGCGAAGCAGAGGCCCACTCAGATATCTGTGGATTTCATGGCCAGGCAGGGGAGTTGGTAAATTTGTTGGGGAGAGCCCTGATCCCAGCAGCTCACTGGGAACAAGGCCTATAAATAACTCCTGCCAGTCAAAGCGTAATGATTTCAATCTTCCCACTGTATAAATAAACAGTATTGTTCAGGAGTTCTCCTTGGCTATGGTTTTGGCCCATAAGCAAAGGCTTGCAGAGGATCCAGCTGGAATTTTCATGGAAGGCAAAAGATCTGACATCTGGAGAATGATTACTGCGTGCTCCGCCCTGTGTGAGGCATTTGAATAGACTGTCCCGTTAAACTCTCATGCCAACTCCAAGAGTCAGTATCACTCCCATTTGACGGATGAGGAAATGGAGGCTCAGGGATGGCATGGCATCAGCCAGAGCTTGAAGCAACATCAGGCTTGTTAGAGTGCAGACCCCTGGCCCCTCACTGCCCTTGCCTCAGTCATCCTGCAGCCACACTACCAAGATCAGTATTCATGTAAGGGTTGTGTTTTTCCTTGGCAATATAAATAACACATGCTCTTTCCTTTACAGGAAAGTTTGAAAATTTAGAAATGCAGGAAGAAAATTAAAATTACCTGCATCCTTGCCACCCAGGAAAATACACACGAGTATGTTTTGTTTACATTCTTCCTGTGTTTAGACAGATCGGTAGATAGATAGGAGGCGGAGATATGACCTTACAGACAGGCATACTGAGGGATACACGGTTTTTAAAAACACAACTGAAATAATAGAGTAGATTCTGTTTCAGAAGGGGCTTTGGTTCACTTGATGCTGATGATGCAGCTGTTATCTCCATTTTCAATGTGAGGCATTGGGGTCTCAGAGGGCGGGATGCGTGTCCATGCTCATGCAGGTGGACAGGATTCGCTTTCCATCCTGCCTCCTCCTCCTCCTCTTCTCTCTCTCTCTGCCCCCGTATCCAGATGCAAGTGCTACTCTGGGCATGGATCAGCTGGCTCGTTGCATTCTTCCATTGTCTCTAGATTGCTGAAGGTCTGTGTTCTAGTCCTGCCTTACCAGCTGTGGGGCTTAGACTACTCTCCTTTTGTTTTCCTTCGTGTATAAAATGGGTGTACTTTGATCCAAAGCTCTAGTGAACCTGAAAGTGTTGGTAGAGCATGCTCTACGGGTCGTCTCTCCAGATGGGGAACAGGGTAGAGGAAAGGTTTGGATTTTGAAGCCGAGATTGGACACTTAATGTACTGGGAAGACTTGGGAAAGTCATTTGACCTGTGCCTCGGTTTTCACATCTGTCAGGTGAATTCAATGGTTTCTACCTTATGGGGTGGGTGGATCATTATCATAACCACTGGAGGTGTTTATCGAGTACTTGTGATGGGCTGCGTTGAGATCTTTTCACAGATTCCTTCACTGGTCCTTGTAACAACTCTATGAAGATTAAGGATGATGACTCTTCTCATTTTGCAGATGAGGAAACTGGCATAGTTAAGAAATTGAGGGTTAAGTTTACACAACTAGAAAACTGGATCTGAGCTGGATGACGACCCTTTGAAATGGGAAACTCTTTTTCTATACAAGACTCAAGCTAGGCTTCTGGCTACACAAAGTGGGTTTAGGGCATTTTTCTCTATTACTGTTCCCTGAAATGTATCTCAGCTAACAAACAATGAAAATGAAACAATTTTTCACTTTCCTTGACATAAGGGAAAACCACACGCCCAAACCCTGGAAAGCCATGCATGTCTCCTAAATCCTGCAAAATGTGATAGAAGAGGGGGGTACCCAGAGCTAGCGCCAACTCTTTGGACTTTGAGCAGGAAAAAACTTTCCCTAAGAATGAGTGACACGGGCTAAACAGCACATCAAATGAGCCGTAGATAATGACAGCATCATCTAAGCATGGGTAGGCAATATAAGACTTGGATGACATCATGCAATGATGAGAGGGTGGAAGTGCAGGAGAAATGGACTCAGCACGCCAGTTCTAGTACCTAGGACAAAGCCCCCTGGTCTCAGGAAAGCACTGGATACATGTGCAGTATGGAGGAGGAGAGACAGAGGTAGACGCCGAACGCTGGATCAAATGCAGAGACCTCCCACAGAAAAGGAGAAGCTCCCCTTCCAGGCCAAACAGGATAAAGACATGTTTCAGGGCAAAGGAAATCACATTTAAGAAACGAGGGGTTCCAGACACCAGGCTATGCCCAAGTTCATGATGTCCCAGTTCATGATCTTTCTCACTCTATCTGAAGTCCACATGTGGCTAGCTCCATTCAACACAAAAGGTTACACAGAGGAACCAGCCTGTGAATTATATTGTACTGAAAAAATAAAATGATCACAAGCATGGAGGAAAGAAATGCCCCATCAAAAGGGAAATGAAGGGAATTTCTAACACAAATTGTCCAAGGAAAGAGTGAAAAAAATTAGACAAATACTTCCCCATAAATTACAAGAAATTATAAAACAACACGTAAAGAGATGAAAAGGGAGCTGGCAGAATGCAGGAAAATAAAACTGATGAGAAAAAGAAAAATCCTACACAGATTTATACTTCGCTAGAATCTGAGAGTGGGAATCAACACACTAGAAAAACATTGTCAAGGACGCAGTGGTCCGGCCAACTCTGTAGCATCTATTGGCATCATCAGCACCACATTGATCATAGCACAAGACTCCCGTATGCTGAAAGATGTTTAGGATCCTTATTTAACCCCCAGCCCCTCCAGCTACTGTGTTAGGCAAAAATACCACCCCCCATTTTCAACATACAATAATATAAAATGATTGTAAATATGATATACTATAATTATTAATATTACTTTTTTGTGGGGCAGACAGGTTCTTGCTCTGTCAGCCAGGCTGGAGTTTAGTGTCACAATCATTGTTCACTGCAGCCTTGAACTCCTGGGCTAAAGCGATTCTCCTGCCTCAGCCTTCTGAGTAGCTGGAACTCCAAGGGTATACCACCATGCCCAGTTAAATTTTAAATTTATTGTAGAGATGGGGTCTTGCTATGTTGTCCAGGCTGGTCTTGAACGTCTGGCCTCAGGCAATCCTCCTGCTTTGGTATATATTTATAATAGACAGGCAGAAGAGAGAAATAAGATAAACGTATAATTTGTGTTCTTTGGGAAGAGACCAGAACAAATGACACAGAAAAACATTAAATGATATAAGAGAAGAAAATATTACTGAAATAAGGGCTACAGATCACAAAACTTATGAGCATTTCAGGGAAAATAAACACTCCCCAGATGGAAACTCCCAATTTATTTTGTTTTTCAAATCTAGACAACACAAAGATGAACGAAAATAAATAATGCAGGAATGATGGCATCATGGCCAGATGGTGAACATAATAGTCATTAAAACTAACTGAACCAAAAGTTTGTTCACTGAATGAAATGTAAATATTATAAAGCTAGACAATAATAATACAGCTATAAAGAGTTGAGAAGTAGAAAAGGAGAACTATATGGTGTTAGTTTCCACTTCCTTCATTGCAGGAAGCTAGTAGTCTACAATTGAAATGTAATTTAAAGATAACTCAAACCCTGTGTGTGTTATAATGTCTTTTCTTCCTTTAGAGGGGCCTTTTAGAAAGGAAGTCATATCCCATATACTGAAGAGAACAGATCTGAAATAAGCCTTCCAATTTTACTTTAGTTTCTTTTTTATTCTATTAAATTCAAGTAAAATATAATCTAGAACTTTTAAATACTAAAAATAATGTGCATACTATTTCTATTTTTGGCCCTTCCTTTTCTTTCATCATCTCTATCATTTTATCTATTTTTATACATAATATAATGCTTAGAATAATGTTTACCAAATACTGATGACCATTGTTTGAGTGATGAAATTTTGAATAGTTTTTCTTTTTTTTTTTTAAATTGGCTTTTTTGTTCTTTTTTTGTATTATTGGAGTATTTTCACAATGAACATGTATTTACTAAACAGAGTCAATATTCTTAAAAAAAAAAAAGCAAGCTATCACAATGGAAGAAAAAGACAAAGCTAATTTTGTTTCATCCCTACTGTTTAATGGGAGGTGTGCCTCTGGGTCGCCCACTCTGGGCATTCAAATTCTATTGACTGCTGCAAACCTATTTTCAACATTTTTTTTATCAAGAAAACGTGAAGTGCTTTGAAACTCAGGCTACATCTGACATGAAAAAAAAGATGGAGCCACACAATGGAATAAAGTTCAAGTGCACATGCATTTAAGTTAATCATAAAGAATACATTTATTTAACGGCATTGAGGTGATATCATGAACCCCAATGCGCCTATTCTTGTGGGACTTGTGTGACACAAAGGCAGGTGTGAAGAAGGTAAATATGTGTGCCGCGGACTCATTTAGAGAATAGTTTGGTGTCATGTGCTGATTCACTTCTCCTAGCGGCCCATACTAATACTGTGTAATTGAAGTGTGGCGTTATATAACGCTGTCTATTCAGACCCTGCTCAATACCTTCACATTTATAACTCAATTTGATAACCATTGATGAGAAAGCCGCGTATCATCCATTTAGTTACTCACTGAAGCCCCAGCACACCTGAGGAGATGCGAGAGCCCCTTCTGCCATCCATGTCACGTGGATGAGGCTTGCCTCCTTCTGCGAAGCCCAAGCAGGTAACCAGGGCTTGGGAACTCAGTGCATTCCACTTCCCTGGGCACCGTGATTAGTTCAGGGATGGTCAAGGACCCGAGTGGCCCACAGGAGCAAACACAGGGCCTTTTCCCGGTGTGCCCTATAGAAAGAGAGACAGATTCTATTTTTTGTGAGCACAAGAGTAGTACAGATGACACAAGTCTGTACCTGCTAAGCACCACCACGTGAGTTCCAGGAATAAAGCCCACACGGAGGAAAACAGAGACAAGAGATAATGATGGACTAGTTCCTGTGGCATTGTTGAAGATCTCAGATCCAGCCATGCCTGAATCCAGTGCACCTTGGATTTTGGAGATACACAAAATACTTTATCCATTTGGCTTTTGGTCACTTGAGGCTTAGTGGTCCTTATGCATTTGGAGACAACACACTACACAGAGCCAAGGTGGGAGCTAGATCTTCTCACTCTCCATGTGGACTCCCACGGAGCAGTGTGGACTCCTGCTACCAGCCTCTGGGGTACCTCTGTGGCTTTGTCTGTGGAAGAGGAAGGCTTACCCATTTACTGTGCACCTTGTATCTCAGGCGTGGCTTTCCCTGTGAACACTGAACTGTAATCCATGAATAAATTACAACTAAAAGGTTGTCACTTGGAAAGTTTTGTTTTAAATGATCTAAATTAAAGGAATGGTCTTTCCTTTTTAATGCATGCATATAAAATCACTGCACTTTTCTGGTTAACAATGTAGTTTCCATTCTCATTATCGAAATCATAAAAATGAGTGAGATGACAGTTTCTTTTTAAAATGCAAAGTGTTTTATGCCAGAAGTTATGAGAAATTAGATGGAGACTCTTGCTCTCTGTGGGTGTAAAAGGGTGACTTTCTTTGTGTATTTTTTCACAATTCTGAGTTAATCCACCTGCCTTAAAATCAAGAATGTATATGTATTTATACCATTAACCAAAGAAAACAGGAAAATCCATACACAACCCCCGCATTTTTATGGAGAAAAAGAGAAGGCGGTGAGTTGTTCAAAAGGAAAGTTATAAATGTAATGATAGGAAGATCACGTGATGCGCATTAATTCAAAAGGGCCCCTTCATCGGATTGCGATCTGATTGTGTTTACAAATATATAGCCAGAAGGCTTTTAATTTTGGGGCAATTGCATTGTTCATAGATATATATCTGGCTGCAGATATACGTCTATGAAATTATGTGCTTATGTGTTTTCAATGAGATACAGCCCCTCTCCTTTAATGTAATAATGCTCCTACTTTATGATCTACGGTTGCCCAAAGTTGGGGCAATTTTATAACAATCTTATTTGAAATACAATAATACATGAAAGATGTAAATAATGTGATGTTTAGAGGCCCGGCTGAAATTTGAATTCATTGGAAGTTAGCAACTGCTGGAGCTAACAAGGACAGACTTTATTAAATCACAGGGATCGGGGTTCTCGCATTTCCAGCTACTTCTTGCCTTCTCGCTGTTTATTTTTCTTTTAAGCCCGAGTTCAATAAATAAACCCAACTAACAATTAAAAAGTCCCCAAATGATTCTAGATTGAAAAATGCAAAAATAGCCTGGCTGGCACTGCACCGGCAGTGGAGTTTGATTAAATTCTCTAATTGCATTCGAACGGGTGGGGAAGATCACAATGTGCGGGCTTTTAGCATGAGCCTCCGATGAAAAACTTCAATTACCACTAAAAATGGAAAATGTTCATAATAGATAAATGCTCTTCCCATTCGAGAGCTGCCTTTTAAACATTACATAACTGGTTTGGGGGAGGTACTATTCTATTTCCTGTTGTATGCTGTGGATTGATTTATGCCCCCTGCCCCAAACCTGGGAGCCTTTTCTTTCTTCCATGGGAGATGCTTTGCCTGTAGCCAGCTTGGTGGAAACAGCTTCTTTTCCTAGTCTGAGGCTGGATGTCCTGTTAGGGTTGGTGGAGTCTTTACAGCTCCTCTGGCAGAAGGAGGAGCAAAGAGGAAGATGTTAGGAGGATGCCTTTGGAGCAACTGTGGCGTCCACTGTTGGTTTGGACTCTGTGATGGAAAGTGGGTGAATAAGAGGCAGGGCAGGGCAGGAAACAGTGTCAGACGCTGTCAATATTCACATGTTGCCCTGAACCAAATACATCTTGATCTTCTGGGAAGATGGACGCTTACTCACATGGCTTGGCTCTAATGTCACCTCCTCCAGGAAGCCTTCCCTCACCCTGTCTCCTCTGTGCCCTCAAGAGCATTGTGTATCCCCTATGGTGTCATGGTCTGCTTTAGTGCGATCATTGTCCATACCACCTCCTGCCTCCTGGTGCACCTTCGTGAACTCCTGGGGTCAGAGCCCATATCTGGTTTTCTGTGCCTCCCTCAGGGTTTGGCCCCTGGTGGGCTGGAAAAGCACAGGCCTTACTAAATAGTTTTCTGGTACTATTCATCACCTCCACCGTCTCCCTCCACACTAAAAAACAGGAGCTGCAGAGTCACAAATCTGGGTTTGAATCCTGAACTGCCCGTTTAAACTGTTCAGAGTTCCATTTAAACTTTGGACCTCGGCTTCCTCATCTGTAAAATATGGATAAACTTAGCCATCTTATAAGATTGCTGAGCAGGGTCAATGGAAATCTCAATGGTGAAGGCAGCCAGTAGATGCCAAGTGCATACAGGAGACAATCTGTACTAGTTTTCTTCTTCATTTCCCTTGTTCTAACCACCTCTGCCACCGTCTCAGTTTAGAGAGCATTTACTAAGTGCTGGGCTCTGTGCTGAGTGCTCCACACAGATGGTCTCACCTAGTTCTCCAGGTCCTCGCTTTCCCTTCGTCTTCCCCTCTTTGCTGTGTCCTGGCCTAATTGCGCAGTCTCATGGCTTTTCCTTGGAGGGGGCCGTTTGGGTAGAACTCAGCCCAGGCTTGCTCCAGGCTCCATGGCAATTCTGACTCCAGCTTTGGCCTCAATTTCTGATGGGGCTGGACCTGTATTTTTTGCAGCCCAGTGAGCCAATGTGCACTGCCTTGGAAAGAGGCTGGGGTATATTCCCGTGAGGTTGGGCAGACCAGACCACACTGCCTTGAGTGGTGTCTGATTGTGGTCCAGTCTCTGTCTTCTGCCCCAGCTCTCTTCATCTCCCATGTCTCAGCCTCACCTGTTTCTGCAGAGGGCCCTGTCACCTTGGCTTCCTACCTTCATGTCTCAGGCTTACCTGCACCTACCCGGGTGTGGCACATTCCTGTGGTCCCCTCCTCTATTCATTCCACATTTGCTGCCCTTCCTGTCATCCCTCCTTCCTTATTCCATTTTCTCTTTTCTCACCTCCTAATTTTTATGGCAGATTCTAGCATTACAGACATCCATAAGACTAAGTCACTGCCTAGAGGAGCTCCAGCCTGATGGGGAAGATAGAGCAGTGACCCACAGCCACAAAACCCTGTGGGCCCTGGAGTCTACATTCATGCAACGTCCTACATGTAGGGTTAAAGAACCAGAGTGCAAGGAAGGTCAGGGTAGGGTGAATTCAGCTTTGTAGAAATGCATGAATCAAATGCCTTGAGAATTGCACTCAACACAAGTGAACAGAATGCTGTGGCGGCTTATGTAAAGTGACTGAGATCTGAGGTTGCACTACACGGGGCTGAGCGCTTAGGACTGGAGATGGCTGCTTGTGCTCATTTCTGCATTGCTCCTGTATGCGCAGGTATTGTGCTCACTTTAGAGTGGGCAGTGGGCCCTCCCACCGAAAAAAGCAGCAAATCATAGGACATTTATGGGAAGGCAATGAGGAGTGGAGGAGGGGAGACTTCCATCTCATCAGTACTGAGGAGGGGCAGGATTGAGCTGGGGAAGGATGGAGCTTGCTGCCCCAGAGAAACACACGCCACTGCCCTCCAATTTCAGGGACTAACGGAGAAAAGGAGTGAAGGCACTCAGTAGGGCTTGAAAGCAAAACAAGAAGACATCAATAGGGAAGCCAACATTGGCACAGGCTAAGGAAGATCTTTGACACCAGCCAAGCCTACTATGCCAACACTGTCTGAGGGAGGCCATTCCCTGACACTGGAGATGATCAAGCAGGAATGCCCATTTTAGGGGGCTGGGCAGAGGGTTGGCATCCCAGGTGTAGACTTTGTCTCTTTGACTCCCAACCTTTCTCTTGCTGCCACCTTCAAAGGGCTGAGTCATAAAGCACACAGTTCCACCCTCCATTCCTTCTTACTTTCCTCCTCACACTAGGACAGGTGACTGTCCCCAGCAGCAGGCCCCAGGCACTGATACCCTGGAGGCCCACATTTCTCCAGCCATGTGGAGAAGTTTTGTGTTGGGAGTTGTAATCTTCTCCCTTTGCTTCTGAATCATGTCGTCGGGAATAAGAGTTTATCTTCCAGTGTCACAGGGAAGAACAGCATTCAGAGAAAATGTTTCTCAGCAAGGCTTTCTTATTACTTTCTGCAGAAAGGGCACCGCTTGCCAGCAGTCTTGTCACAAGAGTGCACTGAACAAAGGAAGAGCAGGCATATTTATGTCTAACGCATCTGGCCCTATTGCTGTGTCCTGATTCCATTGGCTGGAACTGGACCTCACATTCTAGGCTATACCCAATTGGCTAACAACTTAAAATTTTCCTAAAAAGGTAAGGGCAGAGGAGAACAAAGGAAAAGAGGAAGTCACTTACGGAATGCTGAGAGAGCAGAAATACTTCTAAATAAGGAAAGAGGAACAAGCTATGACCTAAAGCTTGCCTGGGCTTATCCAAGCATGTCAGGTCAGATATCTAGGCTGAAATCTAAGAACTAAGAACACAAAATACACGAATTTCTTTACTTTAGCAGATGTAACAAAGGCCTTTGAGTAGATTAACCTAGAGAAAGAGACTGCTATCTATTCTTAATTGGCTAAGAGAATTTGTAGAGGAACCTTTATTTCACTTTCTACACATGAATTCTCAGGTACAGGGAAAATGTAGAGTATTGAATGAGCCATGCAGGTCTAGCCATGCCAGAAACTTTCAGACTCTGTCAGAGGAGAGCTAGGTTGGATTCCCTCTAAAGGAACTGCAGCAGACTGCAGCCACCAGCCTCTCCTCCAGTTCCTGTGTCTTCTTGTCTTTCCTCTCTGTGAATGTTGCCGCACAGAAATCATGCAGGCGGCCTCTCTTTCTCACTGCTAGTGACTGCTGGTGCCCCTCAGTCCCACGGCTTCTATCTCCCAGACCCTCTCTTGTGGATGGCTCGCCCTCCTTCTCCACTGTCCATATCCTTATGTCCACCATCCCTCAATCCCTCCCCAGGGGTAGGAGCTTGAAATGGGTCCTCTGGACTCAAATCAAGGACTCAGTGGGGCCACCTTTCTCTTGGAGGCTCTAGCGGAGAACATATATCCTTGACTCTTCAATCTTCCAGACGCTGCTTGTAAGTTTTGGCTCCTGGTCCCTGCCCCCATCTTCAAAGCCAGCCACATGGCAACCTTGAATCTGCCAACCCTGCGCCTCCCATCTCTCTCTTATCAGGACCTTGTGATGACACTGGTCCCACCCGCATAATCAAGGATCATCTGCCCATCTCAAGGTCCTTAATTTAATCATGTTAGCAAAATCCCTTTGCATTGTAAAGTGACATAGTCACAGGTCCTGGGACTAGGATGTGGATACTTTTGGGTTCCATTATTCTGTCAACACAGACTCCGCTATGCTGCCTGCAATTACCATCTTTAATCCCACACTGCGTCATCCCAAGGCTGTGGGCTCTCATCTCCTACCTGATGAGGGGCAGTCTCCTTAGACTGGTGAGCAGTGTACCCTGTGACCTGGTCCCGGCCAGCCAGCCTTGTTCTCCATCCTCTACGGAATCCACTTTCTGGGACTTGGCCCTGCATGTTTCTCCCTCCCACTGTCCTGTGCCTGTCCCCCGGTGCCCCTTCCACCCAGATGTGGCTCCATCTTAGCCACAACTCAAGCCCGACCTCAGCATGTCCACAGCAAGGATTTGCATTTCCAAGGTTGCCATCAGCAGGGGATGATCCTCCACAGACACTAAATAAGTGGCCTGTGTGCCATGCCTTTTTGCTGCCGTGCCTCTCCAAGCCTTAAATTCGTGCCTCTCCAAGCCTTAAATTCGTCCTCAGGCTGGGCGCGGTGGCTCAAGCCTGTAATCCCAGCACTTTGGGAGGCCGAGGTGGGTGGATCACGAGGTCAACAGATCGAGACCATCCTGGTCAACATGGTGAAACCCCGTCTCTACTTAAAATACAAAAAATTAGCTGGGCATGGTGGCGCGTGCCTGTAATCCCAGCTACTCGGGAGGCTGAGGCAGGAGAATTGCCTGAACCCAGGAGGCGGAGGTTGCGGTGAGCCGAGATTGCGCCATTGCACTCCAGCCTGGGTAACAAGAGCGGAACTCCGTCTCAAAAAAAAAAAAAAAATTCGTCCTCAGTAGCTCCTTAAAGACCCAAACCCCTACCTGTGGCTCTCCAGGCCTGGGTTCATTCTTTGACCTTGTCTGGCTTCATCAAACGAGGCCTAGGTTTGGTTCTGTCAGGCTTCATCTCAGCAGGATTTTCCTTGTTCCTCGTCCAGCTGCTGTCACCTTCTTGCCGTTCTTCACGAGCACCTCAGTCCCTCCTGTGTCTTGGCTCTTGCTCACACCTCCCAGGTCCTCTGCTCAATGGCTTCATCCCCTCTTTTGTTCATCCAGCTCTGGCCTGCTCGTCCCTCATCTCAAATTCTCCTCCCTGAAGAAGGCTTGCCTAATCCTCCAGATGAAGGCAGAGACCCCCACTGGTGGGCATTTGCCCAATCCTTGGAGCACCTCACAGGGCTTGTAATCATGTGCTCATTCGTGTGTTCACGTGATGAATTTTGTCTCATCTCCTGGGGAAGGTGGACATTGTAGCAGATTCTGTGATGCATGATGTGTATACTCCGTTACAACCCAGGAACTCACTTCCCAGCTGCCGGGGTTGTCGGCCAGGGCCGGTTCAGAGCTGTATCCCTTTCTGGGAATTGCTCTTGGCTGAAGGAAGCTGCTTAGCCCGAAGCTTCTCCCTATCCCTGTGCGTATCCCATCTCTACCGACTGTGCCATGTGGGGACATAAAGTCCTGGCCCCCTTGCCTCAATCCAGGACAACTCTGATGGGTGATACCAGGTTGAGAGTTCCCCATGGGGTTGGCTGAGGCCTTTATTGCAATTGCATGCCAGTCCAGCTTCTCCCTCTGCCCTGTCCCCACCTTGCTCCGTCACAGGTGTGTTTCCGAAGAGCTTGTGTTAGTTTGTTTTCATGCTGCTGATAAAGACATACCCCAGACTGGGTAATTTATAAAGAAAAAGAGGTTTAATGAACTCACAGTTTCACATGGCTAGGGAGGCCTCACAATCACCACAGAAGGTGAAAGTCACATCTTACATGGTGGCAGACAAGAGAGAATAAAAACCAAGTGAAAGGGGTTTCCCCTTATAAAACCATCAGACCTCTTGGGACTTATTCACTACCACAAGAACAGTATGAGAGAAACCACCTCCATGATTCAATGATCTTCCACCAGGAGCCTCCTGCAACATGTGGGAATTATGGGAGCTACAATTCAAGATGAGATCTGGGTGGGGCCACAGCCACACTGTATCAGAGCTCTCTTCAATGAACCTGTACATAAATTCCATCCCATCGTCTATTACTGAGGAGCCCACTAAACAACCAGTGCTCCTGCAGCGGCCCTCGGATGCTGACTCTAGAATTCTGTTTGGCACTGGATCACCTGCTGGCTGACTGGTGGCAGAGACTCCATCCCCAGAGAAGGTGCTGCGCAGACGGACCCTGGCATGCAGTGGCAATGCAATTATTCAATCCTTCTGCTGGTGGTGAAATGGGATGGGATACTTGGGGGAAGGGATGCACTGGCAGGTGCAATTTCTCAGGTGAGGAGGGAGGGGATAGTAATTAAAAATATTATGGAATTGTTGCTGGGGGCCACGAATGCATTACAGAGACAATGCTAGACTGAGAGTGATTAATCACCAATTAAGGGCTAAGTGTGAAAGCCAGAGGGCAGCAGATAAAGAGATTCACCCTCCTGGAGGACAGAGAGTTGAGAATCAGGCCCAGGTCATAATTATAAAAGTAGCAGACTGTTCCAGAGAAAGTCAGATCCTCAAACCCTGCAGGTCTGCTATGCCAAGGTCGGATCCCTAATTAGGACAGCGTGGGACCCATTGCAGTTCAGCTTCTCCCTTTGCCCAGTCCTGCTTCCCTCATCCTTCAAGTGAGAGTTTTACAGTGGTGAGATGGGGTGGGTCATTCCCTCTGGTGAGCTCTGATTCCTGCCATGTAGTAGAGATTCTGGCAAGAATAACAGGGGGCATAAAATGTGCTATAGGAGGGATGATGAGTCTCAGATGCAGCTATGACACCAGGACAGTAGTGGTGGCTGTAGTTTGTCCCATTAACCTTTCTCTTGTAACTCCTCTCAGGGAAAATGACCAACCAGAATCCTGGAGCAGCTGTTCCCAGATAGAGTAAACTCAGTACATGAAATAAATGGGTGCAGGTGCCACAAGGGGTGGACAGTGGTGGATACAGTGGGCAGCAGCCCTGATTCCAGTTCAGGTCAGGTGGGGGGGGGCCCATGCCTCAGCTCCCTGGAGTGTTGGCTGTGCCATTGCCCTTTGGACATTGCTCTCAGCCAAAACACGCCCTTTCCATAGGCAACCTGCATCTGATGTCCAGTTAATGCCGCTGTACAAACGCCCAACCCCTTTGCTTTGATTTGGGGCATCCCTGAAGGTCTCTCCTAGCTCCAGAGCTTCCTGTGAGATGAGCTGCAGCACCCCTTGCAACCGAACCACAGTGCAACTTTCTCCTCTGCCCAATCCTGCTTTCCTCAATGCTCCCTCCACCCCTCCCAACCTGGTGTGCCAGAGAACACTCCTCAATAAACCTCCGTGCAACTCTCAGAGTCTCACTCTTGGACTCCCAGAGAACCAGACTTTCACACAGGTTAAGGCCAGGGGCTCTCATTCCCTCCATCCCTCTCCTGGGTTAGCCTCCATATACAAGGTCCCTGCTCACTGTCCCCCAACTCACCAAGGACACTGCTATAATTCTGTGCCTGCCATCCACTCACTTCTCTGGACCTATTCCCACCACCTACCTCTGCCACTTTTCAAGCGCCCTGGGCTCTAGTCTCTCCAGCTGGTTCATCCAGCTACAGAAGAAGTCCTGGCTTTGTAGAGAGAACAGGAAGGAGAGGAGGCATTAACCTGCTGATGGAGGATGCTCAGGGAGCATACTCAGTGCAGTGCAACTATGTGAAGGCTGCCCTCCCTGTCACCTGGGAATCATTTACTCCCCAAAGCCACATTTCTTGGGGAATGACAAGACAGAGGAAGTCAGGTGCGGGGTAGGGGCTGCCCATGCACTTTCCTTTCTAAAGACACGTGGTTAGGTGAGCTGAGCATGCCAGCAGGGCTTGTGGTCAGTGGATTCTGGTGGCTTCTCCCATAGGTACCCAGAGGCCACTCCAGTTGTACAGTTAGTGGCGTGGATGCCAGGCTATAGTTAAAATCTTTTCAAACATTTGGGTTTGGCAAAGCCCCAAGTGTTTTTTTTTTTTTCGTGTTTCTTACAAAGTATACTTTTCTGCTAATTTCCAAGCCCCCTGTGCTTTGAGGGACCTTTAAGCTGCATGTTTTGGGTTCATGTACATGAAACTCATCCAAGTGCTGTTTTGTGAGATGTTTGATGCCCAAGCAAGCATTAAAAGCTGCTTTGTTTTTTCTCCTTGACCTGATGATTTACGCTTTACTAAGACTGAAAGAGCTGCCCGGCATGCTCAGGAAGGAGTCCGGCCTCTTTTCTAAAGGCAGGCTGTCCAGCGTCCTGGTGAGATCTCAGAGCTGGCACAGCAGATTGTCTCTGAGGCCTAATAATTTCCATGCTTACCCTTTCATGAGAACAAAGAGTATTTTGGAAGAAAATGACTTTTTTTTTTTTCTTTTGGTAGCCTTAAAAATCTTCATTACCCGAAGAGAGTGAAGGCAGCAAACTGTCCCCCCTGCCCCGCCCCGCCAAGTTGTGGCTTTGCTGCAAAGGCCTCTGGGAAGCTTCTCTCTACGTGCCTCAGTCTTCTCACCAACCACATCCTGCGACTCCACGGGCAGGGCTAGACTCGGCAGCCAACGCTTCTCACTGGGACACGTTGACCTGCCTTAGCCACTAGGACAGGTTAGGGGCAGCTGCCACTGATTTTAGGCTGACCCGAAGTGGGAGAAATTTGCAGAGAAGCTTCATGCTGCAGAGACCTTTCTTACCTGCCCTTAAGCCTCAGTGAAACACTGTGACATGAGCATCCTTGTGCCATTGGCAGGGGGAGAAGGCAAGAGATGGCGAAAGCTTGCCTGACTGCTGAGGAACACCGTTTCTTCTTCCTGTGGATGTCCAGATGATTCAGTGATCGCTGCCTGTTGCCTGGGAGTGCTGGGGACATTTTGCGTGGAAAGGGTGTGAATGTGACCATAGAAGACTTGGGGACTGGAACTCATCCTCACATGGCTTTTGAACTTGCCAAGCTACAAACATGCAGTGACTTTGCCCAGGGCAAAAAGCCTCGAACTTGGAGCTGGTCCCTGGCCTGGCTGGGTGTGGACTGGGCAGATCCCTCTAAGCTGTGGTTTTCTGTCTGTGAAGTTAGGTTGTTATAAGGAACAGTGACAGAAAGCAGGTGGTGTGCTGAGTACAAGGCCAGCCTCGCAGCCAGTGTGCTGATTTTCTTGATTATGGGATCAGGAGTCTAGTTTCTTTCCTTACCCCTTGGCTGGTGACCACTGGGATCAGATCAGACCACAGCTGTCTTGGAGTGTTTTACCTGAGTGGGGTGCTTTGATTCCAAGCCCACTGAGAGGTGACATGGAATAGGGAGACAGGAGTGGCTTGCGTGGTCTTGACTCTACCAGATGGTGAAGGGTGGCTGGCTCTGCACAGGCACCCTGGGGAGGAGGGGTTGGAGGTGGTGGAATGTACAGGACTTGGAGAAAGGTTCTTGCTGTAGGCTGAACTGGTCTGACCTCTGTGATTGAGAAACCTCAGTAGAACTCACCAGGGGCCATTCAGTGGAGACAGGCTTAAGGTTCTGGTTGTCACTTGTATGGCCCAGTGGGGTGTGCGTGTCCTGCATGCACAAAAGAGAGGTGGAGTCACATCACGTAGAGACACTTGTGTTGTGGAGTTAGTGAGACTTCTCAGCATGGACCCTTACGTGGATTATTTCCTCTTCCATCCGTTCTCCTTCTCACATTTAGCAATTGATACTTTTTCCACATGAGACATCTAGTTTATTTTTAGTCTGGCTAGAAAATATCACTTGGTTGAGAAGGGATCTGCCCCCACCTCTGTGTGTGGGGCTCACCGGAATAAGAACTGGAAGCTCCTGAGTGATCTTTAACCCAACCCCTTTCGTCACCAGTGAGGAAACTGAGTCACGCAGCAGGAAAGGGCATTGCCAAGAGCCTTGTAACTTGGTAGCAGCAGAGATGGGATCTGAACCCAGAATTATTTTCACAGGATTTCTTTTTGGGAAATTTGAAAAGGAAGAAAAGGTGCACAAAACTCACCATCACTTTATATTCTCATCACTCATCATTGACCTTTTGCCTTTTCTTATGTTTGTTTCGGTTATTTTTCTGTGTATATGGTTGAGCTGCTCTGCAAGTAACATATGGATGCACTGGAGTACGTTGAAAACCACCAGAACCTTGTAGATAAATACACGACTCCTGCCTGCCTCTTTTGATATCTACTTCCATCCTGGTCCATTTCCTTGTCTCCGGAAGCAGTGATTATTATGAGTTTCATGTCCTTCTAAGCCACTAGTGTGTTTTATAAACCTAACATATACAGTTTTTGTGTTTAAACATTTACGTAAATGATATCATGTATCATATCGTCCAGAACCATCAGCAGCACATTCCCCCCAGGTTTCTGGCGCCTGTTTATGCTGCTGGCTAGAGATCAGGTGCATTTCCCTCAGTGTCTGAACACATTCCACTGTGCTGCCCTGCTGTATACATACCACACAGGCATGGGTTAGCACCACAATGCATGACTTGCTTTTCAGTGATCTGTATTCTTTTTCTTGAGACAGGATCTTGCCCTGTTATTCAGGCTGGAGTGCAGTGGTGATATCATAGTCCACTGCAGCCTCAACCTCCCGGGCTCAAGAGATCCCCCCACCTCAACCTCCCAAGTAGCTGGGACTATAGGTCCCAGAAAGCACAGCCTGTACCTGGCTAATTTTTCATTATTCTTTGTAGAGATGAGGTCTCATTATGCTGCCCAGACTGGTCTCGAACTCCTGAGCTCAAGCAATTTGCCTGCCTCAGACCCCCAAAGTGCTGAGATTATGAGTCACTTAATCTGGCTCAATGACTTTCTGAAAAAATAACCTGGAAACCAGAAGGACTTTTGTCCACAACCTGAGATTATGGAGGTGAGCCCTGCACCAGTCACTTCACCGTTCTGTGCCTCAACTTCCCTATCTTATCAAGTTGAATGCTGCTCGTCGAAGAACAATGTGGATAAATGTGAGGTTTCACCATAGCTCCAGCTGCCCCCACACCTAAGAGGGTAATGTAAGTATTAAGGACAAAGCTCCCTTGTCCTCATCATAGGACAACTTTGCAGTGAAACAGCCACACCTCGCCCCCCATATTGCTCCCTCTATGTGTATAGCTTTTGTCATGGGAAAGCCGCGCTTCTGTGCCTCTCAGAATATGATGTGTCTTCAATGGGGAAGTTGCACCAGAAAGTAGGGAGGGAGGGCTCCCTCTTGAAAGGGGAAGTCATTTCTAGTTTCTGTCATCTTGGGAACAGGTGGATCCTCAGATAGAAAAAGCCCTGGGCAGACAGTAACAATAAAGAAATCGAGATATTTCTATGGCAGCTCCAAAAATGGTGAGTCCCTCCTCCAGGGGATGGATGCATGGGGGTAGGTGACCTTTCTAAGATTAAAAAGTGAGCTCAGGAAAAGCCAGGAGTTCAAACTCAGGGTTTGCTGTCTTCGGTGTGGGCTCTTCCCACTCTGCTCATTTACAAAGGGGACTGGTTGATGAGGCTTTAGCTTGTCTCAGTGGAATGTATTGATGATGGAATTTCAGGCACCAAGTAGTCTAACAGCAGGTGAAAGAGAATCAGCCTGGCTGGGTAGCTGGGAAAGCCTTCATATGAGAGGTGACATGTGAGCTGAGTTTTGAAGTATGAACAGGAGTTTTCCAGGTGAGGTAGAAAAGGCCATTCCAAGCAAAAGGAGAAAGTAGCCAGAGATATGCAGGTTTAAGAAAATCGGGAAGAATCTGAGGCTGGGAAATAGTGCAATGTGTTTGGAGGATGTGGCTGTGGGAAAGTCAAGAGGCTGCAGAGGCAGATGGGGATCTGACCACACCACAGAGGAGGAGACGAGGGGCTGTGAGAGAATGAAGAGCAGGGAAGCAGCAAAGGAAGATGTGTGGCTCCGGAAGATGACCAGGGAAGCCAAGGGGCAGAGGATGGATGGGAGGGAATGTGGCTCGGGGCAGAGGGGCAGGCAAATACCATCATTGCCGCAATGCCCATGAGAGATGCCAGCTGTGGGGGTGGGGATGTCGAGAGGAGAGGATGGAAAACTGTAAGGAGGTGTGGTGGGGTGAGAGGGAAGAGACCTGGCTTGCAAACGTTCACCATAACCCTGTGATAGAGGCATTATTGCCACCTTTACAGATGAGACAGCAGACACACACAAAAATTCAGTACCAAAGTCTTACTAGTCCCGCAAGTGTGTGGGACTCCGCAGTCAGCTCTGCTGCCCCTAACTCCTAGGGAAGAGGGAAGAAGTGTCCATTAATCTCAGAAGACCAGGGTTTCACCCTGGGGGACCTGGGCAAATAGCAGTATTGACAGACATCCCTGCTGCTTCCTAATATCTCACCTCCTTTTTGTGGGCATGTGCAGGCACGTGACTGGTTCCGTCAATGTGTTGAGAGTGAAGCTGACAGACGTCACTTCCGGGCTGGCACATTTGCCAGCTGATGTGAGACGCTTTAGCTCTCCATTTTGCTTTGTTGAGCAAGAAGACACGTGTTGAGATGTAGATTTCATCAGCTTGGGAACCTCTGTGATGGGGATGAGCAGCAGTCACCTGCTACCCGTGTTGCTGCCTAGTATGAGTGGGAAATGATTCCTGGTTGTTTCAGGCCATGCCATGTAGAGTCACCTGTTCCTGTGGCAGAGCCTGCTGTATACTAACTGATAGGGTCATTCGGGTCTTTGAGTGAGGGCATAAAGGAAGAGGAGCAGGCTGAGGGCAGGGGTGGGAAAACAGATTTGGCAAGACTGAGCTGGGGCAGAATGTTTTGGTAGAAGGCAATCAGGCTTTGGAGGTTAGCCAGCCTGGGTCCAATGTCACCTCAGGCACCTACTATCTGAGGCTTGCAGGCAAAGGCCCCTGGCTTTTCTGGCCTCAGTTTCCTCACCTGTGCCATAGGGAGAGTTGCAATCACTACCTCCTTGGCCTTTAGGGTGGGTAGAACTGATGCATGTAGAGCTCCAGTAAGGTACCCAGGCCCTAGGAAGCACTCAGCAAACAACAGTCATCACCCTGGGAAGATGGCGAGAAGAGGGTGGGTAATTTGTGCACCGGGGTAATAGACATCTCCTTCCTCCCCCTCCCCCTTCTTCTTCCTCTTCCTCTTCTTTCTCCTCCTCCTCTTCCTCTTCTTTCTCCTCCTCCTCCTCTTCTTTCTCCTCCTCCTCCTCCTTCTATTTCATTGTCATCCAGGATGGAGTGCAGTAGTATGATCTCTGCTCACTGCAATCTCTGCCTCCTGGGTTCAAGTGATTCTCCTGTCTCAGCCTCCCAAGTAGTTGGGATTACAGGCACCCACCACAGGCCTGGCTAATTTTTTGTATTTTTAGTGGAGACGGGGTTTCACCATGTTGGCCAGGCTAGTCTTCAGCTCCTGACCTCAAGTGATCCGCCCACCTCGGCCTCCCAAAGTGCTGGGATTACAGGCATGAGCCACTGTGCCCAGTAAGAATAGACATATTTTCTATCTTATTCACTTGAATTTGTCTAATACCGAGAACAGCGCCTGGGCACAAAAGATGTTCATTTTATATTCGCTGGATAAATAAGGGAATAAAACCTACTGCAATTATTTGCTGAATGTGCCCATTTTCTCTTACAACCAGGCTGGGAACTCTGATGGGAAGAACCTAGACATATTACTTCATCTGTTTCCTCATTGCTTAGGGAACATCAGTTCTCAAAATTTTCCTTGAACAAAAATGAGTCATCTTGGCCTTTAGAAATAGCCAGATCTGTGGGGCATTCTCCCTGACACAGTGATACCAAGGCCGGCCTTGGCTTTCCAGGGCACCCCCACTCCTTATTGTCAGGTCTCTGTTCTGACCTCTGCTATCCCCCCAGGGACCCTGCGGGCCGTGAGTTCAAATGCCTGGGAAGCCCACCTCCCAGGAGCCTTTGTTCCCAAGTCTGGCAGGATCCCCACAGCCCCCACACATGCCCGTCCTCGACCCTTGCAGATGCCTGGGTGCAGACCTTGGCAGGAGTAGGCTGGCAGGCAGTCTCTTTCCTTCCCAGGCAGACGTGTGTGGAGCAAGTCTGTTTATCAGGCAACGCCTTGTAACCAGTGGTGGCAGCTTAACAGTGGCAGAAACGCCCGCATTGCCTCACCGGCTGCTGGGTACTGAGGTGTGCCCTCGGCCTCAGCCGGCAGATAAGCACCTGCATTGGAGAGGGAACCCTTGATCATGGACTGATAAGGGCAGGAAAGAAACAACAACCGCAAGAAGAAAAAGCTGAGCGACCCGCTGTGGGAGGCTTTTTCATGTACTCATGGGCGTGTTACTTGTCTTCACCAACACACAGGTGATGCAAAAGCTCTGATTCTAATTTAACTTGGTGGTCACGCAATCATGGAATGAAAGCATGTCAGAGCTGGAAGGGACTCTGGGGATTGTCTGGTTGAACCCTTTAATCTTCCAGGTGAGGACAGTGAAGGCCACGGAGCTGTAGCGACTTGTTCAGGATCATCCAGCAAAGTTTCGGTGGAGCTGGAAGTAAACCTGGGTCTCTGGACCCTGGGCCTGTGATCTTTCTACCCCATGGGATTGCTTCACAGCCTGCCACCCGACTGCTCAGGTGCAGCCTATAGGTTTCCCTTTGGTGCCTGAAGAGTCCTCTTTAGTATCACTAACTGGCCTTGTCTGCCTGCAGAGTCAGACACCCCTTGTCCCTGTTTGTCCCCCACCATGTCCCAGTTGTTGGGGTTGACAAGTTAGCTCAAGGCCACAAGGTCTGATGCTTCAGATCCCAACTATTGTTTCACACCCTGTTATTTCATATTTATTTTAAAAAAGCAAGGGTTGGGCTGGGCGCGGTGGATCACACCTGCAATCCCAGCGCTTTGGGAGGCCAAAGCGGGCAGATCACAAGGTCAAGAGATCGAGACCATCCTGGCCAACATGGTGAAACCCCAACTCTACTAAAAATACAAAAATTAGCCGGGCGTGGTGGCATGCTCCTGTAATCCCAGCTACTCAGGAAGCTGAGGCAGGTGAATTGCTTGAACCCGGGAGGTGGAGGTTGAAGTGAGCTGAGATCTTGTCACTGCACCCCAGCCTGGCACCTGGTGACAGAGCAAGACTGTCTCAAAAAAAAAAAAAAAAAAAAAAAAGCAAGGGTCAGGCAAGGTGTGGTGGCTCACATCTGTAATCTCAGCACTTTGGGAGGCTCAGGCGGGTGAATCACCTGAGGTCAGGAGTTCAAGACCAGCCTGGCCAACCTGGAGAAACCCTGACTCTAGTAAAAATACAAAAATTAGTCAGGTGTGGTGGCATGTGCCTATAATCCCAGGTACCTATGAGGTTGAGGCAGGAGAATCACTGGAACCCAGGAGGCAGAGGCTACAGTGAGCCAAATCCTACTACTGTACTCCAGCCTGGGCCACAAAGCAAGACTTCATCTGAAAAAAAAAAAAAAAAAGCAAGGTTCAGATAAGAGAGGTAACTTGCCTAGGTGATACACTAGGGAAAGTGAAAGACCCGGGTCTGAAAGTTTCAACCTCCTGACTTCAGTTCTTTCCATACTTCGTGTATGAAACCCCAGTGTGGGTGAAGGTGGACAGAAGGGTACCCGGCCTCTGCAACTTTCTCCTGTGACCTGGTTTTGGGGAAGAGTCTCACATGTTTCCTCAAGGACAGAAAATCTGGCAAGCCTTTGTACTGAAAATCTCATTGTTCTCAGTAGGGGCTTCCTAAGCAATGGGTATAGATAAATGACTGAATCCTTTTTTGTTTTTTTGAGATGGAGTCTTGCTCTATCACCCAGGCTGGGGTGCAGTGACTTGATCTCAGCTCACTGCAACCTCTGCCGCCTGGGTTCAAGCAATTCTCCTGTCTCAGCCTCCCCAGTAGCTGGGATGACAGGCATGTACCACCATGTCCAGCTGTTTTTAAATTTTTTTTTAGTAGAGAGGGGGGTGTCACCATGTTAACCAGGCTGGTCTCAAACTCCTGACCTTAGGTGATCTGTCCATCTTGTCCTTCCAAAATGATGGGATTACAGGCATGAGTGACTGTGCCTGGTGGTTTTTTTTTTTTTTTTTTTTTTTTAAAGAAAGAGTCTCACTGTGTTGCCCAGGCTGCAGTGCAGTGGCACTATCTTGGCTTACTGCAACCTCAACCTCCATTACCTGGGTTCAAGCAATTTCCCTGCCTCAGCCTCTCGAGTAGCTGAAATTCCAGCCATGCTACCACCATTCCTGGCTAATTTTGTATTTTTAGTATTGATGGGGTTTCACCATGTTGGCCAGGCTGGTCTTGAACTCCTGACTTCAGGTGATCCCCCATCTCAGCCTCCCTTACTGGGATTACAGGTGTAAGCCACTGAGCCTGGCTGATAAATGAGTGAATCCTTAATGGTAGAGTTTTGGTGGAGTATTCACATTACAAAAAGTGTTTTCAAACTGTAGGATGCTTATATTTCTCTGTGAAACTTCGTTTTTAGGTTTGATCTGTGAATGGGTCGAAACAGAGAAATCTAGAGTTTAGTTTAAAATTGCTTTGACATCAAAGAAAGTCATGAACAATAGCAACAACATACAAGTATCACCTCAAGCGTCATCAGTGTAATTGGTATGTCCCAGTTGCAGTTACCTGCATGTCCTGATGGGCCTCTGTTAACTGCAGTAGACAGGAGCCAGGTTCAAGAGGCCAAAGAAGAGACCCAGAGCTAGCAAACGAGGTGTAGGGTTTTATGAGCGGGGACCTACCTCCTGGGTGATCCCTCAGTGGCAGGTGAGGTAGGAGAACTGCAACCTCTTGCAAAAGGCATGCAGTTTGCATGGCGTTTTCTCTTAGCACCCTGTGTGAACAACCTCCACCTGACGACCTTCAGCCAACCCTCACAATGAGGCATCAATCCCTTCCATGGCCCACATTCCAACGGACAGGTGAAGGGTTCAGATGTTCCTCATAGGTAAGGAATGAATTTCCAGATTGGCCACCCCTGGGCTCATCAGCTTGGAATGCTGAACACACATGCAGGTGTGTCCACCATATGCTGTGACTGCAACATGAAGTCAACCTTGATATAAATATTGATCAACTACCTGCATGTGATTAAAATATTGTATCATAGAGAGAGATTGCTATTAGGTTGGTGCAAAAGTAATTGCGGTTTTTTTGCCATTAAAAGTTATGGCAAAAACCGCAGTTACTTTTGTGTCAACCTAATAATAAAAAAGAATAGTTTCATCACAGCACTCCTTCATGCTAGTCCTTTTCTCTGGAGTAAAGCACTTTGGGTTAACCAATTTTGCTTGTTTGTTTTTGTTTGTCCTGGTGATTCACTTCATGTGTCTATGCACATTGATAATGTTACTTTTGAACGATCGGCTTTAGACATCATCTGCTGACCCCCTCGTGTAATGGATGAAGAATTTGTTCTTTTAAACCATCACCTTCATCTTCATCTCTTTTCCTGCAACTCATTTTATACACACACCCCTCACAATAGTTTAGTTCCCTTATTATTTGCATTTGTAAATGTAAACTATATATGAACACATATTCCTTCAACTGTATACAATAACATTTGACTCACTGTTTATAAAATGAACAGAGGAAGAAAGCAAATCTCTCAGTTCCTCTTCTTTCCTTTCAACTTCTCGTTTCTAACAACCATACTTTTGCTTTTATATTGCTAAGGTTGATAACATTTATTTTTTATTTTATAAACTTAAGTCTACAACACTTTGTCTGTAGGGGTTCTAGAAGTTCAGGAAACAAATTATGTTGACTATATTCTGTGAATATTACATTTGTAGCCAAGTAGTATACTGTGATTACTACTATATTTGTTGTCTGTTTCAGGCAGGCATGGTGGCTCACTCCTGTAATCCCAGCACTTTGGGATGCTGAGGCTGGGGATCACCTGAGATCAGGAGTTCAAGACCAGCCTGGCCAACATTGGGAAACCACATCTCTAACAAAAATACAAAAATTATCCAGGTGTGGTGGAGGATGCCTATAATCTCAGCTACTCAGGAGGCTGAGGCAGGATAATCGCTTGAATCCAGGAGGTAGAGGTTGTGCTGAGCTGAGATCGAGCTACTGCACTTGAGCCTGGGCAACAAGAGCAAAACTCCATCCCCACCCACCCACCCCACATACTGTCCATTTCTTTTTCTTCTTTTAGTTTCTAATTGTATTTATTACCTCATTGAGGCATCCCAAATTCTCAAAATAAATTAAAATCTATAGAATTCTACCTCTTTTTCACAGATTCTTCCCAACCCCCTGAATCCTCCATTCTTCTGCTCTAGTCTTGTCGAATTACTCTGGGTGCTGTCAGGCTGTCATTCTATGTCTTGGGTTGAATACTATATCTCATTCATCTTTCTGGCTTATTTATTCACTATATTACACAAGCATAGCCTCTATACATTTTCCCATAAATCTTTGTATGCCTGATTAAGTCTTTCTTCATCTCTCACACATTATTCTACTCTTGCCCTTCCATGATAGTTTAGCAGGATATAGAATTCCAAGTTGATGCTTATTTACTCTTAGAACTTTGGAGGAATTTCACCACTGTGCCAAACCCAGTGGTGCTAATGATAAGTCTGACATTGGTTTTATTGCCTTTCCTTTGAAGATGATCCCTCGATGACTGAACATTTATCTCCTTATTATTGCTGTTCTAAAATTTCATAATGATATGCTTACTTATGGATCTGTTTAAACATTTGTTGTACTGGCCACTCAATGGGCTGATATTTCTGAAGACTTTTGTCCTCTACCTTTGGGACATTCTTTTGTATTACTATTTTTTTGAGGAGGGCACTTTTCTTTTCTTCATTTTAATCTGTTTTCTCTTTCTATAACTGTTATCACTTGGATGTATAACCTCTTAAATCATGCTTTTTTGCCTCTTCTCTTCTCTTCTTTTTTCCTCATATTTCCATCTCATAACATTTTTATTCTGCTCTCTAGATTTTCTGTATGTTACCTTCCAAGCCATTCATTGAATTTTCTTTCCTTTTGACAATCATATATTTATTTTTCTAGAACTCTTTCTTGTTAAATGATCATTCCTTTTACATAGCATCTTGTTCTTACCTTATAGGTGCAATAGCTCCTTACATATCTCAGAGGACACAACCTTATTTTCTCGGAATTATCTTTGTTTTCTCTAAAATTGGTTTTCCAGTTTGTTTGCTTTGGTTTCTTTTGTATTTTCGGACTTCCCTAAGATGTCTGGAGAGCCTCGACTAACCATCTAACTAAAAAGGTGAGATTCTAGATAACTAACAGGAAGCTCTGTATATCTGGGCAGAGCTGGCTGATGAACAGGTTTCCCTCTGAGGTCAGAGAGTTGTGTGAAGAATGATGTGAACCTGGGGCATACTCATCCTTGGATCTAGGCACCAGTGCTCACACCAGCAATCCTACTTCTTTCCACTTAATGTCTTTAAAGAAAAATAATCTACTTAAAAACATAAGGATAGATGTTTGGTCACTGTTTTTCTATGTCTGTGTGGGTGATATGGTTTGTCTGTTTCCCCACCAAATTTTTATCTTGAATTGTAGTTCCCATTATTCCTATGGGTCATGGGAGGGACCCAGTGGGAGGTAATTGAATCATGGGCGTGATTACTCCCATGCTGCTATTCTTATGATAGTCAGTGAGTTCTCACGAGATCTGATGGTTTACAGGGGCTTCCCCCACTTTTGCTTGGTACTTCTCCTTGCTGCTGCCATGTGAAGAAGGATGTGTTTGCTTCCCCTTCTGTCATGATTGTAAATTTCCTGAGGGCTCCCCGGCCATGTGGAAGTGTGTCCATTAAACCTCTTTCCTTTATAAATTACCCAGTCTTGGGTATGTCCTTATAGCAGCATGAGGATGGACTAATACGGTGGGGATTGGCCAGTGAAGAACTCAGTTGACAGGGATCCACCACTGTAGGACCCTGTAGAGTATTTTCACTGCCCTAAGAGTCTTTTTGTTTTCTGTCTGTTCATCACTCTCTCTCCTGACCCCTGCCGACCATCGATCTTTTTTTACTATCTCCAAAGTTTTGCCTTTTCACGAATGTCATAGAGTTGGAATTATGCAGTATGTAGTCTCTTCAGACTGGCTTCTTTCGCTTAGTGCTGTGCATTAAGGTGACTCCATGTTTTCTCGGGGCTTGATAGCTCATTTCTTTACTCTCCTCCCTTTTAGAACAGGCTTTCCCTCGTTGCTGTATTCACAGCTCTTCCAGTACTCCCCACCCTGCTCCTTGTTCTGTTTTCCATCAAAACACTTAATATCTTTGATATCTACCCTAAAACCTGCTAACTTGTTTTTAAACTGTCTTCTCTATGAGGGTGAGAATTGTTACCTGTTTTACTCACTGCCATTCTTCAGAGCCTAGAACAGTGTCTGGTACACAGTAGGTCTCAACAAATACCTGCTGACGTGGATATAGAACGGTGTGGTTCACAGATGTGGCTTTATCAGTTGCAGCCTCTGCTTTAGCTCCAAAAGAACCTGTTATGTGTTGGTTTTTCACAAAAACAAGAGTATTCTCTTTCTCCAATGATAAAGTCACATCTTTATGTGTATGTTAGAAATGGGTCAGTTGGAAGCTTTGAACTTAGACACCCTCTCCAATCCTAAATGAGGTTTCAAAAATCTCAGGACTGATTTTCAGTTCAGGTGAAGCATGCAGTACGTCTCCCTGCCTTCCTTTGCAACCCTTCTATTGACTGATTCATTGATTGAGTTGGAGTGTCACTGTCACCCAGACCAGAGTGCAGTGGTGCGATCTTGGCTCACTGCAACCTCTGCATCCCGGGTTCAAGTGATTCTCCTGCCTCAGCCTCCCATGTTGTGGTGACTACGGGTGTATGCCACCATGCCCAGCTAATTTTTGTATTTTTAGTAGAGATGGAGTTTCGCCACATTGGTTGGGCTGGTCTCGAACTCCTGACCTCAAGTGATCTGCCTGCCTCGGTCTCCCAAAGTTTTGGTATTACAGGCCTGAGCCACCGTGCCTGGCCCATCTCCAGCTCTTTTACTTCCCTCCGTTCCAGCACCATGGATCTAGTGACAAGAAGGTGATGGTCTTCTTCTGTTGTATAAACCAAACTCAATTCACTTTATTGAAATTGTGACCATGTGGTCAAGATACTGAGGGCTTAAGGATGGGAAGCACAGCTCCACTGGCAAGAGTTAAATTGAAAACCACTGCCTTGTTCCTTGCCTTTCTCTCAGTTCATCTGAGGACGCTGTTCGTAAACGGCAAGCGTACCTTCTCAGATCCTTCTTCTCGCTCTCCCCAGTCCTCGTACCTCTGGTGGTTAAGTTGCCTGCCTGCCTTTTGCCCTCATCTGTAAATGCACAGAGTAAGGTCTGTCTTGCCCCTCCCCACTCTGTGGGCTTGCCATGAGAAGCAAAGACGCTATTGCATGCAAAAAAAGCACTGAGGGTTGGGCCAGCCCTTTACATCGACTGTGGTGTGATGTGGCCAAGGGGGAGACCTTCTGGGACCTCCCAGGACGCTGCCGCTCTGCTGTGCTGTGTGGCCTCTGGCCTGGTCCTGCTGCTCAGGGCCCGGATGAGGTCATGGTGACACCCAGGGGTTTGGAGCAGCTCATCCTTCCTTCCTTAGCAGGTTCCATCTTTAGGAAAAAAGGTGGGGTTGCAGAGGGTCTGATGTTGGCCATAGCCCTGAAATGGACGAGGACTATTACCAGGCCAGGCCAGCATCAGCCAGGAGAGGAGTTGGGGTCAGGGGTGGTGTCCTCAGATGATGTCCCCTCTCTACTGGCATCTGTGTCCTGTCCCGTCTCTCAGACACAGTTTGGGTCGATGAAAATATAAGAGAAGCTGTTTCTAGAAGATGTGTCTACGATTTTCATGGAATTTGTTGTTATTCAGAGAAATCCTAACACCACTGCAGATGAAGCTGGGGCTGGGCTGGGGAGGGAGGTATGTATGGAGGGTGTCCAGTAGCCCCTTCAGCCTGAGCCTGCAGCCTATGGGGGTGGGAGCAGGGTTGGGGGAGAAGGGGAGGGCAGGAGCTGGAGCATGTGTGGGAGCTGCTCGGGAGGCCAGGGAGGAAGGGGTGCTGTGTTGTGGGCCCCCAACTGACATTCTAAGGACCTCTCTGCTCAGGACTGGGGCTTTATTCCGTGTGTGTGTGTGTGTGTGTGTGTGTGTGTGTGTGTGTTCATTGAGCTCGCCTTGGTACCCTTTGAGAAACTGGCTTTTTATAAGGAGGATCTTTTCTTGGCCACTTTCCCTTCACCTCCCTTTTCATCCCTCCTCCACCTGAATGGGCTCTAGGCTCTGTCATATGTCTCGGTACCCTCAGAGGCTCTGAAAATGCAAGATCAAGGTCCCTAGGGTTACCAGGCATCCTCGGAATGTCATAGGTCTGCTTCCGTTTCTAAGCACACTTAGGTTTGGACTTCAGGACTTCTTGCTAACTCACCAGCTGCTCTACCTGTTTAAGCAGCTGTTTGGCAGTTTACCCTGAGGTTGTGTGTGTGTGTGTGTGTGTGTGTGTGTGTGTGTTTGTGTGTGTGTGTGGTTTCCAGCAGACTCAGGTAGCTTTATCACAGGAAATGGCGCTCTTCCCCTGAGTGGCTCTATCACTGCTGCAAGGTGCTCCGTGCCTCAGTTTCCCTGTTCTGAGATTGGAAGGAAATAGTACGTTCTCTGCTTAACATTTTTTTTTTGAGACAGATTTTCTTCCTGTCACCAGGCTGGAGTGCAGGGGCTTGATCTCAGCTCACTGCAACCTCTGACTCCCAGGTTCAAGTGATTCTCCTGCCTCAGCCTCCCGAGTAGCTGGGATGGCAGACACGCACCATGACACTCAGCTAGCTAACTTCTTATGAAGCGTGAGTGAGGTTAACAGCTGTGGTGTTCTTGCAGGGACATGAACTCTTCTTTGTATGGTGGGTTTGAGGGTCCCAGCTGCTTTGGAACTCATGACTGGGGGTCTCGTTTCACAGCTGGAAGTCTGAACCCCAGGGATAAGTCAGCAGCCCAAAATCAGCCCATCAGGGGCAGCATCAGGATAGGAAACTGGGGTTTTCACAATTCATATCTTGCTTCCTGTTCTCTTCACAGCTCCTCTCCTCTTATCATGAACCATGAACCTCTATGTGAATGGGGCCAATTAGCTTGATCCCACTCAGGGATATAGCCAGGGTGGGTGGGGCTACACACCAGTTTCACTGGGATTCTGCAAGCTGATGAAAAACCCAGTCCCCAGTCCTGATGCTGCCCGTGATGGGCAGATTCTGCAAGCTGATGATGGGCTGGGTGCTCAAACCTCTGTTTTCCATCCTCCTCCTCAGCCTGAGAACAGCTCAGCAGGGCGGCAAGGATGTCACCTTGGATGGCTGTATCCTTTTCTCTCAGTCAAGGATGGGGCTAAAGGCTGCAGATGAAAGCTTGGCTCCTTGTTGGGTATTTCTGGCCACAGATGATTAGGGAGGAGGCCCCAGATGCTGAAGTTTTCCTCCAACTCTTCCTTTAGGTAGAAAGGGAGGGAGTGCAGAATTACGATGACTCAATGGGGGAGGACAGAGACTCTGTGCGTGGAGCTGCCTTAGTAAACAGAGGATTTAATACCGAAGCCAGAGGAGTCTGGGCCTTAATCAATCTATATGAGGCCAATTCTATTACAGACACGAGAGCGAGTCTCCAGCCTTTTAAGACTTCATTTGCTCTTCTCACGTCAGAGCAGAAATGGGATGCAACTGTCTAACTGCCAACTCTAAGAAATTATTTATGAAAAGACAAATTCCCCACAAGGCCATCCAGAGAAGGGGGGAGCACAAGGGGGGCAAAAGGAAGAAAGAAAAGAAGGGTGGGGGGGAGGCAATCGGTAGACCTGGCACTTGACACTAAAGGCTTAACATCAAATACAGCCAGAAATCCATTTCCACAGTTTTATTGGCCATTCCGGACGCCTCATTTCAAAGGGAAAGATTTGAATTCAGAGACATAACGTTTCCTTTGTTCTCTTGCCCTCCAGCCTTTGGTGCCAGTGTGGACCGTACTATAGGGAGGGGGTGAGATCAAACCCCTCTCCGCTCAGCTACCTGCCCCAGAGCTGGCCCTTGGCATGCCTAATGAAATCAGCTTTGCGATAGATTGACAATGCCCTGTCAATTATAATCATTTATCTTGGCAAGCAGAGCATTGGAACACTTAAAAGAGCAGGGGTTCAGCAGGCCCAGAAAACCAGAATAAAATTATACTACATGGTAATCAGAGCGAGAGTATATTGCTCACATAAAATTTTACTTTAACTGTCAGAAGGACCGATATGATCTTACTTTTCGTTTTCTGCCCATAGCGTGTTCACGGTTCCATTTGGGTCACTTTCTGCTAACTGTGATGTCACAGGGGATTTGCACGGTGGGGGCAACAGGATTCTCTGCAAGAGGAGGAGGGCAACTAACTACCCCGGGCACAGGGAAGCTAGGGTGTTTTCTCATCGCTGTTTCCTGGGAACACCAGAATGAGCGTGCAGTGGTGATGACAGAGGCGGGAGTACAGGATTGGAGGGGAGTCCTTGTCCTCCACTTCCTGACTGTGTTAGCAGGGGCAAAGCGTGCCACTTTGCAGCGTCTCTCTGTCTTTCACAACAGAGGAAACAGAGATCGTGTGTTTTTATAAATCTGGACTTTTGCCAGGCATATGTCTACCTGGAGGATGTGCCTGCCCCCTTGTTGGGTCACCTTTGGGAGAAGCAGCAACAGCAAGCCCAGGCCCACGAGAGGGGCAGCAGGGGGAGCTATATCTTGCTTCTCCGCATGTGATCTGGATGGACGGACCAGGTCTCCACTGGCTGCAGAGTGAGGAGCAGGGAGTTGAAGGGTTGCCTGGCCTCACAGTCCCACAGGCCCTGCATGGCGTCTGTCTGCAAAGCCTCTAGGAGAATCTGAGCCCCCTGAGGTTGGGGCACTGCTGGGAGAGGGTGGGGGACTCAGGACGAAGGAGGCCTTGTGAATGGAGAGCATGGAGGAAGGCATCTGTCATCCTCAGATCCCTGGCTGTGAAAACAAGGACAGAAGGGGACGAGGGTCATCTCTCCAAGGCCTGCCCCCTTCTTGGGTCACCTTTGGGTGAAGCAGCAACATCAAGCCCAGGCCCATGGGACTGGGGACCATGGTGGGAAGGGCCCTGAGGCCAGTATAATATGGACTCCCCTCCCTCTGGGCTCCTACCCTCCTTGGAGAAGAAAGGGACAAACCCTGAAAAAAACTGGATGTTTCCCCCTTTTACATCAGAAGGCACCAAGGTATCCTGAGCAGATGGTTTTCTGCTCAGCAGAGTGGAAGCCTGAGAGTTCACTCTGTCCCCTGGGACTTGGCCTGGGAGAGCTGGCAGACCAGCAACGCCATGCTTCTGGTTCCTCTGCCGCAACCTGTTGGGGACATTTCACTAAATGAAGTATAAACAAAATGCATCTGCAGCCAACCAGGAAAAGCGCTCCCTTTCTGAATGGCCATTTCATCAGGCATAGATTGAACTGCCGGTACCTGGCTTTCAGTAGGGCGCAACCTACTTAGAAGCCCCAGGATCTGGCAAGTTGTCTGTGGAGTGAGGGAGAGAGACATGTGCATGTTCCTTGCAGTCTAGGGGCCGAGGAGGCTGTATGACAGCTGTATGACAGCTGAACCTAGGAAGGGCGGTTGGGCTGGACTTTTGAGGGGCACTACAAAGAACACACGTTATATTAACATTTGGGGGGAACCTACCAAGAACGCACTCCATGATAGGCAGGACCTCGGATCCTCCACTGTGCTGTCTCCTCATCATCACTGTGCAATGTTGGGAGGGGGATTCTCTGTACTTTACAGACAGGGAAACTGAGGCTTGAGAGGGCAGAGACAGTGGCCTCTTTTTGCTCCTCCAGGAATGCCTTTTTTTCCTTCTTCTGCCCACCCTGGCCCCTGTGCCCCAGCCCTCCGCCCCATTTCCAGGGCAGGGGGCCAATTAATTAGAGAATGTGGCTCTCGGCAGCTGTGGGCAGCTGTTTTAGAAAAGGGCTTTATGAGGCCGGAACATTGGCCTCTGCAGCCTTACTAAGTTTCTTCACTGGTGCTTCTGCCTTCAGGGGCCCCGACAGCTGAAGCTGGACAGCAGGGGGTGGGGGGTGCAGAGCCGCTCAGCCTGTCCTCCTCTGAGCTGGAGCCCCTTCGAGATGGGGTGGAGTCTGGGGCCAGGTCCCCTAAAGGGTACATGCCATGTTAATTGTGGTTCCATGCTGAATTCACAGGGGTATTGTAATTGTTAGCAGAGACACTATTTGATGGGACTGGGAAGCCACTCTTAGAGAGTTATGAGGCTTAGAGAGGTTAAGCCCCTTTTCCAAAGTCACACAGCACTCTGGGGGCCACTTTGCAAGCTAGACCCACCTCTCTTAGCTGCCAGCTCACTCCTTTTTCTTTACACTTACTTTCTCAGCCTTTAGACAAGAAACAGCTCACTCCCCGGGACCTTTCTAATAACATTTTCTTTCTCTAATTTATACATCACAAATGCACTCCATAAATTAAAAAAAATCATACAGCCAGTGGGAATGAATGAAGCTATTGTAAAATGACATGAATAGGAATTAAAATCTCAAGCTACATTTTTCTTTTCTGGGGGTGGGGAGGGGACACTAAATCTCTCAGTGGCGAGCAGGGTGCATTATGTCACGAAGGGAGAAGCAGACGCCTCAGTGGGAACAGTGCCTTTTGAAAGGGTGAAATGGGAGTGTTGAGGTTTGTAATCACATTCCCCCGAGAGCACGCGGAGCGGGCTGCAGAACAAGGAGCCTTCTGTGTGGGGTCAGGCAGTGGGAGAAATGGTTAGCATCGCACTGGCCACAGATGGGGAATTGGGAAGAGGTCCGGACTCTATCATTTCCCATATTTCTTTCCTTCCCTCCCTCTTTCCCTCCCTGTCCCCTCCTTATTCCCTCCCTCCTTCCCTCCTTCCCTCCTTCCCTCCTTCCCTCCCTCCCTCCCTCCCTCCCTCCCTCCCTCCCTCCCTCCCTCCCTCCCTCCCTCCCTCCTTCCCTCCTTCCCTCCTTCCCTCCTTCCCTCCTTCCCTCCTTCCCTCCTTCCCTCCTTCCCTCCTTCCCTCCTTCCTTCCTTCCTTCCTTCCTTCCTTCCTTCCTTCCTTCCTTCCTTCCTTCTTTCCTTCCTTCCTTCCTTCCTCTTCTTTTCCCCATCCTTTCTTTCTCTTTTCCTTCCCCATTTCTTTTCTGCCACCACCTGCTATATTCCAGACACACGTGGGGGCTCTGTTTGAGTCTGACCATCTAAGAATCTTCCAGGGCTTTGGATCATTGCCTGGGCTGTCCCTGCCACTGCCCCATTTCTGACTGTCTAAAGTCCTGTCCTCCTTCAGTGTCCTCTGAAACCCCTGCTTCCCCAAAGAGCTGGCTCAGCTGCTGCTTCCTTGAGTCTTTTGCAGCTGAGAGACTCAGCTTGTCATTACTGGGCGGGTACACAGCATGTGCAGCTGTAACACATGGATTCTCTCACATCATCTTCTCCACAGCTCTTTGCGGCATCCTGGTGGAAGGCTAATAGCTCAGTCCTTGAGCTCCATTTGATGCATGATCATTGCTGCAGGAAACCACTCCATGGGTAGGTGGAAGCGAACCCTATCTTACGAAGAAATGGAGGTGCAGAGGAACTAGGCAGGGAGGGCAAATCATTAGTGAGTAACAGAACCAGAATTTGAACCCAAAGCAGTCAAATTCTAGTGATCCTGTCCCCACCCCATGGAAGCTCTCATGGTGTCCTGTTTGACCCTCTATGTGAGCCCTTCTGAGAGTCTTGTTTCAGAGCTATTTGTGGGCATGTGGCAGTTGGGTTGAGTGGAAAGATTATGTGATTTGAAGTCAGTTTTATCTCAGCTGCCTCTGAACTTATATTAATAGAAAGGCATCATATAAGACTGGCCAAGGGGTGTGCTCTGTCCTAAGAGCTTTACACACCCAGGAACCCTACACCATCTATGAGGAGGGTACCTTTTCAGATGGGGAAACAAGGCAGAGAGAAGTCATGTCACCTGCCCAGGCTCACACAGCTGCTCCTGGCAGAGCTGGACTTTGCTCCCAGGCAGCCCCGGTGCAGCCTCCATGCTCCTAACCCTGAAGCTGCCTCCAGCATGAGTATCTGGGATGAGACTTAGAACCAAGGCCAGGGGTTTGCAGGACTTAGTGAGAGGGCTTGAGAACTGGCAGCTTCTATACATCCCTCCTCTTCTCTCACTACAGTCTCTTCTGGTCAGGGCAAACCTGTTCTCCTCACTTCTGTGGAGCCCCTAGCATAAAGCAGGGCATCTGGCTGCTGTTCGGGTGCCTGGTGCATTGCACTTGCCCACGGTCTTCTGCACCACGCGGTATATTTACTTCAGAGGAAGCACATGGCATCCTGGTGACGTCCTGTGAGCTGTGTGCTCTTGACAGCTGTGGTTTTATGAGGCTCGGTTGCTGAGTCTGCTTTGGGGTTGAAGGAGGAAGTTGTCCCAAGGTACTCCACATTAATGGTATCTAAACAAAACAAAACAGAGAGCTGTGCAGTAAAGCAGAGAACCCACAGGTGAAATTGCATATGAATCTTGTTTGTAGCTTCCCAGCTGCATTCAAGAATATAGGAGTGGTTTTCCTGCATTGCCTCCTACCCCTGCTTCTCAGTTCTGCAGAATATTCCGTTGTATGAGTGTTTCTCTGTGTATTCGAGCGTCCCCCTATTGTTGACATAGCTTATATTTTTACCTTTAAAAATGGCGGCACGGTGGAAATTGTTGGGGATAAATCTTTGCCATTTGGGTCATTGAAAGGCAAAGTCTGTTGATGAAATAACTGGTTCAAAAGAAATTCCGTACGTTTTAAATACAGATTATCTTTTTTTTTCCTTCATGAATCCAGCTAGCTGGTGGTTGGTGAATGGTGTTTATTCTTTTGAAGAACCAATCCTTGGATTCATCGATCTGTCTTTTTATAGACTTTTGGGCCTCAGTTTCATTCAGTTCTTTCCTAGTTTTATTTATTTCTTTTCTTCTACTAGCTTTGCGGTTGTATTTTTTTTTCCTCGTTCCCCTAGGTGCAATGTTAGAGCATTAATTTGAGATCGTTCTACTCTCTTAATGAAAACATTTAGCACTATAAACTTTCCTCTTGACACTGCTTTAACTGCAACCCAAAGATTTTGGCGAGCTGTGTGGCTATTTTTATTAATTTCAAAGAATCTTTTATTTCTACCTGAATGTCATTGCTCACCCAAGGGTAATTCGGAAACAAGCTGTTTAATTTCCACATTTTTTTGTATAGTTTTGCAAGGTCTTCTTGGTACTGATTTCTCTTTTTATTGCACGATGGTCTGGGAGTGTATTTGGAATTATTTTGCTTTTTCTGAATTTATTAAGACTTGCTTTATGGTTGAACAGGTGATTGAGCTTAGAATATGTTTTATGTGCAGACAAGAAGATGTATATTCTGTGGTTGAGTAACGTATTCTGTAAATGCCTATTAGGTTCGTCTGGTCAAACGTTGAGTTTAAATCTGCAATTACTTTGTTAGTTTTCTGTCTCGATGATCTGCCTCACCCTGTCAGTGGGATATTGAGTGGACATCAATGGAACATTCTAGAGAAAGAAAACCAACAAGAATGAAGTGCCCATGAAGTCAATGTTGTATTATATTTCATTCAACTATGAGTCTTGAAAGGTGGGTATTTGTATTGGCAATATACAGATACAGGAACTGAAGCTCAGAGGAGAATCCAGCTTGTCCAGGGTCACATGGTAAGATGAGGTCATACTACAGACGTGTAAGGCACTAAAACAGGGTCATTTCTGACCTTAGGTCAGGGACAAACATCACTGACATGAACCTACCTGCTGAACAGTGCGTTTTAGGCCCCTATTGGCATTCAGAGCTCCTGTGTCTCTTGGGCACATGGGAGCCAAGTGTCTAGTCCTTCAGTTACTCAATGTTTAGGGGAAGCTGTGGGCAAAATAACCAAGTTATGGAGGACACCCACACAAGGGTACAAAGCACTGACTCCCTCCCAGCCATGGCGGCAGGCATCTTATTATCCTGTTGATGCTATGAAAATATTGACTTTGTGATTCTATACCAAATGAAGAGCAGGTTGCCATAGTAACTCTCAAACCATGAACACTTCACTAACCACTCCTGGTATTTTCCACTTTTTAAATCTAATTTTCTGTGCATGAGAATGTTCCCTCCATTTTCTCTGCACTGTCTTCACCTGGCACAACTGAATCCATCATTCAGGGGCCATTTCCTCTTCCTCCAAGAAGTCACTTTGGCTGACTTCCAGCTAGCTTAATGGGCAATGGAGTGTCCTTTCTACCCAGGTTCATGAAAACCCTCTTGGTTAGTGGGATTTATTTGATTATTTAATCATTCATTCATTCAGTCTTCATCCATCATTCATCCATCCATGCATCCACCCACCCATCCATCCATCCATTTATTCATTGAACAAGCATCTGCTGCTAACAGCTGTAGTAGGCAACCCCTTCCCCTTCCCACCAAAAACCAAAATACAAGGATCTTTTCAGCACCTATTCTGCACCAGACCTGTGTTGGGGTGCTAACACGAGACCACGAGAAAAACCAAACAAACCTACTAACTACTCTCATAAGGCTCCAAGACAAGTTGGAGAGACATTAATTCAAACACGCATCTATAATCTGAAGTAAGGAGGACTTTAATAGGGCGTGACATGGAAGACTGTGTTGTCGATTCCATTTTCTGGGTCTTGGGGAAGATTCCCTAGAGAAAGGGGCAGCTCTCACTGATGGATGAGGAGGAGTTTCCAGGGCAGCTTAGGTGAACAATGACCTCCAGACCTGCCACTGGCCTGAAGGTGCTTTGATGTGAATTAGAAAGAAGAGTGACCTTTCACTGGGTACCTCTGTGCAGTCGGTGACCTGCACAACCCTGCTTGATAACCCTAAAGCTCATTCTCTCCTCTGTCGTCTCTGAGCACATGATTCAGACTTTCTTGTGCCCCTGAACGCAGAGCCCACTTGGACTATACATCCAGCTTGGGGGCTGTTTTCACTGGCTTAGGCAGTGGCTCTCTCTGGACAGAGAGTATACCTGTACCATTTTTGCACCACTCAGGGCTTCATACAGGGTGGCACTCAAAGCATTATTGGATATTCCAAACATCGGAGAGCTTCATATAATTCACAATGGTTGCTAAGTGCCAGGCCAGTGACTCATGGCTTCAGGATCATTTGTGGAGGATTTTAAAAAAGCAGCCAGAGAATGCTCCCACCATTTCTTCTGCATTGAATCTCCACCTGGCAAAACCAAATCCATCCTTCAGGGGCCATGCACACTTGGTTCCTGATTTCCCTGGGAGACCTGATTCAGCCGGGGTGTGGTTGGGACTGAGGGTCCTTTGGTTTCACATTCTGCCATGGAGTTTCTGAAGATGATAACTGATTCTTATCAGGATATTACTAGTGTCAGACACTGTTGTGTGGTATATATCTTCTCAGTTAAGGCTCATGACAGTTCTATAGGGTAGATTCTTCCATGATTCCAGAGTTTTTACAGAGCATGAGGAAGATGTATGACAAGGTTACATGACCTGATTAGGGTCACCCAGCCCATAAGGACTCAGGCCACAGTCTGCACCAAGGTGAACAGAACCCAGAGCACATTGACTTCTGCACTACGTGATAGTATTTTGTCCCAGGGTAGCAGAATCTGGGACATCTGGCAATACTGGATTAAAATGGTCCTCGTGAGTCACATTCTTCAGCTTCCCATTTTAGAGACGGGAAGACTGAGTCCCAAAAAGGCAAACAGACTTGTCCAAAGTCCCTTGTGAGTCAGTTTCCATTGTCCACCCCCCAGGGCTCAGTCACTGGAAGATGGGGTGATTCATTCCCTCCTACCGTAGTCAAGTTACTTACTGATGAACAATAATAACGCCGTATGTGATCAATGTTTGCCGTGACATGCTCCGGGTTCCTTCCTTTTTGGGCATTGTGTATTCTGAATTTCTAGATGTCCTTGAGAGAAATAATGTAGACTTTCTTGAAGGAAAACTATGAGGGAATGGCTTTCAATCGGGGTAAGAGTTATTATTTTGCCCCCCCCCCCACTGCCCCCACACCACCCAGGGGACACCTGGCAATGGTGAGATATTTTTGGTTGTTACAACTGTCCGGGGAGGGGGAGTTCACCACTCCCAAGGAATGCTTCTAAACATTCTACAATGCCCAGGGCAACCTCTCATTACCCAGGTCCATGGCCATGGCACATGGGACAGCCGGTTCTAAGGCAGCTTGGTTTTCCCCCTCATCGTGTCTCCAAAGGGAGGGAATGTTAGGTGGCTGCAAAGACACGAGGTCTCATTTTACCAGTGTGCTTGCTAGGGCCTCCTGGCCAGTCATGTGCCCTCCCTGACTTCAGTTCTCCCATGTGTAAGATGGACTGGGCGGTAGCTAGCTCACTGTCCCTTTGAGGATTGGTGCTTCTATACGAAGCATGTCCAAGGCCAGGAGGCACATTCAAGAGGCAGCCGTTTCTACTATAAATAGGACAGGAGGCCCTGAGAGGGCACCCCACCCACCTCTATCCAGGCCATTTGTCACCTGGGGTGGTGATCTGCTTGACTTGCAATTTCCACACCTCTTAAATGGGCATAATGAGACAGACAGTGCTCTCAGAGTTGGTAAGACAGTGGTGTGAAGGAACTGGCAGGGGAGGATTCAGTTAATTAATTGGTTCTAGGATGTAATTGTCCCCTTGTCGCTGTCACTATGCTGGGGTTGAGAGCTGAAGGGTAGGCACTGCCTGCTCTAACCCATGCCAAATGGACAGACAGATCCAACAGGTGGGGAAGGAGTGAGGGAGGAGCATAGGGAGGGACTGTGGGGCAGATGGATGGGCTTGTCATCCCATTACACAGGACCCAGGACGGAGGAGAGTCTTGCAGGGGCAGGTGGGGTGGGGTGGCAGGGATCAAATCTGCCACATTTTAATTTGGAACCAGTGCCCCAGGGAGGGATTTAGACACAGTCAGGCTGCTTTGTACAAATCACCCCCCTTCCCAGACAGCTGTCAGAATGAGTTCTGCGTGAAGCCTGCTCTGTCCCTCCCCTAGGGGAAGGAAGGGGCAGGTGGGGGGCTGGAGGAGGGGCAGGGGCTCATGGGCCCTAAGCCAGGCCCTACACAAACATCATCCCCTCCTTCCACACAGCAACTCTGAGGGCCAGTCTTGTAAGGCAGAAACTGAACTCAGGATCAGGCAGTTCTCGAATGCTGTAACCCACAGGGTGGAGTAGGCGTTGGAATTCAAGACGCGTGTTCCCTCCAGGGACTTGGTTCTCAAGTGACAGGATGCACATCTAGCAGAGGGTCTAACACATAGTAGGCACTCAATAAAAATGAGGACCACGAAAATGAAGGGAAAGCAGATAGGCAAAGGAAGAACAAAGAAGGGACAGGAGTCAACATGTTTAACGAAAAACCACCAACTCGAAATGGAGAAACTCCCAGAATACACTTTTTATGGTGGTTTGGAGCTTTGTTTTAGTTGTGGGAGGTTAGGTCAGCCTCTAGGCCCCTGTCGGTCCTCTGCAGCCTGGAGATGACACTAGCAGCCTCACAACTGGGTTAGGACAATCGCAGAGGAGAAAGCCATCATAAAATATGGAGAAAGGTACGTGGCTCGCAACTGGAGCCCTACCTCGCTGCTCTCACTCTCACTGTGCTCAGAATTGGGGGTCAAATGACTATCCTCTGGTTCTCAGGCAGGAAAGGGAACGAACTTCTCCCTGTCTGGTGGTATGGATTGGAAAGTAACACTGGGTCTTGTAATATGCCCACCGCCCCCCCTCCACCCGCCCATGTTGCCTGCAGGACTGGGTAGGGAGGACAGGCAAAGAGACAACACAAATGAAAAGGAACCCCCAACTCCTGGGGCGTGCTTTCCTGCCCGTCCCTCCCACAGGCTGATTCAGTCTTTTGAATAATGAAGATGCCCGGTTTGAGTCAGCCTTTGAGTCAGAACACAACTGTGGAAAAACATTGGCTTCCGAGTTCGACAGAACTGGGGTTAAGACGATGCCACACTTCCTTGCTGGGAGACCTTAAACCTTTCCCTTCATCTGTGACTTAGTTTCCTCGTCTGCAAAGTGGGTAGTCAGTCCTAGAAACAAAGCGTAGAAAGCACTGAGCACCCAGGAGACTGTCGGTGAATGCAACTGCTGTTGGAGGTCCCGGTAGAGAAACATCCATCTCATTCCCTGGAAGACGTGAGGATGCAGCTCCCGGACGCTGTCGAGGCCTGTTTCACTCTGGTCATTTGGAGTTTGGAAGAGGGTGTGGGTTGTGAGTGGGGCGCGATCACTCTTCTCTCCTTGTGCTTTTGAATAAACAGTTCCCTCTGATCTCAGCTGCCCTCGCTCCCCAGGAGAACAATTTCAAAGGATTTCTCCGTCGAGCGAAAGCAAACCTCAATCATCTTTGTGCACAAAACACCCACCCAGGCTATTTGTCTCCGTCCTGAGCGCTTGGCATGGGGCCCAAGAGGAGCCTTCAGAGAGGAGTGCTTAGCAAAGAATGCTGGCATTCAGAGGCGGTTGACTGTCCCCTGTTGGACAGGCCCCACCCTCTGTGCTGTGCCTGGGGAGCTTGGCAGCCCGAGCTAACCACAAGACAAGTTTTATCATCTGTTAAACCTGTCGTTCGGAAAAAAAAAATGACTTCAATAAAATATTTCAACAATTATAGTCCATTTTAATTAGGTGTGTACCACATAATTATAGATTTCAAAAAATGTATAGGGTTTCAAAACCCAACACCATGGTCATATGGATTTAGCTTTTCTCCCGTCCAAATTTCTAGCTGGATCCTCCACCTGAGGAGAAGCTGCATACCTGGCTGAGATGGCTCCCCCTCCACAACTTGGCCTAATTCTTTCCTTTTAACCATTCTTCCCATTTCCATCTGGAATCTCAGAGTCCTGTAGGCAGCCACTGATAAGCCCACAGGAGGGGGCTGGACGGTAGGGTGGCCTCTGAAAGCCTGCAGAGTCAACATTACGATAGAGGGAGGCCAGGTGATGGGGGCCGTGCTAGAAGGCTCTGGATGTGGAGTCTGGAAGTCTGGAGCCTCTTTCTGGCCCCATCAGTAGCTGGAGAGGCAATCTTGGGCACGTTGTATTCTCTCTCTGGGCATTCGTTCTTATCTTTTTTTGTTTTTGGTTTTTGAGATGGAGTTTTGGTCTTATTGCCTAGGCTGGAGTGCAGTGGCGTGATCTTGGCTCACTGCAACCTCTGCCACCTGGGTTCAAGTGATTCTCCTGCCTCAGCCTCCCAAGTAGCTGGGATTATGGGCACGTGCCACCATGCCCAGCTAATTTTTTTTGTATTTTTAGTAGAAACAGAGTTTCACCATGTTGGTCATGCTGGTCTTGAACTCCTTATCTCAGGTGATCCACCCGCCTTGGCCTCCAGAAGTGCTGGGATTACAGGCGTGAGCCCCCACGTCCAACCCCTAGTGTCTCATCTTTAAAAGGGAAGAATTAGACCACATTTTTCAAAATTTTGATTTTTGTAATTTTTTGTGTGCAAAATTTCAGTTTGTGGATGAAATTTGGAAAGCCCAATATGTAAACAGTTAAAAACAGAGGTATTTGGGTCAAGCGGGATTCAGCTGCAGACTCTCTCTAGTGGTCCCTTTAGCACCTTAAACATTTGAAAATGGCCAGGCACAGTGGCTCACGCCTGCAATCCCAGCACTTTGGGAGGCCGAGGCAGGTGGATCATGAGGTCAGGAGTTTGAAACCAGCCTGGCCAGTATGGTGAAACCCTGTCTATACTAAAAATACAAAACGTAGCCAGGCATGGTGGCGGGTGTCTGTAGTCCCAGCTACTTGGGAGGCTGAGGCAGGAGAATTGCTGGAACCTGGGAGGCAGAGTTTGCGGAGCTGAGATTTTGCCGCTGCACTCCTGTCTGAGCCACGAAGCAAGACTCCAGCTAAAAAAAAAAAAAAGAAGTTTGAACATGACTGGATGAGATAATTTCGAAGATCCCTTTCCAGGTTAAGCATTCATTTATTCAACAAATATTTCCCAGGCATCCGCTGTGTGCCAGCCCTGGTCTAGGCTCTGGGTAGACAGCAGGGAACAAGGCTGGCCCAGTCCCAGTCTGGGCCCTCAGGGGGCCTCTCGGCTGGGATGCAGACAATGGTTTCATACATCAGCATCCTCAAAGCAGTCCCAGGACAGGGTGGCTCACTCAGGTTGAGGGAACCACCCAGCACCTTGGGAGTCCTCGGTGGCCGTTCTAGAATGGAGTCCAGGATCTTGCAGCCCCGTATCCCCCTGCCTTAGCCAGGACGCCCAGCAGCCCATATCTTTATTTATGAAGTTGGTGGCTGCCCAAGGTGGGTGGGATTCCCCTTCCTTGGCTCAGGTGCCCACTCAGCGCCTGAGGGAACATTCTTCCTCACCGCCCACACATCTCTGAAGTCTTCCATGCCCTCAGGGAGCACTGCCCTCAGGGGAGGGTTCTCTGGTTGCCCTGGCCCAAACTACCATCTGCCCCTAGTGCCCTAAAGAACCTGGTCTCTCCTTTCCCAATCATGCTGTGACTCACTTCTTCCCTGAGGTGGGCTGACTGCTGTCCAAGGCTCGTCTCCTGCGGGAGACCCAGGTGTGAGCGGGTGACACCTCGCCTTGATAGTTCTGACTTGCTTTCCCCTGAGAAGGAGCTGATTCCTGAGTGAATATTAGTGTGAGTTAATGAATAAATGCAGTGATTGAGTGGATGGATAAATGGACAGCAGAGGGGTGGATGCATTAATAAATACATTAATCATGGGAGTCAATGTCTAGGGAAATCAATGACTGGGTGAATGGATGAACAGATGAGTAGGCAAGTGGATGATGGACATGAACGAGAGCATCTATGTCCAGCTATGTCTGTGTCTGAATCCGGATCTACATCTACACATACACTAGTAAAACTGGGTGAATGAATGGGTGAGGGAGAACATAGTACAACAGTCTGAGCTGCAATAAACAAGCAAATGAATAGATGAATGAATGAATTTGTGCACGAGGAAAGACATGAGTAAGCAGATAACTTCTCTTATGAATGGGCCTCTCAGACGTGTGCCAGGCACCTCCAGCACCAAGTTCCGCCAGTGCACCCCTGTCCTGGGAAACCTAAGGATGGCATGATGAAACTACCCAAAACTCAAGGCAGCTTTGATGAGTACCAGCCAATGGAATCCAAATATGGGGGACAATGGTGGGCACCCTTTGCTGTCTGTGGCCCGGCCTGGCTGCAGTCATGGGTGGTGACTCGCCGACTCTGAAGCTCTCCAGGAGTTTGACGAGTTGCGTGCCTAGAGTAGCTCCTGTCTTTAGCCCAGGGAAATTCCAAGAGGCTCTAATTAGCCAAAGTGCCTGGTGGGGGTGGGATGGCACAGTGTGGCGCAGGTCAGGCACAGAGGGGGTTGCTGCATTTTTTTGCCATCACCCAGCTAGGAGAAGCCAAGTGATTTTCCACAAATTCTAGGACAAATGTTTGCCTTAAGGCTCAGGACTCTGGTGCCAAGTTTCAACTCAACCAAATACTTCTGGGTTTGGGAGTCGTGTGTGGTGTGTGTATGTGTGTGTGTGTGTGTGTGTGTGTGTGTGTGTGTGTATGAGTTAGAGTTAGAGAAAGAGAGAGAGTAGTGGGGTTGGGGGAGGGAGATGAGGCCCAGGGTGGAAATACAAAATGTCCTTTGGGGACCGTGGCCCTGTCAAGTGTACCTGATAAAAAAATTATTAAACTCCACCCATGGCAAGATGACCTATGTCAAAGTTGGAGTGACAACTGAGGCCCAGAGGGCTGTGAGACACACTCTGACTCCATGTGGATTAGAATTCAAGTGTGGGCCTGCCAGCCCCAAGGGAGGGTGAGTGTGGTTGCATTTGGGGAGAAAATATGTGAGAATATATAAAAGTGTAGTGTATCCCGGGCAGAAACCTTTCTGGGCCAGCGGGAAGTCCGGTAGAAGGAACCTGGGCTTCCCATCAGAGGTGGTTCAGGATTGGGGTAATCTAAATGCCTTCGGAGCCAGGCAGGGGCCACCAGCGCCTGTGGCTGGCCAGGTGACATTACCGGTGCCCTGATGGTTGGTGACAGAAGGTCCCTTTGGGTGGGAGTGTCATTGTCTGTTTTGTGTTGCTATAAAGGGTTACCTTATAGATTGAATAATTTATAAGGAAATAAGGTTTATTTGACTTATGGTTCTGATGTCTGAAAAATTTCAAGATTGGGCATCTGGCAAGGACCTCAGGCTGCTTCTGCTTGTGGCAGAAAGCAATGGTGAGCTGGCGTGTGGGTCTCTCCCATGGAGACAGGGGACACAAGGCTTGGGGATGGTGCCAGGTTCTTTTCAACAGCCATCTCTGCTGGGCACTGAGTGTGGACTCACTCCCCAGTGAGGGCGTGAATCTGTTCATAAGGGATACACCCCCGATGCAAACATCTCCCACTGGACCCCAGAAATTCAGATTTTAATTTGAAATTCCCAATGACTAAATGTTGGCCATGCATCCAAAAGAAATCTAAAGCACTGTGCTGGTCAAACAAAACGGAACTTCCAGGCTGTGACCTCTATGTTCGCATGAGGAGAATAAAGACAGACCGAGGAGACAGACCTGCTTGGGCGCTCCTCCTCGTCCCACCTTCACACAGGCCTGTCTGCTGGGTGTCCTTCACCCGGATCTGTGTAAACCCACCTTGACCCATGAAGCGCTGCTCAAGAAACTCTTCCATGCACCCCCGGGTCCCTTGAATCAGATGTTTGTTATCTTCTGCTCACTGTGGCAGCCCTGGCACCTCCATCTTTTAATGTAGCCTGTAGGATTTCCTTAGTAGTGCCAGTGTGATGCAGGGTGTGGGGAAGGCCTGGGAGGACTGCACAGTGTGTGTGTGTGTGTGTGTGTGTGTGTGTGTGTACTGGAGGGTGGGGGTGGGTTCAGGGAGCAGAGATGCTTTCATAAGTGTGTGCGCCATACCTACAATGCAAAAGCATCCACCCTGGCCTTCGGGGAGGTCAGGAGGCTTCGGCTGGGCAGGGGTCCTGAGGTCTGGCTGTGAGTGGGGAGAAGAGCAGGAGCCTGGGTGGCACACTTTCGAGGGTGAGATGCAGCAGGACATGATACCTAGTGGGTCAGTGAGCATCTCGGGGAGAGGTGGCCATGCTGGTGTTAAGCTTCTGAGTTGGGGAGGTGAGAAGACTGGTGACGCCAACAAAGAATGCGGCATAGGGAGAGGAGACAGCTCAGCAGGGGGCTGTGGGAACTAACTTCTATCTTGCTGGCCCCACTAACTCCTCAGAGTGTAGGCCACTGGGACTCAGTGCAGGCGACACCTCCTCTGTGAAGCCTTCCTGGAGCTCCTTAGTCTCCCTCTTCCCTCCTCTATGTCTGTTCTGTGTCCCGGACACATGTTGGCTTCTCTGCGTGGCCCAGGATGCAGCCCACAGCTGCTGTCCCCGGACCATGAGAGAATGAAGGACGGATGAGAGGGAAGGGGTGGGAGGGAAGGGGGAAAAGACACAGGTGGGAAGGAAAGAAGGAAGGCTGGTCAGGTTCAGGAGGCTGCAGTTGGCTTAAGTCTGTTTGTTGAGCTCATTTGATCAAGAACTCCCCCAGTGGAAGGGGAGACGATGCAATCGAAGGTAAGGCCATTTCCCTTGGGGAGTGGAGAAGGAACCATTGGCTTGGGCTGCCATCTGGTTTGCTACTAAATGAGGTATCTGGGAGAACCTGTGATTGCAAAACAACGACTGATAATCTTTGCTCTCCTAAGAGGGCTGCGATTCTCTGCGCTGGAATCACAGGTGCTAGGGGCTGGGGATAGAGAGGCGGCTGAGATCATGAGTGGAGCTTCAGGGTCAAGTCCAGCTCTGCCCTGACATCACTGTGTAACTTCAAAAATCACCAACTTGAGTATCCTCCTCAGCAGATCAGGGCAAGGGGCTGACTATCAAGGATTCAGTGAGGCCTGCAAGAGGATGCCTTTAAGTCACCAGCACTGTGCCTCACGTGCAGCAGGTGCTCAGCAGACGGTGGCTGTTCATCATGGCTGTGACAGCCCGGTGGGTGACACCCCATAGGGCCAGCACTCACACCGCACCGCAGAGTACGCACCAAGAGAGGAAGCAGCAGCATTCACACCCACACTGCCTGGGAGAGCTTCAGAACAGTGAGGATGGAGACTCTAGGGCAGGAAGACAGAAGGGACAGAGAGCAGCAGGGTAAATGGAGAGCATGTCCCGGTGCTTGGCTGGGGGTCCTGGGTGACTCTGACAGAAGCAGGCAGCTCCCTTTTTGCTCAGGTTCTTGACCCACCCACCCTCTTAAAGAAAGGGTCTGACTACCATGGTGTTTGCCATGAAGATTGTTTCCTGCATTTTTAAATCAAAAATTGTAATTCTCTTCTCACTGCATATACAAAAATGGTAAGCATGTGAGGCCATGCCTGTGTTAATTAGCTTGATTGAGCCTTTCCACAAGGTGTACCTACCTCAAAACATCAAGCTTCACACCAGCAATATGTACAACTTTTGTCAAGTAAACATTTACATACTTTTTTAAAGTGATTTTTTTTCTCTATTCATAAATCCCTTTCACCCAATAGGAGAGGCTGTGGGAGGGACATGCATGATGGAGAAGGCATGCCCGTGGCCCCCGTTGAAGGGCTCCTGGCTTTTCGACAGAGCCGATAGCATCTACCACTGCCAGAGAACCCCCACTTCACAGCGCCTCTCCAGGGAGCCCATGGCGTGCACCACCTGTGACTCTATCAGACACCAGCCACACTGTCAGAGTCATCACTCCTGTTTTACAGGGGAGGAAAATGATCAAGGTTGAACTGTGTCCTTCCAAACCAGCAACCCACAGGTGTGGCCGGCGATGATGGAGCCAGACCCTGAAGGCATCTGTAAAGGACGCCAGGTACAGTGGGGACTGAGTGTAGGGTTCCCTGGAGAGGCAGTGGGGCGGCCGGCAGCACTGCTCTCAGGCTCTCACAGGTCAGGGGACACCAGGCTCCCCTGGCTCATCTAGAGGATGTCACATAAATAGACTTTCCCAACCATGCTGCCAGGGATGGGTGCAGAAATCATCCTGGTTTTGGAGGGATTTCCCCAGAGCATGGCCTTGTGAGAACAGTGTCGCACTGGGGAGGGAGGTCAAACACAGTGTCTGCTCGGGCCTCTCCCCACTTTAAATTCCACATTGCATGTGGGGTTCCCCCACCATATGTGGGACTCCAGCCCGAAGTTCTTCTAGAGTGTGGGACACCCTACCTGCACGTGAACCTCCTGCCACCGGGCACTCTCCGGGCTAGGCATTTCTCCTCCCAGTCTTCTAGAGCAGACCCGCTTCTGGGAGTGGGTAGTGACCTGGTGTCTTAGCACAGCTGTGTCCTGTGCAGCTGTGGGCAGAAACACAGGGCTGAAGCCTGGCCTGGGAAGGGTGGGGTGTGGTGTCAGGAAAGGGAGCCCACTCTGCAATTCAGAGTTCTGTGTGAGAGCCCCGCCTGGCCACTTTCTCACTGGCCACCTGCAGAAGTCACCTCCCCTCTCAGAGTCTCGGTTTCCTCATCTGTAAACTAAAGAGGACACAGAGGCCACCGTCACAGGCTGATGGGAGGTACATGTGAGATACAACCCAGGAAAACGCTTTGTCAGCTCGAAGGGCTTTCCTGATGCGAGCTATTATGAGAGCGTGTTTGGAAAGCACTTAGCGTGTCACCTTACTAAATGCCTAATAAATGTGAGCTATTATTATTATTACCATTATTATTACCACCACCGAGTTGCAGTTTTGTCCTCGGGCAGTTCCACTTTGTGCAGAACTGCGTGGCACCACCCTCCGCAGCCAGCAATAATTACATAGGAACTTTTAACCTCAGTGCGTTCTCCGCTGTCCCCCGTGAGATATTAAATAATGCATGGACATGAAACTGATGCCATTTCCCAGACGGTGGGGACTACCTGGCCGTAGCTAGCATTTGACGAGAGCGTACTTCGTGCCAGGCCTAGAGTTCGTTTCATGATCACAACCAACCTATGATGCAGGCACTCCGACTGCCTCCACTTTACAGATGAGAAGAGTGAGGCTCAGAGAGGGTCCAGAGCCAGAGAGTGTGGAGCCGGGACTTGAACTGGGCATTTGGGGCCCGCGCTTGTGCTCCTGTTACATTTGTGTGAGCCTAGGGCATGAGGAATGGCTAGTGGTTGAACTGTGTTAAACACATGAGTTAATGACCACAGCCAGCCATGAGCAATAACGGAGGGGAAGAGTCATGTTCATGCTGGATGGAAAGAGCATCCTGAAATCTAAATAGGAAGTGGAGGTTACCAGGCAGCAAGGAGCGGGACAACCACGAGCTCTAAGACGCCAGGCCCACCCAGATTCAGCTTCTTACTTAGTCCCTTCCTGGTCGTGTAACAATGGATAAAAAGTCATGGGTTGGCAAGCTATGGCCTGTGGGCCACACCTGGCCTGATGCATGTTTTAGTAAATACAATTCTGCTGGAACACAGCCATGCCCATTCGTTTAGGAATCGTCCATGGCTGTTTTTGCACTACTGGGGCAGGACTGAGTGTTTGGAACAGGGACCATGGGGCTTGAAAATCTAAAATATTTACACTATGGCCCTTTACAGAATATATTTGCTGATCTCTGGAGAGATGGTAATTTCTCCTGAATCTTAGCTTCTGCAGGGAAAAGATAGCTGTGAGTAAGAGCATGAGACGGTACAAGTGGCCGTGGATTCTTTGAGACCTGTCAGTGCTGGTCCTTGGTAGGTGTTGGTGAATGGATGGATGATGTGGAGAAAGCCGATACAGTGCCTGATGCCACAGGAGGCAGGAGAGAAGCGTGGTGAGGGGCAGGCCAGCCAGAGGGAGAGGCAGACCTGGATCCAGTCCTACTCTGCTCCTTATTCCCCTGTGACGCTGGGCAAGTAACTTCACCATTCTTGAGCTTCGGTCTTCCCAGCTGTCAAGTGGGAATAAGAACAGCCTCTATCTCTATGTGTATCTACCAGGATTCTCTAAGTTAATTGATAAAAACAAATCACTTGTCAATAGTAAAAAGATAGATAATAGTAAGTGTTGGTGAGGGTGTGGGGCAGCAGGAACCCTCATCCGTTTCTGGTGGAACCACGAAATCCTGCAGCCATTTTGGAAAACACTGTGGCAAGTTTTTTTTTTTTTTTTTTTAAAGTTAAACATAAATTTACATAGCAGCAATTCCACTTCTAGATATTTACTCAGGAGAAATAAAAACAGGTCTACACAAAGCCTTGCACGTGAATGTTCCCGGCAGTATTATTCATCATAGCTTCAAAGCAGAAGCAACCCAAATGCCCATTCACACGTTAATAGACAAAGAAAATGGGTTAGAGTCATCAATGGCATAGTATTCAGCAATAAAAAGGAATGAGATGCTGATGATGCCACAAAAAAGTCAATCTCAAAGGTATCACCCCAAGTGAAACAGTCAAGGCACCAAAGACCCCACATTCCATTTACATGAAATGTCCAGAGTGGGCAAATCCGTGGAAAGAGAAAGTAGGTTCCTGGTTGCCAGGGACTGGGGACGGAGGAGAGTAGGAAGTGACTGCATATAAGCCGCAGGGATTCTTTTGGGGTGGTGCAAATGTTCTAAAATTGGATTGTGGCGATGGTTGCGTAACTGAAAATTTGCTAAATATTGTTGAATCTTACAGTTAAACCAAGTACATTTTATGGTATGTAAATGAAACTGTTAAGAGAAAAACACAGTCCTTGGCATCTTACGTGGTTATCAGCGGTGTTCATTCCTCCCATTGTCTCTGGCTGGGGTTGAGAGAGCATTAAACCTGAAGCATTGATCTAGGCGTGGGAATTCAAAGGCAGATCCTCCCTGCAGCCTTGCCATTCCACACCCAGTGGCTTCGCAGGCTCTTATCTGTGTGACTTTGAGCCTCTGTTTTCTCTGTAAATTGCAAATTGTAACAATCCTGAATCTGTGGTGGGCTGTGTGTGTGGGGGTGTGTGTGTGTGTTGGTTCACATATTACTATGAACTAAATGTCTGCATTTCCTCCAAATTCTTGTGCTGAAGCCCTCCTCCCCATTGTGGTGATATTTGGAGACAGGGTCTTTGGGAGGGGATCAGGTTTGGATGAGGTCATTGGGTGAAGCACCCGTGATGGGATTAGTGCCCTTATAAGGGAGGGAAGGGACCAGCGCTTTCTTTCCCTGCCATGGAAGATGGTAAGAAAGTGTCTGTAAACCAGGAGGGAATCCTTCACCAGGAACCCAACCAGGCCGGCACCTTGTTCTTGGATCTGCAGCCTCCAAAATTGTGAGAAATACACGTTTGCTGCTGAAGACACCCAGTCTAGGGTATTTTGTGAAGTATCCCGACCTGATGAAGACACATGAAAATCTGGAAATTGCTGGCACTTGATAAACACTCAAATTTTCTTTCTCAGTTGAACAAGTGAATGTGCTGACCGTGAAAACTACTGCCCATTTTTCAGCTGACAATCTTCACTCTCTGTTCACGGAAAATGGATAAAATAAATGTTTTCCTTAAAGTTCAAAGACCAGAACCCTGCTTCCAGCTCTGCTGCTAACCAGCTGTGTGATCTTTCCCATCTGAGTCTTTTTAGTTTAATTTTGGTCCACCAGGCTGGAGTGCAGTGGCATGATCTCGGCTCACTGCAACCTCCGTCTCCTGGGTTCAAGCGATTCTCTTGCCTCAGCCTCCCAAAGAGCTGGGACTACAGTCACCCACCACCATGCCTGGTTAATTTTTTTGTATTTTTAGAGGAGACTCTTATTTGTATTTAAATAAGAGATTATTTTGTATTTTTATTTTTCGTCATTTAATCTGGTTTCAAAGTTCTGACCTCAGGTGATCTACCTCCTTGGCCTCCCAAAGTACTGGAATTACAGGTGTGAGCCACCACGCCTGGTCTCCCCTCTGAATCTTTAAGCTCAGTGAGGGCTCTTGGGCAAAATCCTCCGTGTCAGGGCTTTGGAGAGCATCCAGCATGATATGAGCAGCCCTGTGTTACCTCCGGGTGCATTGAGTGGCTCTGGTTTGCTAGTCTCAATCCCAGGCAGCATGAGCTGCTCCCTTGAAAAAGATCTGAAACTCAGGAAGGAGAGGGTCTAAGTATAGGAGGACACCCAGCAGGGGTCCCAGAGCCCCCTGGCCATGCATTAAGAGATTGGAGTCTCCAGCTCTGAAGGGGGGTCTGTCCTGATTGGGAAAGCTGAGGTTCCTCAGGGGAGGTCACCCCTGCCAGTCTTCTCTGGGACATCTCCATGCGCAGGGACCATGGGAAAGCTCCTCTATGCTGGAAGTTCTCTTAGTTTGTGGGTCTGGCAGTTTGGTGTGGTTCAAAGGCTTGCCAAGACCTGGAATAACCACAGTTGAGGAAAGATAAGGAAGCAGGGAAGAGGCCTGGACCCATGCCAAGCCGTGTTGCGTCTCAGGAGGAGCTGTGTTGGTCGGTTTTGATGGGAGAGTCTTAAGGAGAGGCCAAGGACTCGGGTGCTTGGAGCACAGGTCCTCTCGCCCAGTCTGTCCCTGTCCTCTAAGCTGCTGCTGACTTCAGGCCACTTTCTCCTTCCCCTGGAGCCCTGTCCCTTTCTCTAAGAAGAAGAAGCTGTTGATTAGAGCAGCAGTCTCCCACTGGTGGCCAGGCATTCACTTTTATTTCATACATTTTTGGTATCTGTAGTGTGGCCAGCACTATTTTTTTTTAAAAAGTTAGCTTACTTGCTAATATTAACATCACGAGACTATACTGAACAATAATCAGATTTTTGGCTTCTCTTTGGAAGAAAACCAACTGGTACCACTGAGGCTGCTGGTATTCCAACACAGCCACAGTAAGGCAGAGAGGGGAGAAGCTGCCCCTGTCTCTGTCCCCTTATGCCATGGTCTCCACTCACCCCTATCGCTCCCACTCTGAACTGAATGCTAGTTGTCATTTATGGAAAAGTTAAGAGAAACAAAGGATCTCTTATGCTCATGTGTTTATCAAATGTGGGAAAATAAAAAATAAACTCAAGAAACAAGGTTTCAAAAGGCTACGCTAAGTTTTTTTGATGGAAGATCAACATGGTCAGTCCCAAGCATCTATTGGGGCAGAAGTCTGCCTAGGGGGTCCTAAGGCTCACTCACATCCACCTGCCCTCCCTTGGGGCTTGTTGGAGGGTTACAGTGTCCCACCGCTCTGTAATTCGGTAGAGGCACAGGACTAGTTTGAATTTGTTGGTTAGTAGACAGTTAGTGAATTGGTTAGGGCAGCCAGTGGAAGTGAAATCTATTACTTATGAGTTGAAGAATGTAATTGCAGGTCCAAGATTCCTGACATTCTTTCTCTGCCTTGGTGTGTTCTAGCAGGTGCAATTGCAAGGTGGTGGCCTTGGTCAGCCTGAGGGACTATGTAAAGCTAAGCCTCCTCCACCGGCCTGTTTGGGCATGGTGTGAGTGCACTGTTTGTTACTGAAGCACAACCTTTCTCATTCTGACTGATACGATGTCAAGAGATATACCTTTCTGCTTCTGTCATTTATTCTACTTGCCTTTGAAATTAAACATTTGCACTTGGTCCCCCTGGATTTGACGGACAGTAGTTCCTGTCTCCATTTGAATCCTCAGCGGATCATTCTATGCCCCACTGGAAGGTGAGCTCCTTGAGAGCAGGAGCTCCTTGAGCTGAGTCTTGCTGTATACATGCCCAGCATCTAGCAGCAGGTCCGACACAGAGGGCATGCTCCATGAGCATTTGATGAATGAATGCCTGAACTCTGTCACTGGTCTGACCTGCCATCTGAGCAAGTTGTTTCCCTTCTATTTCTTCAACTGTAAAATAAACAGAAGCAAAAGATTGCGTTGCCTCTGTCCTTTGTAGCTCTGGAAGTCCATACGCTATGTCTCACCCATTTCTATATGAGCTCAGATCCCAGGAAAAGCACCTGCCTTGAGAGAAGTCCATGTCATTAGGAAATGGCCAATTGCTCCAGGCATTTAGATGACTTGAACTTGAGCATGCCCTTGCTGGACTCCCATCCCTGATGGCAACATAAAGGATGTGTTAGTGATAACTGACGAAGCCTCACTTCCTGGGACCTTTGACCTAATGGAATTTTTGCTTTGTTCAATTATAAATCTGCTACTCTCAGGACCTGGTAGGTGTCTCTCATCATAAAATACTACCTACTCTGAAAAGACGATTGTAAAAGTTAGCTGTGCTGCCAGGAAGCCCCAGTTGATGGAAATCAGTGGGCATGGTGCCCAGCACAATCCACGGGGACCTGTGAGGTTGTGGCTCACTCCTTATTGCTTTGAGATCCTGCTCTCGGTCCATGGCACCTCGTGACTCGGGGGCACCTCCTTTTCTCTACCTAGGTAGGTCCAAAAGAAGGGGCTGCCTAAAAAAGTGAGAGGGAGCAAAGGATTGGGAGTCAAGGGACCTGGGTGTCATCCCGGATCCACCACTTACTAACTGCCTATACAGGACTATAAATGTTTCCTGCATCTTATTAGAGCAGGGCCTGTCACTCTGAGGCTCTTTGCCCATCTGAGTGTCTGTGGTTAGTCCTGACTCTGTCCCATGCTGTGTGGTGTCAGCTAAGACACCCAACCACTCATCTATAAAGGAATGAAAAACAATTGTTTTCATTTACTGGGTGCTTCATGTATGCCCAGCACTATGTGAATGCTTTCCTGCGTCTTCTCACAGAATCCTGAAGAGAACCATATTGATCATGATCAGGGTCACCACACTTCACCACTGCACCTTGATTCTCCAGGCAAGAGACCGAGGCACAGAGGGACTAGTAAGTCACCTGCCCTAAGAGGTCTACAGCTGGCACGGGGGTGGAGTGGGATCTGAAGCCTGCCAGGTGGACTCTGGGAACGGCTGGGCATGCCGTGCTGCTCCCTGGGGTGTGGTAAAAAGAGCCATGGCTCAAGCCTTGGAAGAACGGGCTTAAACTTGCACTCTTGCACCTTCTCAGTTTGTGGGCAGGTCACCTAACTTGATTTTTGCAATTCCAAAGCAAGGTCAGCATCCACTGCCTCTCTGGCTGGTAGAGGGACCCGATGAGGTCATGGATGTGGAAATGCCTCCTAACCAGTGGGCTGGGGAGCTGGGCATGTCCTCTTCTTGTTCTGCGATTCCTGCGTTCTCCGAGATTTTCTGCTGTCTGTCCTCGCTATCTACACCTGTCCACGTCTGTCCCCAACTTGTTTGCAGGGAGGGGCTGGGGTTCAACCTGGGTTGCTCACCCCCCGCCCTGAGGGCCAAGGGAAGAGTTCCTCTTCCCTTTGCTGACGCAAAGGCCCTGGAGGGCAGCTCGGGAGTAACTTGATACTGTTTTAGGTGCTGATTCTTTCATCGGTGCGGGAGGTGGTAAATCCAGGGATAAGATGGGGCACATTTGTGAGAGGGCAAAAGAAGGCAGGTAGCAGAGATCCCATGGATCAGGGCCTAGGTCACAGGGAGGAACAGGAAGCACAGGGCCGTTGCCTTTGGCCTGCCCGTAGGATGCATGGAGGACGAGAGTGGGGAGAAGGAGGGCGGGGCAAGGGGCGTGACCACCGATGGCCTCGCGGGCAAAGATAGCTACAGAAGCAAGAATCTTCTCAAACCAGTGCCGAGGGTGGTGCTGGGCACACGGCAGAACCTCTGTGAACAGCCGTGGAACACGCGTGCTGGTGCCGGCTGGGCTCCAGTGCCACTGACGTGAACCGCCACACGGGATCCTGGGGTACGGTCAGAATTAGTTTCCAAAACCCACCGCAGAGCGCGCGGTCACTCTGCCCCCTGGTTACCTCGGTTGCTTTAACGTGAGCAAATGTGCTGAGCACGGTTGCTGGTGCTTTCTTCCTTGGAAAAACACACTTGGTAAATAGGAGCCTGTGCCGTTGTCTCAGAATGGGCAAGGTTTGTCTAAATACGGACACCTGAAACACCCCTGGAAGCATTCGTTCTGGTGCAAAAACGGATCAACACCGCACTCCCTGCTCTGCTGTTCTTTCCCTCGGAAGCAGGAGAGGGCTGACCTTCCAGGGCACGACTCCACATTGGCTTCTTTTTTTTTTTGAGACGGAGTTTCGCTCTTGTTACCCAGGCTGGAGTGCAATGGCGCGATCTCGGCTCACCGCAACCTCCGCCTCCTGGGTTCAGGCAATTCTCCTGCCTCAGCCTCCTGAGTAGCTGGGATTACAGGCACGCGCCACCATGCCCAGCTAATTTTTTGTATTTTTAGTAGAGACAGGGTTTCATTATGTTGACCAGGATGGTCTCGATCTCTTGAGCTCGTGATCCACCCGCCTCGGCCTCCCAAAGTGCTGGGATTAGTCTCTGCGGAGAGGAGGGCTTCCCTTAACCAGCAGAGTCAATCCGAGCACCAAGCGTTTTCCCCTGCGTGGAACCTTTTTCCCTTGAAAGGGGTATTAGCTAAACCAGTTGCATGTTTCCAAGCAGCTTTACAAACAGAAGGCTCTTTCCTCTTCGTGTTATTTATTTTTTTTTTCCTTCCTCTGGTGAAATGAAAACTGGTGCGGCCAGCCTGGTTATAAATGTGGTAAATCCAGTTGCACCGCGAATTCCAGTCTGTACTCTTTTAGTTTTTTTTTTTTTTTTTTTAAATTTTCAATAAAGGCGACTTAGGGCCAACAGATTTTTTGACTTTAAGAAGCATGTAAAAAGGGAGTCACCGTTAATAGGGTGAGCTCTTTGCTTTGGGATTAGGCCTAAGTCCCTTTATTCACTGGGATTGCGCCAACAGGATGCTTTGTGCCGCTCTGAAAAAGACAGAATTAGGCGTTCCATTTATGCTATTGATCTTAATAACCTCGTCTCATAAATACCTACTTTATGACATCAGTAAAAGGGGATCGTGGCCACTCAGAACAATAGAAATTGTTACTTTGCAACTGAAGTGTTCCATTGAGCACCTCAGTGAAATTCCAGAGAGCAGAGCTGTCAAGAGATGTCTGCTGGCTTTTTAAAGTTTGTGCAGCTGGAGAGATTTCCACCTCTTTCCCTGGAAATGCAAACGAACTGGGTGCTTAGGATCACATGCTGCAGCCTCTCGCTTCTCAGGCACATGGTGATTTTTCTTCTCATGTAATGCAGATTGAAGTTTTCATCTTGCAGAGTTACAAGGGTTTGATTTTGGGGTCTGCATTGGTCAACCAAAGGCTACCCAATCAACAAAATATCATGGATAATTCACAGGTTGAGCACAGGTTGAGCACAAAGGATGATTCACATGCATGTGGTACCTGAAGGTGCCCCCAACACCCCCATCTCCTTTGTTTTGTTCTTTCACGTTATGGGAGAAAAGCTTGAGGGTCAAAGTGGTGCCATGATGCTGATGCCAAGCAAAGCCCATGGCGCTGATCTCACAGACACCCAAGCTGCCACGGATGGGGCTCATCTCGGATCCAGGAGGCCTGAGGTCTGTCAGCCCTGCTCTGGGGAGAAGAGGGTCTTGCCTGCCCTCTGGGGCTACCGGGCCAGGGTTTAGCACGTGCCCCTCCTGTGGAGCTCGGTCTCATTCCAGCAGCCCTGGATTTCAGCTGAGGAGTTGCATTTGAAGGTCTGCGCCAGCATTCCTGGAATCCCCTCACCATGATAGGTTGGCTTCAAGCCTCCACTGGAAAGAGCTCCAGGTCCAGAAGACAGAGAAGGAAAGGCAGGCAGGGGAATTGAGGCTGGTTGAGTGCCAAGGCTGTGCATTGTGAGAGCACTGAGCCATCCCGGCCAGCACGGCACCCACTACCAGACGTGTGAGTGATGCTGTCTGGGACCTCCCAGCCAGGCCAGTCTTCCAGGCAGTGCGACTGCAGGTGCGTTATGGGGTTGATGCCAGCAGAGGAACTGTGCAGCCAACCCATGGGATCAGAAGAAATATGAGTTTGTGGTTGTTGTGAGCTGCTAAGCTTCAGGGCTATTTGTTACATGGCAGAGGCTGACTGATGCACCCTCCCATGCCACTCTCTCCCCCTGTCCTCCACGCTCCAGCCACCCTGGCCTTCCTGCTCCTGCCTGAGGTCACTTACGTCAGCAGTCCTCCGTGCCTGGCTTGCTCTTCCCACAGATCTTCCTGTCACTCAGGTTGTAGCTTAAATATCGTGAGGCCAAGTCAGATTCCAGTCTTCACCATTGCGTGGGGTGGGGATGCAGCAAAATCGTATTGCACAGGAGTGAGCTTCCTGCATCTGGAGGAATTCAAAGCCTTGAAGCAATAGTTCAGAGATGGAATGAAAAGAGGTAGGCAGCTTTGAGAGCGTAGTGTGCGGCAGGCAGGGCAGAGTTAGGATTGTAACTTACATGTGATGGAGCCATCCGAGGGCTTTGAACAGGGCGGCAATGGGATGCAATTTGCCGTTTTAAAAGATAACTCTGATCTGCAAAGAATACAGTGAGGGGCTGGGGGCAGGAGAGAGATCAGGGAGACCACGGAGATGAGGACTGGTTGTAGCTTGGGCCAGGCTGGCTAATCTGGGAGAATGATGCGCAGATTCAGAATATTCTTTGGATATAAGGTGGATAACTTTGCTTCCAATCGTTTCTCCCTGTCCTCTGCTTCCACACACAACCCTGGATCTCGCTGTTTCCTTGCCGTAACTTCACCACCTGCGAACTCCAGGCTGCAAACATCCTCTCCCTGACACGCATTCCTCTTTCCAGCTCTCTCCAGAAAGCCCAACCCACCCTGGACCCAAATTCACTGACCCGCGGTACTTCGTCACATCCACAGTCCTCTGCTCTCTCCCTCGCCCCTCACCCTCCAAGGTACTTGTCTGGTAAAATGGCAACCTTGACATACTCAGCACTGCCCCTCCACTGGCCTGCACAGAAGCAGTTGCAAATTGCCAGGAAATAAGACACCCAGCTATGCCCATTGTGGATGGGTGGAGAGGGGAGCTGCATACATGAGCTTAGACTTCCTGGCAGAGGGGCTGGAAATAGGGATTTGAGATCCGTCAGCTTATCGATGACATTTAAAGCTGAAGTTGGAGCAGGGCTGGGCCAAGTTTTAGGGGAGTGGATTTAGACAGGGAACCTGGGATGGAGCCCAGGGGCACCTCATCTAGAATCAAGGAGAGGAGGAGGAGGGAGCCAGGAGGATTCTCCCACCACCATCAGCCCCCTGGATGCCTGGGAAGAATGGGAGATGGAGCTGGGGAGTTACCCATTCATGAGGGAGTCAAGCCCAAAGCACCTGCCCTGCTCTCAAGTCAGTGAGCTCTCCTGGCAGGGCATGGCTCCAAAGCCCTGACTCCAGATGAACTTCCTAGAGTAATTAACACAGCTGCCTGAGGCTCCCACAGCAATGCCACAGCCTCAACTCCTTGCTGAGTTCAGTGCCATGATTTCCAATTGGAATTTTTTAAAAAAGGAAAAGGAAAGGCACCACATCCTCTGTACCATCTAACTCTTTCTGGATCTTTGCTCTGATCTGGTTTTCATCTTTCTGCAGGATTTCCAAAAGGGAGTGTGTGAGCAGAGGGCAGATGGATGGCTTCCTGTCAGTGTGGGCTTTGAGATATTCTCTCTGTCCAGTGCTTAACCCCTCGGAGCCTCAGTTTCCACATCTGTAAAGGGGTACAATAGGAGCACACACTTCAAAGATACTTTTCCAAATGCAGTTTATGTACACGGATTCATTCATCTTCACAAAGGTTACACCCCATTCTACACTTGAGGAAACTGAGGCACAGAGAGGTTAAGCAACTTGGCCCCCATTCCCACAGTAGTCACTGAAACGAGGTCTTCCTGCTGCAGAGTCCACTTGTGAGCGACAGCACAGCTGCCTCCTGAGAGTGTGTCCGTCTTCCTGCTTGACTCAGAGATCACCATGCTGGAGCTGAGGAGCTGGTGTCTGTGACATGATGCACAGCACTGGAAACAGTAACTCTCAAATTGTTGTTGTTTTTAAGAGTTTTTTACTTGACTCCAGCCTAGAAGAGGAAAGGGCAGCCCCTGGACGCTTAGCGACTCACATGGCTCACCCCTCTGCACTGTGGGGCAGGCCCTGGTCTGGGCCTCCATCCCAGAGCACATGCGTCTTCCTCTTTCTACCCAGTGCCTTCCCTCTCTGTCACTGAGTGGTGCCTGGCAGCCCCCAGCCTCTCTCAATCACCCCCACCCCACCCAGGCCTTGCCCTAGCGTTACCCTCTGCCCCCTGCTCTGGCCTCCTTCCGCCGCGTCTTTCCTCCTCGGGGCACCTGTGCAGGCTGGCCTCCTGCATTGTTTCACGCACCTCGCCTCCCTGCTCGACCTCTGAGTCAGCCTCCCAGCCACCCCTATGCCGGAGTCCTTCTCCAGCCCTGGGATCCTAGGCCTTCCTGGAGCCTCCTGGCTTTCCCTGCAGCCGGTTCTGCTCATACTTCCACCCTCTTTCCTGTTCTGCCTCCCCAGCGTCCTTGGGCCTGCCCTTCCTGTCTGTCTGGGACTCCAACCACCGGTCCTCACCCCTCTCCTCAGGGGACATTAGCACACCCTGTTTAGTCCTCTGGGCTCCTCTCTCCTTACCCCATTTGCTGGGTCCTGTTCTTTCACCCCCTCTTCTGTCCCGGGGGACTCTGGCCTCCAAGGAGGTGCTCACAGGAACCCATCATTGCTGGAAGTGTGGGATCCAGGAGGAGAAGCCCAGTTGTGTGTTGTGGGTCATTATTAGCCGACTGCCTCTTACCACCTGTCTACCTCAGGGCCTTTGCCCTTACTCTCTCCTGCCTGGAATGTGCCTGCTTCCTGCACCTAGGCCCTGGGTTCTATCCAGCTACCTCCCCACTCATCCTTCCACTGTCCATCCAATGCCCATCCTCAGGGAGCCTGTCTGGGTTTGATTACTGCTGTTATTGGTATTGTTTTCCCCATAGGTCCATCCTGTTTTCTGTCTTGTCGCATGCCACGGCGTGACTCCGCATGTGTTTATTTGTGGTGTTGTTATTCCAAGTTCCACGAGGGCAGAGAGTGCATCTCCTTCTCACTACATCCTCCTGGCCTAAAATGGGATGAAAGTAGGGTGACAGCAAATTATTTGAGGGATTATGATATTTTTCTGTGTCCCAGGGCCTGCAAGGGCAACTAAATACTTATATTTGTTGAAGAGAGAACGAAAAGAAGAAAAAGAAGCAGGAGAGGGGTGAGAAAAGGAGCAACAGGAGCTGTGTTTCCTGGTTTCTCTGTGCTCTGCAGGGCATAGGCAGAGCAGGGCTCTGTGCAGGGCTGTGCCCAGGAGTGTCACTGGTTTGTGAGGCCGGAGCCCTCGCAAACCCCTCGGAGGCCGGGTGGGGACTGCTTCCTCTGTGGCCGAAGGCCTGTGGCACCTGGGTGTTTACAGCTGGCCCTGTAATAATGGTCGCCCCTGTGGCATGCAGGTGTGGTAGCTAGGCCAGCTTAAGCCTGTCCCACTGCCGGCCCACACACCCGCAAGCCTGGCCCTTGGCTGGACGCGTTCTGTGTTCTGGGTCTGGTTTGGTCAGCCCAGCTCTAGTGGTCCCGGGGAGTCTGCAGAGCTTCTTAATCTCACATTTAGCAAAGCACAGAATCATTTCCTTTCAAAGGACCACAATAGCACTCAAAGAGGTGACCAGAGCATATGTGCATCTTCCTTTGTCCTGGTGGAAAGAGACAGGCCCTTCCGACTGATTTCGTTGACACAGAGAGAAGGCTGTGGATCTGGTCTTAGTGTTGGGGGCTGGGATTTGGGCCTGAGAAGGCTCTGCCACTGCAATCACCCAGAGGAGCAACAGACTCCCCTAGAGCCCTCCCAGCATGGCTTCCCAGGTGCAATGCAAAATGTGGCACAGAGACTCTGGGAGCCCAGAGATGGGCTTCTGGAGGGGGCAGTGCCTGATGTCTCTTCAAGGGTGAAGAGGAGTAGGAAAGAGAAAGAGAGAAGAAAATCCATTTGGATGGAGGAGCATGAGCCAGCAGGTGGAGGGCCATCTGCAGACCAACACAGTGAGAACAAGGGGACAGAGGAATCAGAAGATGACTTGGAGGGGTAGGCTGGGGTGGCCAGGAGGGTTACAGGCTCCAGACCAATGAGACAAAATGAGACTTTATCACTCAGGTCCATCAAAGAGTCTGGGACAAAGGAGTGATTGATAATGGGCATGATCTTGGAAGATCTCGCTGGTGGCCACAGGGTGGAGAAAGGGCAGAAGAGAGACAGGAAAACGATTTAGGATGTGAGGAAGGCCATGAGGATGGAGAAGAAGGAGATTTGGAAGGAAAAGGAGGTTGAAGGAAGCAGTCTCAGGGCAGGCTGGATGAGGAGGGTCAGGGAGATGGCTGATGAGTCTTCCATTTATAGTTGGGCTCTGTAGGCAATTGCTTGAGTTAATTTTATCAAGTCATTACTTTTTTCTGTCTTATCCTTAAAAATCTTTAGTCCCAAAGTTTGAAAAAAGGATCTCTAAAGTGATGTATTAAAAAGGAATAAAAAAGTACAGAAAGGAAATAAACAGGAGGCAACACACTGTTTCATTGCTGCAGAAGCTGTGGGTCCTCCGCTCACTTTGACTAATGACGGACACAAGTTGGTGTGTAAATACCACAGCTCTCATCCCAGGGGTGTAACTCTCAGGTGTGTTCGGCATTGGGTCCCAGAGTTCCCCAGTGGGCTTGAGCTCCCATTGCCCACAGAGGTTACTGACTTGATAACCTTTTCTTTTTCCCTGCTTCACCTCATCTCTCCTCTCCTGGGTTCACTCCCGGGGCAACCCAACCTTGGATATTCATATTTTAGAAGCTCCCCTCTCTCTGACAGCGTGGATCATGGCAGAGATTCTGAAGCCTCTCAAATTTCATCCTTCATCTCTGTCCCTTCCATCTCAGTCTCTTTAGCTGAAAGGGAATTGAAATACACTTCAGGAGCCCTAGAACTGGTTATTGAAATGATTTTTTAGAAACACTGGGTAGAGGAGGTGTATTAGTCAGCTCAGGCTGCAATAACAAAATACTGCAGACTGAGTAGATTAAACAACAGAAATTGATTTTCTCCAAGGTCTAGAGGTTGGAAGTCTGAGGTCAGGGAGCCAGCATGGTCAGGTTCTGGTGAGGGCTCTCTCCCTGGCTTGTGGACGGCTGCCTTCCTGTTGTGTTCACACAGAGTGAAGAGTAATGTGGCAGCGAGAGCCATCTCTCGTGTTCTCTCTCTCTCTCTCTCCTTTTAAGGCCACTAATTCCCCTCCTCTTTCCTTTTAAGGCCTCATGCTCACCACCTAATGTAACCATGAACACCCGAAGGCCCTAACTCTTATATAATTACTTTGGGTGTTAGGGCTTCAACATACAAATTTGGTGGGGGACACAAACATTTAGTTCATCACAGGAGGGAAGCAATGAAAGTCTTAAAATGAAACTTCTTTCTTTAGCAGCTGACCCTCTTTCCTGGGCTGAGAAGAGATTTTTGTTCTCAGGGAAGAACCCGAGGCTGTGCTTTTGCCTAGAGTCACGGCCTCCAGATCTGCCCTCCTTCACGACAAGCCTGGAAACAGCTCCATTTTGGCAGCTGTGGCAGCTCCCCAGAGTTTCTCCTGCTTTTTACATTTTTTGATTTTTAAAATGTTTTTCTTCTTCTCTTCAGGGAGTCCTTTACTTTTTAGTCATTGCTAACTTAACATCTAGAAACAAAAAGAAATTAGGTAACACTCATTGAACCTATAGTGTGTGGTAGGTTATTTGCATGTATTTTTATAAAATAAATGTTAGCATAAACTGGCATGGAAGATTTTATTATTTAAGAGATCATATGGTACAAAATACTCATTTTACAGGTGGGGAACTGGATTAGAAAGCCAAATCCTTGCTCAGATGCACAGAGTCGTTGAATGGAGGTTTCCGGGTGCCAACTGCAGTTAGTCTGATGCCATGCCTGTGTTCTGCCAGTTTTAACCTGGCAGTGGCCACAGTGACTGAAAGTGCATGGCTCCAGGTAGGTGACATGCTACTGTATAAGTTTTCTTGACCCACAGTCGGCTTCTTGAGTCAATGGATCAGAGATAGTTTAGAGGTAGACAGCCACATCCCTACGGCTCCAGGACATTCAAGATCCCTCTGCAGTCTCTGCTGCCGCCTGATCACCTTTTTGTTTTAAGACAAGTAGCTTGAACTGTCCCAGGGCTTGGCAAACTGCGGTCCATGGGCCAAATCTCACCCATTACTTAAAAAAATTATTTTATTTTTGTTTTTTAAATTGGGGTAAAATATCCATAATGTTAAATTTGCCATCCTAACAATATCTAAATGCATAATTCAGTGGCGTTAAGGATCTTCACCTGGTTGTATTTTCATTGCCACCGTCTGTCTCCAAAACTTTTCATCTTCCCAATCTGAAGTCCTGCACCCATTAAGCACTAGCTTTCACTTCCCTCTGCCCCCAGCCCCTGCAACCTCCATTCTACTTTCTAGAATTTGACTCCTCCAGGGGCCTCACAGAAGTAGAGTCATGCCGGCCACGCACGGTGTCTCTCACCTGTAATCCCAGAACTTTGGGAGGCCAAGTCAGGCAGATCACCTGAGGTCAGGAGTTCAAGATCAGCCTAGCCAACATGGTGAAATCCTGTCTCTACTAAAAATACAAAAATTAGCCAGGCATGATAGCGGGTGCTTGTAACCCCAGCCACTTGGGAGGCTGAGGCAGGAGAATCACTTCAACCTGGGAGGTGGAGGGTACAGTGAGCCAAAATCATGCCACTACACTCCTGGGCAGCCACTCCAACCTAGGTGGCAAGAGTGAGAATCCGTTCCTCACACACACACAAAAGAAGTAGAATCATGCCATGTTTGTCCTTTTGTGACTAGCTCATTTCTCTTAGCCTTCAAGGCTCATCCATGTTGTAGCATGGGTGAAACTTCCCTTCCTTATTAAGATTAATCAATATTCCATTATACAGATGTAACACATTTTGTTTATCCATTCATCTGTTCATGGATATCTGCGCTGCTTTCACATGTGACTATCGTGAATAATGCTGCTATGAACATTGTACAGATATTCCTGCTTATTTTTATAAATAACGTTTTACTGGAACACCACCATGTCCATTAGTTTATGTGTTATCTAAGGCTTCTTTTGAGCTATAATGATAGAGCTGTGTGTTTGCAACAGAGACCATATTCTCTCAATGTTTACCATCAGGACTTTTGAGGAGCACTTTTCAGAAACAATTTGCCAACTCCTGAGTTAACGGGACGAGGCTCTGGCCTGATTCTGCTTTAGCCTTTGAGCAAGGCACTTTCTGACCCTGGGGCTCTGTTTCCTCATCTGTAAAATGAAAAGTTTGGGTTCAACTGGCTTTCAAATTGTGATTTCTGGATTTCTGGCGGTTCCCATTTGGCCCCAGAGTGGAGTCTGTTGGGAGGAACAGACACTGGTGGGATAGGTGGTGAAGTTTCACAGTCACTAATTCATCCAGAGCTTTTTCCTTTTTATTCGTTTTATATCCCAAGGCAGACATTCTGCCCAAGGCTTCTGATATGGTTTGACTGTGGCCTCACACAGTTCTCATCTTGATTACAGTTCTCATAATCCCCATGAGTTGTGGAAGGGACCCAGTGGAAGGTAATTGAATCATGGAGGTGGTTACCCCCATGCTGCTCTTCTCATGATAGTGAGTGATTTCTCATGAGTTCTCTCTGAAGGTTTTATGAAGGACTTCTCCCCCTTTTGCTCAGCACTTCTCCTTGCTGTCACCATGTGAAGAAGTATGTGTTTGCTTCCCCTTCCACCATAATTGTAAGTTTCCTGAGGCCTCCCAAGCCTTGCAGAACTGTGAATCAATTAAACCTCTTTTGTTTATAAATTACCCAGTCTTGGCAGGGTGCGGTGGCTCAAGCCTGTAATCCCAGCACTTTGGGAGGCCGAGGTGGGTGGATCACGAGGTCAAGAGATCGAGACCATCCTGGTCAACATGGTGAAACCCCGTCTCTACTAAAAATACAAAAAATTAGCCGGGCATGGTGGCACACGCCTGTAATCCCAGCTACTCGGGAGGCTGAGGCAGGAGAATTGCCTGAACCCAGGAGGCAGAGGTTGCGGTGAGCCAAGATCATGCCATTGCACTCCAGCCTGGGTAACAGCAGCGAAACTTTGTCTCAAAAAATAAATAAATAAATACATTACCCAGTCTCCAGTATGTCTTTATTAGCAGCATGAGAACGGACTAATCCAGCTTCCTTTCAACAAAAAGTTCTTTAGCTTTAGGTAGTACAGTGGGGTTGGCATTAACAATGGTTCCCAGGTGGATCATGGGTGTCATGAGATTCGGGAAAGGCAAGTCCGCAGAGTGTATGAGTCCATTCTTGCACTGCTGTAAAGGAATACCAGAGACTGGGTAACTCATAAAGAAAAGAGGTTGAATTGGCTCATTGTTCTGCAGTCTACACGGGAAGAATGGTGTTGGTATCTGTTTCTGGTGAGGCCTCAGGGAGCCTACAGTCATGGTAGAAGGCAAAGGCAGAGCAGGCACGTCACAGGGTAAGAGACGGAGCCACAGCCGGGGAGGTGCCAGGCTCTTTAAACAGCCAGATCTCTTGAGAATATGGAGCGAGAACTCACTCATTACTGCAAGGATGCCACCAAGACGTTCATGAGGGATCTTCACCCATCATGCAGCCACCTCCACCAGGCCCTACTTCTAACACTGGGGATCACATTTCAACATGAGATGTGGAGGTGTATTGGTTCATTTTCATGCTGGTAAAGACACACCCAAGACTGAGCATTTCACAAAGGAAAGATATTTAACGGAAAACTCACAGTTCCACGTGGCTGGGGAAGCCTCGAAATCATGGCGGAAGGTGAGGAGGAAGGAGCAAGTCACGTCTTATGTGGATGTGGCAGGCAAAGAGAGAGAGCTCGTGTAGGGAAATTCCTATTTTTAAAAAATCATCAGATCTCATGAAACTTATTCGCTATCACAAGAACAGCACGGGGAAGACCCGCCCCCATGATTCAATTACCTCCCACCTCCCATTCTTCCCATGACATATGGGAATTGTGGGAGTTACCATTCAAGATGAGATTTGGGTGAGGACACAAACCACATCGGGAGGGAATAAACATCCAAGCCATATCAGTGTGGGAGACCCAGTCCTCCGGGTTGGGGAGAGTTTCCGGTGAAGATCGCAGCCACTCTCTGTTTCAGTATAGAAGAGAGTTCAGAAAGCACAGCACTTCTGGACTCCAGGCTGCATTTTGACATGATGCCAATCTTTGAAAGGGGGAGGAGGTATCTCTGGGGATTTGGGGCACTAAAGATTCCTTCAGGGCAGAGGGAACAGAGCAGTGGTCTCTAGACTTTTCCTCTCAGCTGCAATGGAATTATTTGCTATTAAAATAAAAATGGGGTGAGGTTCCCTGAGGTTCCAAATTGTCCAGCAGGACAGGAACACATCTTTGGCTCACTCACAGATGCAGACACCACCCTACAGGCCTCCCATGCTATATAATCCATCTGGTTCCTTTCAGCTAGCATGATGCCCGCACGGTGCATTCTCATTCTCCTGCAAGCATATGAGGTGAATAGAAAAGAATGCCCCAGGCATACCATGAAATGAAACAAGCCTCTGGACATATTTCCAAAACATTCTGGACATTGACTCCAAACGGACTTTCTGAGCAAATGCAATTTGGGATTTTCAGTGCATCCTCTAGCATGTTATTTTATTTATTTATTTATTTATTTTGAGGCTTGCAGATGTGAAGTGGTGACATTTGTGTTTTTCTTATCCTGGATTAGGCAGGAGAGTGTACCCACGCCTCTGCTTGGGGTGTTTATTTGCCAGTTGTGGGGGGAGATTTGTGACATTCCAAGAGGACTTGACCTTCAGGATTGTAAACCCTGCCAGCTACCCCTGACCATCAGCCAATTTTGGCTTCAGTGGCACAAACTGAGGAAAGCATCAGTGCTTGGTCTCAGGGTGGGTGCTTGTGTATGTGCTGAGAAGGAAATATGATTATCATTCCCGTCAGAGGAAGCTGGAACTCAAGAGAAGGAAGGGCCTTGCTGGAGGTAATAAGGTAATAAATCCTTATTATAATAATAACATATATAAACAAATCCATCATGGCAGCACACAACCAGTAAGTGACAAAGGGACGTTTCTAACTTAGGTTCCCTGTAGCCATTGCTGCCTCTCACCCACTAGCAGTCCCCTGTGTCCTGTGACAGCTTCTGCTGGCCTGAGAGACAAGTGTTGATGAGCTTGACCTTTCTGCTTTAAAGTGTAGATTTATCCAGTCTACTCACCATTAATGACTTTTGGCGACTCTTTCGTTAAGAGTCTCTTGCACCCCCAAAGTGAAATGCCTCCTCATTTCTGGTTTCCTAAGTTCTTCTGAAATGATTTTATTTGTCTCCAAGCTTGGGCTGGTGCTGTGGGTGTGGCCATCTTGGTACTGATGTTCCCTCCTGTGAATACTGTAGCATGTAAATACAGTCTTGCCTCAATGGCTCCCATCGCCGATATGGTTTGGCTGTGTCCCCACCTAAATCTCGTCTTTAATTCCCATGTGCTGTGGGAGGAGCCTGGAGGGAGGTAATTGAATCATGGGAGTGAGTCTTTCCTGCGCTGTTGTGATAGTGAATGAGTCTCACGAGATCTGATGGTTTTTTAAGGGGGAGTTTCCCTGCACAAGCTCTCTCTTTGCCTGCTGCCATCCACGTAAGATGTTACTTGCTCCTCCTTGCCTGCCACCATGATTGCGAGGCCTTTCCAGCCAGGTGCAAGTGGGAGTCCATTAAACCTCTTTTTTTTTTTGTAAATTGCCCAGTCTTGGGTATGTCTTTATCAACAGCGTGAAAATGGATTAATATAATTGTGCCGCTGTTCTCTTCCTGGACCACTTTTCACCTAGGTGGTCACATGGCTCTCTCTCCAGTCTCACCTTCATTAGGAACTCCACTCCAGTATCACTGCTCAGAAAGGGCTTCTGACTCACCTTCCTGAAACAGCATCTTATGTCACTCACTGACCTCTTACCCTCTTTCATCTGGACTCAGCCTGTCTCATTACCTGACTTCCTATTAAAGAAACTGGCAAACTTTCTTTAAAGGAACAGGTATGGTCTCTCTTGCAACTACTCATTCCTGCTGTTGTGGCATTACGTATCTAAACACAATATGTAAATAAATGAACATGGCTGGGTGTCAATAAAACTTTATTTATAACAACAGGTGATGGGCTGGGTTTGGCTTTTGGACTGTAGTTTGTTTATTTGCTTCCTGTCTCTGTCATCCAATAGAATGTAGGGTATTTATATGGGGTAGACTCATTACTGTAGTTCATAATCAAGAATAGAGTAATCCGATGAATGTTGAATCATGAGTGAATGAATGCTTAAATGTATCTCTTCCATTTAAAAAGGATAGCTTTACTGAAATATAATTTGCATACCTACAGTTCCCTTATTTAAAGTACACACTTCAGTGGTTTTAGACAAATTCACCGAGTTGCCCAAACATTGCTGCAATCTAATGTTAGAACATCTGCCCCACTCTGAAAAGAAACCCCGTATCCAGTAACATCCTTCTCCCTTTTCCCCACCTGAGGCAACTACTATTCTTTTTCTGTCTGTATGCATTTGTCTGTCTATGCATTTGTCTGTGCTGCCCATGTCAAACAAACGAAATCAAATAATATGTGGTCTTTTACGATAGTCTTCTTTCACTTAGTGTAATGTTTTCATCCACGTTGTAACATGTATCAGAACTTCATTGCTTTTCGTTGCTAAATAACATTCAATCTTGTGAATACACCACATTTCATTTGTCCATTCATCAGGTGATGGGCACTGGGTTGTTTTCGTGTTTTCTTGATTTTGGAATACAGACAATGAATAATGCTGCTTGAACACCCATGTATAAGTTTTCGTGTGATCTGTGTGCTCATCTCTCTTGGGTGTAACCTAGAAATAGAATTGTTGAGTCATACAGTAGCTGTACGCTTAACATTTGGAAGAACTGCCAAACTCTTTTCCGAAGTGACTGAACTATTTATGTTCTCACCTGGGATGAGACTTGTTTGTATCATCAATAACAATTGCTATTGTCCATCCTTTTGATTCCAGCCATCCTAGTGGGTGTGAAATGGTGTCTCATTGTGGTGCTGATTTGCATTTCTCTGATGACGAATGATGCTGAGCATTTTCTCACGTCTTTATTGATCATTTGCCTATAATCCTTGGAGAAATGCCTATTCAGATCCTTTGCCCATTTAAGTTTTTATTACAGAGTTGGAAGAATTTGTTATATCTTCTGGAACCAAGTCCTGTAACAGATATATAATTTACAAATGTGGTTTTCCATTTTTTTGGAGGTGTCTTTTCACTTTCCTGGTAGTGGTCTAAAGCATAAAAGTCCTAAATTTTGATGCAGTCCAATTTATATATTTTTTTCTTTCATTGCTTTTGCTTCCATTGTTAGAGCTAAGAAAACATTGCTTATTTCAAGCTCATAAAAATACTTTTTCCTCTAAGAGTTTTATACTTTTATCTTTTATATTTAGGTGTTTGGTCCATTTTGAGTTATGAAGAAGGCATCAGACTTTGCTCATTTACGTGGGGATATCCAGTTATCCCAGCATCATTTGTTGAAAAGACTATTCTTTCTGTTTAACTATCTTGACACCCTTGTAAAGAATCAATTGACCATAAATGTAAAGCCTCATTTTGGTTTCCTTCATCTATGTGTCTATCCTTATGCCAGTACCATACGTCTTGATTTCTGTAGCTTTGCAGCAAGTTTTGAAATCAGGAAGTGTGAATCCTTCAATGTCGTCCTTCTTTTTCAATTCTGGCATCTTCTTCCTCTTTTCTCACGTGTGAAGGCCACAGGCTTTAAAGGGCTGAATGCCTTGCTCAGGGAGCTTTCCATTTGCCTCGAAGGAGCTTCAAACCTAGTGCTCGACCAAGCCATGACCTTTTCAAACTGGAAGAGACCTGGGGCAACATGTCTGTAGGTTCTAGTCCTGGTGCTGCCACTACCCGCGAGGTGCAAGCAGCTCCCTTTCCCTCTCTGCATCTGAGGTATGTCATCTCGAAATGAGAGATTCAGGCTAGATGACAATTTCCCTGTCCTCTCACTGCTGAGATTCTACGGCGCTGTGGTTTTAGAGATACCATCCAACTGCAGGAAAATATCACAGGGTTCGACAAAGCTATTCTACCCTTTAGGAGAAATGTTGAATATGACAAATTTAGGGTGAGGTAAAGCACATGATATTCACTTAATTGCCTGTTCAATTATTCCATGTTTTTAACCTCATTAGAAAGTTGTTGTTTTCAACGTTGACCTTAAAAATTAACGTGGGGTCTGTCAGACTTTATGGTGTGGAATTTGTTGGACCATTGGGTGACTAATCTGGAGTTAGACAATGCTCTCTCTCTCTCTTTTTTTTGTCTAAATTTATCCACTTGTTTTCTTTGTCTTATCTGAATTCTTACCCAATTATTAAGGGTACTTAAAAAAGAACTGTCCTCAGTAAAGGATTTAAATCAGAGTAAGAGAGCCTGTGGCCCAGGAACAAATAGGAATGTCAGTTCCAGGGTGCCCCCCCACCCATTGTGCACACGGATGGGGTCACTGTCCTCAGGGTGTCCCCTCTAATCCTCGTGACGGCCCTCTGAAGTAGGTGTGATTAGTGTCCTCACTTCATGTATATATCCTCAGTTTGAGTGGCTGCGAGGGATCTGCTCATTTCTCAGGACATTACTGTGCAGCATTCTTCAAATTTCATCATCTCAGGCATTCTAGAGGCCATTCCAGAGTGGAGACACTTTCCATGCAGCCTCTAGGCCCTGGGCCACACTGCCATGACAAGTAGTGGGGTAAGTAGCATCATTATCTTAATGATCACACGGGAGCTATGCATTCTTCACTGATTCCTTGGAGTTCCTTGGTGGTGTCTTCTGGTCCTAGGTGAGGCTCTTCTCCTGGGTGTCTGCCCTTGGGTCAGTTATGGCCAGATGTAGGTTTTGAGCCACAAAGGGCAACACTTCTTCTGGAAGTTCTCATCTCAAACAAAGCTGTAAAAAATGCCGGAAGGGCTGATGCTATGTTATGGAAATAATAGGGATTCGATAAAAGGCAGTCAAATCCGCAGCAGATTTGCCCATGGAATGAGGGTAGGAGTCACTGAGACTGTGCCGGATGAGAAAAACACTATTTACCGTTACCTTGGCTTGCTAGATGTCACTGGGAGTTAGAAGTTCAGATGTCACTGGAAGCTGAGGGATGCAAGGACGAACATGTCTCGTGTTTATGTCTAAGATGAAAACTGTACAAGAACAGAGTAGAGCAGAGCTCAGCTGTGTCCTTCTCTTGGCTTCAGTGCTTTGGTCTCGGACGTGCTGCACCTGTGCTCCTCAGGCTACTGGAGCTGCTTTGCCATTCCAGGAAGAGAACAGGGACTGCCTTAGGGTTTCTTTAGTTCTGACCAGTGAAGGAAAAGCCCAGCTCCGGTCTCAAGCCTGACAAACTCGAAGGTATAATGATCACTCCAGAGCACCCCTGCAGGGTCAGTCTGAGGCTGCCCTTTTGACATGGTTTGGATTTGTGTGTTCCCACCCAAATCTCATATGGAATTGCAATCCCCAGTGTTGGAGGTGGGGCCCGGAGGGAAGTGACTGTTTGGTGGAGGTGGACTTACCTTGTGCTATTCTTGTGATAGTGAGTTCTCATGAGATCTGGTTGTGTAAAATGTGTTGCGTCTCCCCTTTCTCTTGCTCTTTCTTCTGCCCTGGCCGTGTAAGATGAGCCTCTTCCCCTTCCCCTTCCGCCATGATTGAAAGCTTCCTGAGGCCTTCCCAGACGTGCCACCTGTACATCCTGCAGAACCACGAGCCATTAAACCTCTTTGCTTGATGAATTACCCAGTCTCAGATATTTGTTTACAGAAGTGTGAGAATGGACTAATACACCTTCCTAGGGCTTTGGCTGTGGTCACAGCCTTGCTAGGCTTCCTTTTGATGCCCTCCTTACCACACTCTCTTACTAGTTTCCAATGGGATAACTTCTCTAACAAATCCCTGGTCCATTTCTGGGAAACTTGACCACAAGTATCTGCCAAAGTAGTATACACTGGGGTTGCAATAACAGGAGTGTAGTATCTACAATAAAGGGGGTGAAAATTCTATTTTGTGCTACTCAGACCATGTCTGGAGTATTGGATCAATTGGCTAAAATCTTGACTAGAACATTTTTAAAAAGTATAAGCAGGTCCAAGGGATGGTGACCAAGATAGTCTAAGAATTTCAAGAGAAGTCCTGTGAGGAGTAGAGTGAGAGGAACTGAGATTACACTTGATAAAATGTGGAATAAGCCAGAGCGGCATCGTCAGGTAACTGGAGTGCCCTTACAGGGATGGAGGAGCAGCTTACCATGGCAGGCTTTAAAGGAGGGAAGGAGGCTCAGTCCACGTAAGAAAGACCGACTTGGTCATCATAGTCATTTGAAGATAGGATCAGCATCCTTGGGAGAACGTGGGCTTCCTGCTACGGGAGGCAGCCAGGCAGATGAGGAACAGGTGCCTCTAGGGAGCTGCAAAGGGAATTCCACTACTTCCTGGGGCACCAGACACAGTGAGTTCCAGCTCAGTTCAAAGATTCTGTTGCTGTGACCATTCTAAGCCATGCCTGGAGTGTCAAAACAGATCTTGTTCCTGCCCTCAAGAAGCTTCTGGTCTAGTAGGGAAGACAGAGAGACAGACAGACAGACAGACACACACACACACACAAATAACTAAGCCACAAGAAAGCATGTTTCAAGTGCTGCAGGCACAGTACATCTGTCACAACTCCAATTTCCTTTGTAGAGGGCAGACAAGGAAGGCCTCCCCAAGGAGTTGACCAGCTGCGGGGTGAGGGGTTGGGCAGTTTTGAGAGCCCAGGTAAGGCACTGAGGATGAGGGGGCAGCAGGGCAAAGGCCCCGTAGTGAGCACTGCTTGGCATCATTGAGGCGTATGGGCGAGTGAGCCATTGCATGGGGTCGGGGAGCCATGTGCCCATTTTGGGGTCACCTCTGACAGGAGGGTTTGATTTTATTCTAAGAGCAATGAGAAGCCCCTGAAGGATTTAAAGCTGGGAGGAGATTGACCTACAGCCTCTGAAAGACTGCTCCGAGGGTGGTGGGGAACCTGGGAGCGGGGGATCCAGAGATAGGGTTGTGGTCAAGGTCCAGGTGAGAGACAAACATCCTGAATGAAGGTGCGGCCCAGGAAGTGGGGGAGGGGAGAGGTGGTGGGAGCAGACAGGATGCTGGAGTTCTGCCAGGATGACAGCCTCCTGGCTTGGAAGTGGAAGGTGCAAGAGACAGAAGGTGCAGGTATGGATCAGGCGTCAGACTTGACCTCCTGGGTGGATGATGGGGACATCTGATGAGAAGCACGGTGAGGGAGGACACATTTTGGGGAAGCAGCTGTGAGAGCAGCTTCGGGAGCATTCTACAGTCCCTCCTGTCTGTGCCTTTCTTTCCTTTTTTTTCTTTTTTGAGAAGAAGTCTCGCTCTGTCACCCGGACTGGAGTGCAGTGGTGTGATCTCAGCTCATGGCAACCTCTGCCTCCCGAGTTCAAGCAATTCTCCTGCCTCAGCACCCCCAGTAGCTAGGATTACAGGCGCATGAGCCACCATGCCAGACTAATTTTTGTATTTGTAGTAGAGATAAAGTCTCGCCATTTTGGCCAAGCTGGTCTCCAACTCCTGACCTCAGATGATCCACCCACCTCAGCCTCCCAAAGTTCTGGGATTACAGGCATGAGCCACCGCACCCGGCCCAGTCTGTGTCTTTCTGTCCCACTAGATGGGGGTCCCCACAGGGAAGGGCTGTGCCTCTGTTGTTTTGCATGCCCTGAACAAGGGCTGAATGAATGATTCATTCATTCTATGACTGTCTGAGCAGTGGGAGGTATTGTCAAGATCCCAGGTAATCACAAAGGATCACAATCCCTCTTTCTGATATTTTTCCTTCTTCCTGCTGGGGAAAGACACTTGCATGTATCATGGCCTCAGACGCCCAAGGCTCTGGCCTCTCATGACTGTGGACTGGGAAATTCTGTTTCAAGATTTTGCTTTTTCATTTGAAAGAATTATTCCCACTTATCTCTGATCTAGACCAGATTGGCTGAATATGAAACAAAAGTGCCTCGGTGGCCCAGGGTGGATGCTTACTGGGCCATCTCCAGGCTGTGGGGGGCTGGTGATGCTCAAGTGTATTCCAAAGAACAGGCTTATAACAATGTGACACTGTGTGTGTGTGTGTGTGTGTGTGTGTGTGTGTGTGTGTGTGAAATAGAACATTTTCTTCATACTTTATGCTTTGGGGGTTTCAGAAAAATGCTGTGGAATAGATGCAAACTGTTGGAGCATCACCTGATGACTCTTGCTGTTGACATTTGGGTGACATCGGACCCTCTGTGGTTTTGGGCCTCCCTGGGTCTCTGACTCTGTTGTCCTCCACAGCCCTTTCTACATGGGAGGTAGCCCTTGTCATGTGGTGGGCAAAGCAATGGATATGGAGTCAGAACTCCTGGGTCCTGTCCGAGCTCTGGCTCTTACTAGCTGGGTGACCTCGCGCAAGTCTCCCAACTTCTCAAAGCCTTGTTTGGACCCCTGCAAAATGCCCAGTACCTACTTGATGGAGTTACCATGTGGTTCCATTAAATGCAAAATGAATGTGAAAGGCAGGCCACAGCTCTTTGCCTTCCTGGCCCCTGTGTTTTCTTCTGTACAATGGGCAATGGGATTCAGGGATTTCTGGGCGTTTTTGGCTGAATACCATATGTAACATGTTAAATAAAACAACTTTCCATACAAAACAAAAAGAGCTTGATTAATGGCTTCGTTGAAGTCTGTGGTCTTAGAAAGCACAAACTCAAATGTCTGCAGGCACCGTGCATGTGGAATAAAGCTGACAGGGTGGAGCGCAGCAGGGTGGGGTGGGGACCCTGGACGTTTAGAGGACTGTCTAAACTGGGGTGTCTATTGTTTAACTCCAGTTGATTGAAGTCACGCAGCTAAGCAGGTCCTGGATTGCCAGAGTTTTTTTAATTTTAATTTTTTTCAATAGAGGCAGAGACTTACTATTGCTTGGGCTGGATTACAGTGGCATAATCCTAGCTCATGGCAGCCTCGGCCTCCTGGGCTCCAGCAATCCCTTAGCCTCAGCTTCCCAAGTAACTGAGACCAGAGGTGTGCACCACCACGCTGGGCTGTTTTTATTTTTTTGTGGAGGTGGGGTCTCAGTATGTTGCTCAGGATGGTCTTGAACTCTTGGCCTCAAGTGATCCTCCTGCTTTGGCCTCCCAAAGTACTGGGATTATAGGTGTGGGCCACTGAGCCTAGCCAGTTGCCAGATCTCATGTGAAATCTGATCTTTAAAGGTCCGCCCTCATCCAAACATTTTTAACACTGGCAGCCAAATGAAGTCTGTGAGCTGGGTATGGTCTGCTGCTTACAATGTTACATCTCCTTGGTAAGGATCCTCTTCTATCAAGAGGTGGCTCAGGTTACCTCTTCTGAGCAGGACCTGCCATTGATACTTCTGTAATGAGTAAGGTGTCCATCCTAGTGCCTGCCACCCTCTTTGTCAGGCTGGGTTACTGAGGGTGTCCTCTGTAGACCTGAGCTACCCAAGGGCAAGGCGACCCCATTCATCGAATTCACCTTTGCATCCTGGGGACCACCCCAGACCCTGAATGCACTGAGCCCTTAATCGGTGCATTGCGATGGTTACTCATTTGCTGTTAGCCTCGTTTTCACTTAGGAAAAATGGGCCTACAATTGCTGCTCAGGAAGCTATTAGGGAGGCTTCCTTGGGTCATGCACATAAAGGGCCCAGCACATAGTAGGTCCTCTCATCTTTCCAGGCTGCTCCCTGCCCTGCTCTGGGGTGGAACTACATGGACTCTATGACGCACACCCAGTTGGAAGGAAACCTCTGGTCTGACTGTAGCATCTGCGTCAATGTCTTCCGTCTGGTCTCAGGGGCTCTGCTCTCTGACACTGGCAGTTGGTCGGGCAGCCAGCGCCTTTCCTCTGGCCTCTTTTCTCAGGCCCAGAGGTGTGGTCCTCTGAATGTCACTCTTCCCCCCATCCTCATTTTCCTAAGCACCCAAATACCAAAGATGCTATTTTATTTTTGATATTTTTATTTCATAGGTTATTGGGGATCAGGTGGTATTTGGTTGCATGAGTAAGTTCTCTAGTGGTGATCTGCGAGGTTTCCGTGCACCCACCAACCGAGCAGTATACACTGCACACAGTTTGTGGTCTTTTATCCCTCACCCCTTCCCGCCCTCTCCCCCTGAGTCCCCAAAGTCCGTTGTGTTATTCTTATACTTGTGCCTCCCCATAGCTCAGCTCTTACTTATTAGTGAAAACATGCCGTGTTTGCTTTTCCATTCAGTTTGGTTTTCCAACTGAGTTACTTCGCTTAGAATAAAAGTCTTCAATCATCCATTGGAGGCAAATGCCATCATTCATTCCTTTTTATGGCTGAGTAGTATTCCATCATCTATTAAGTACACTTCCAGGTAATGCAGTCTTGGCCTTTCTCCTCTGTCTTTGATCCCCCAAGCATTTTAAAGCTCCCAGAATTGTAATAATTAGGTATTATCAGGTCATGGGAAAAGATGGTTTTCCCTCACTTTGGGGTATTGCTTTACATTTTTTTTTGTTAGTCCATCATTACACTGGTGACACAAACAATGATGCATGCTTTTTTCAAATGCTCCCTTCAGATGCTCTGAGGTCTTAAGTCAACATGAGGGAAAGGGCTTTCAAGATCCTTCCTGGGAGAAAGATCCCTACAACTGGGGGGGCTCAAGGTCAGGCGAGTCAGCCCTGCACACCTGGATAGGAAGCCTCATGCTTGCTGGTAAGTGGGAGTGTCTCTCACTCTGCAGACTAGCCAGTAGAAGAAAAAGGTCCCCACAGGTTATCAAGCCCCGAGCTGGAGTGTGGAGAGGCCGGTGAGACCTGAGCTTCTGCCTGATCCCAGAACTATGGGACCCTGCCTGGGTTGCTCCAACTTTGTCCAACCCTTCTCAGCTGTGAACGGGCAACAGTGACAGTGACAGCGACAGCCCCTGACTCTTCTGTATCCAGTGCCGGGCACTTCCTGAGTGGCTCTGTGCATGTCATCCTGGGGCCCTGTCTGGTCCCCGGGCTGCTCAGCCTCACTTGACAGATGAAACCACAGCTCAGGCATCCAAGGGCGACACGGCAGGCATGGGCCAGAATGGGCCTGGGACTGAAACCTGTCTGACCCTAAAACCCGTGTTCACACTGCAAGCTAAGCTGCTTCGAGAACCAGGACTCCTGAGTCCTCCCTGTTTAGTGCTCTTTTTAAAGATATAATAACGATGATCATCATAACTACAGCAATAATCACAGCTGACACTTACTGAGTCATTCTGTGTCCAGGGACCTGCCCTAAGTGCTTTGTATGATTGGTGCATTTTAAACTTCACACACAACCACATGAGGTAGGCACTATGACTATTAGCTGTTCTCATAAATGCGTAGTAGTGTTTCATTTTGATATTTGAATCTGCATTATTCTCGCCACTGATGACGTGGAACGCACATTTTATATGCTTGTTTGCCATCCATGCATCTTGTTCGGTGGGATTTCTGCTTAAATTCTGGATATGAGTCTTTTGTCAGATAAATAACTCGCAAACATTTTCTCCCAAACTGTGGCTTATCTTTTCACTCTCGCAACAATGTCTTTCAAAGAGCATAAATATTTAATTTTGATGGAGTCCAATGTATGAATATTTTTCTTTTAGGGCTTGTGCTTTTCGTGTCTTAGCTAAGACATTCTTACCTAACCCAAGGCCTATAGGCTTTCTCCTAGGTCTCTGAGAAATTCGATAGCTCTGCGTTTAAACTTTAGGTCTCATGAGACTCTTCAAAAACTCTTTCTCACTTGAATCCCGCACCAAACTTGCAGGTTGGCTCTTTCAACCCTCAGTTTACAGATGGGGAAACTGAGGCTCAAAGAGAGGTCCGTCTCATACGACCACAGAGGTAGGACATGTTGGTCAAGATTTGGATGCGAGTCTCTCAGATTCCAAAACTTGTCCTTGACTTTGCTTTCAGCCAGGAGACAAACATGGCCTTCCTCAGAGCTCCTGGAAGTGCCCTTTTAAGAAGACGGTTGTGATTTCCTTCACGTGCTCAGTCTTTGCTCAGTGTCTCCTCTCAAGCAGACCCTGCTGACGCCAGCACACAGAGCTGATGGTGGGGACAGTGAGGTGGGGGGAGGAGAAAAGCCAATAAATGACACACAACTGAGATGGTGGCTGCTGTGGGCAGTGGGGCGCAATTCCTCCACGCAGTCTCTGAAGGACTAAATGAATGTGCCTCACCTTTGTGTTGCTGAAGGCTGGGAGGCTGGCCCACTCATGCACCAACTCTCCCTCCACCGTTGAGGGCAGACTCCTAGGGAATCCCACCCAGGCCCTGCCCTGCAGTAGCAAAGCAGAGAGGTGCCCTGCTCTGGCCACATGCATGGAACTATCTACCCAGCTGCACTGAAATCAGGTGTGATGAGAGGACTCAGGTGGGGCCATGCCCCTCAGCTATAGCTCCGCCCAGCAAGGCAAGGACAGATCCTTCTTGCTCACCACCCAGATGTTCTAGGTCTCACCTTCTCACTCCATTAGGTGATCAGCTCTCTGTGGGCTTCATTGATTTCTGTGGGGACACCAGGGTGGCCCTGTGCCCGTGGCCTGCTGCCCTGTAGTTGGAGAGGTAGTGGATGTGGGAGAGTCTGTCCCATGTCCTTTAAGGGGGCAACCTAGAAGTGGAGAGGATTTATGTTCCTTCCTGAAACAGCTTTGCAGGTTTGTGTAGCGTTAAAAACCCTTCTAGATAGGGCTGGGGGTTTCAGCCATGATTTGAACACACTGGTTTGGGGATGCCACAAATCTGGCTCTGCCCATTTGCATTTTAAAATTTGTAGCCCAAAGATGGGCATCCTCTGCTCAGCCCTGACTTCCAGGTGGCATTGCCTCACTGCGGGCACGGGTGTGCTAATACCTGACCCTAACAGTGGCAGGGCAATGTGCACACATTTCACCTACTTTTTCCATTAAGGTAAATTACAATGAATTTTACCTTAAGAATATTTTGAGACTGTCACATTAGGATGCTTGGAACCATCCTGAGACAACTCCAGACACGTTGCAAAACCAAGGCCATGTGAGGCTGATATCTTAGGGGTGCTTGTCTAAAGGGCAAAAATAACAACTTACAAGCATCTCTCCTCAGCAGAAGAAAACAAAGCAAAATGAAGATGAAAAACACTCAGTTGATGATGAGGAGAAATAAGGTTGTGTCTTGGCTCTGCCATTTATGTGCCCTTCCACCATGTGGCCCTCACCATGTGGCCTTCACCAGGCTACTTTAATTATCTACAGGCTCTACATGACATGGTGGAGGTGTCACAGGAGATGTTAGGCGGGGCAGGTCTTTCTAGGCACATCGTGTCCCCCGCATGGGGGTAGGAGGAACTGGGAGATGGGAGAGACAATGTCTCCACGATTGTGGCTCCTCATTCCTAAGTAAAGACTAGGGTGCCGCTGCTTCCGCTGCCTCTCCCAGCTGCTGCTTCACCAGGGCGCCTGTCATTCGAGGTGCTATGCTAAGGTAGCATCTGTTTCCTAAGGCTGCCATAACAAATTCACACAGACCAGGTGACTTACCACAACAGACACTCATTCTCTCAGGGTCCTGAAGGCAGAAGTCCAAAACCAAGGTGGTCACAGGAGGGTTCCTTCTGGAAGCTCTGAGAGAGACCCCCATCTGCGCCTCTTCCAGTTTCACGTGGCTGCTGGAAACCCTCTTTCCTCGGCTTGTGGATGCATCACGCTAACCTCTACCTCCTTGTGATGCTTTGCTGTGTCTGTGTAAGGCTTCCTCTGTCATTTTCATTACGAGGACACATGTCACTGCACTTAGAGCCCTTCCAGACAATCCAGGAGGATCCCGTCTTGAGATCGTTAACTTGATTACATTTTCAAGACTTTCCAGGTAAGATCATGTTCACAGGTTCCAGGAAGAAATATCCTTTCCACTACAGATGAGGTTTCTTATATCCTCCCATCTGCGGCGGAGAAAAATGAAACACGTTGTTCTAGACTTAACGCTGAGCGATGGACAGAACTGGCACTCAAATTCAGGTCTGACTTCAAGACTCACGCTCCTAGATATCAAATTATTGTTTCCCCTCCTCCTGCGTCGCTAATAGCAACAGCCACCCTCTGTTATCGCTTACTTTCTAAACACGTCTAATCCCCTTGTGATCCCTGAACAGTGATGTGACCGTCTTCCTTGGACAGTGGAGGCTACTGAGGCTGAAAAAGGTGCAATGTCTTGCCTGGTGTCACACAGCAGGTGAGAGGCCATGGGCAAGTTTGGACCCAGCATCGATGAATTCCAAACTTTGAACTCTCCTTTCTCCGTTTACGTAGTGTCTTCTTAAGAGCACTGGGTGTCTGCCTGGGGCTGCTGGGATTTGCACCTGCTCAATGACGTAGGACCCCAAGTGTAGACCACTCTGCCTCCAAGTTCTGTGTCTGTTTCATCGTATCTCTTGGTCTTCTGGTACGTGATGAATGAAGGCACAGTGGGTACACATTTCGTCGCCTCTGTCTTTATGACTTTGTTCAGTAACTGAGCGTGATTATTAAATTCGAGCCTCCTCTTACATCCGTCTACTCTGGGGCTGTGTTCCTCGGCCAAGTCATCTGGGCAGGCCATAAACCAGATGCAAGACTTGAGATTCTCGGAACTCCGTTTTGCCAGTTGGGTTGGCTCACAGGAGCCATTTCAGCCTGTAGTCTTTGATGCTGGCTGTTTGGTTTCATAAAAATTATATGGAAAGTTATAAAAGAGTGATAAGACCCTCCAGTTTTACCACCAAATGGAAAAGTTGTCCACACAAAGACTTTATAACCATCTTGTAGCAATTTTGAGGCTCTGCCCTCATCCTAGTTGAGTATGTAGTAAAGGAGTCTTTGAAAGAAGCTCTAACCTTTGGTTTCATATGGACAAGACAGAGAGACAACAACTGAGCTTCTTGGCTTCAAAGTTTGGGCTTGGAGACTGTATGTTCTCAGAAGGGGTGGAGGTTTCCATTGGTTACTTAGGCTGACTTCCTCTGATTCACACACTGCCTCTATCAGTTATATTATATCTTAGGAATAAAGCTATTTACAACCACTGTAAAAGTCACAGCTGGTGGGAAGCTGCTTCTGAAACAGGGACATGGTTTGTCAAGGCAGAACGCCTGGGATTCTTTCGGACATTTGCTGCTCCTTCAGCTGGGAGGTTCTGGAAACACCAGTCTCCCGAGCTTTGATGTCTCCATATGAAAAGCGGATGATGATACCTTCACAATGTTCTTCTCGGTAAGGGTCAGGTGTGCAAGGCATAGCTCTGTCATCCGTATAGGACAACTCAGGCTTTCGTTAATATTAACGTCAGTTAATGCGGTTGAATAAAACTCTTACATGTGTATGTAATTCCTAAGGCTTTCTCCTAGGAATGGGTATGCGTCGATTAGGATTTGTTTTCTGTAAGACCCTCACTTTTGCTTTCTGGTCTAAAGTTGTGCATTCACACCGGCTGGGTGGGCTTGTTCTGAGGGCTGCTGTAACATGTAGCACAAGAGGGGCGGGGACTTGAGCCAGCACAAGTTAATTCTCTCGTGGTTCCGGAGGTTGGATGTCCACACAGGGCTGTGCTCGCTCCAGAGGCTCTGCAGGGGAACCCTTCCCTTCCTCTTCTGTCTTCTGCTGGCTCCTGGTGTCCCTGGCTTGTGGCCGCATCACCCCAATCTTGGCCTCGATCTGTACATGTATCTCAAAGCTCCCTCTACCTGTTTCTCACAGGACACTTGTCATTGGATTAGGGTTCATCCAGGTATTCCAGGAGGATCTCATCTCAAGATCCTTGATTGAATTTCAGCTGCAAAATTTCTTTCTCCAAATCAGGTCCCATTCACAGATTCTGGGTGGGGCTATTTCTGCACGGTGGTGGGGAGAGGAAACATTTGACCCAGGATCCTAGGTATTTGTGAAGAATTAAGACCCCCACTTTGAGAGGTAACCAAGGCACCTTACCTCTGAAGGACACATTTTCCAGTAAACATGCTGTATTATTAAGGGGGTGTCAGCTGGCGTGAGCGCACCCCTGTCTTCTTTATTGTCTCACTGCAGAGCTTTCTGTTAGGCATAAGCTCACCACAGTGGGAGCTTAACAAAAGCAATATCAAATCACAGACAAAAATGCCTCCTTCTCCAGGGTCTGATACAATAGTGGTGCTTGGTAACCAGGGGGCGTGTCATTTCTTTACAACCCTCAAGTCGGAACAGGAGCATGTAGCTCCTGGAGCTCTCTTCACCCAAGAACAGCCACATGGAGACAGGAACACAGAGATTCACCAACACGGAAATCAAGCCACGTGCCTGTCTCTGAGCCACTGTGTCTCGGCTAGCGTCTCTCAAAGAAGCTGAGTGGCTGAAGACGGTGGCCGGCAAGTGTCATGGGGTTCTGGAACTTCACTTCTTAGATGAATGTCTGGGTTGCAGGATGGGAGGTGGAACGGAAATTGGGAATAACCTTGAGACTTTGTCATTCCCCAAGTTCCTGGAAGTAACCTGCCTGTGAGGCGGTCCTGATATCAGGCCCTGGGATGCTCCAAACAGATGAGTGAAATGAAATTGGATGGCTGTTTTTCTGAGAGTCAGCACACATTTCCATGGCTGTTTCCCCTGCCCAGATGTCTGTGGTACTGCCGCCCTAGCCCAGGCACTCTCCGCCCCAGCCCTCCTGCATTTTACGCTGTGGCCACTGCCCCCAAGCCTGGTCCCTGCTGCCCCTCAGTTGGCCTCTGATGGGCTTCTGCTTGACTATGTGTCCAGGCCCTGTGGCTCCTGTGTTCCCTGAGTCCTGTCAGCCCCCAGCCTCTGTCTTCTCTTCTCGAATCCTTCATTAATCCCATGCAGAGTCACCCTTCTGGAAGGTTCCTATGAGGGCACATCCTCTCCACTCCCCATCCCTGGCTGGTTCCCTCCCTCTGCAGGTGTGTGCTCTGCACCTGCCACCCTCATCCCTAACCCACTTTGGGGCTGTCTCTTGGACTGCAGTGTTTTCCAAGTTCCTGCCCGCATTTCCTGTTCCCTAGGTGTCCACCTGATAAGCTCCTCCTAGGCAGTGTAAGCCCATCAATTGCAGCAGCGTCTCCTGCCCTCTCCCCTTCCACTGAGCTGTGAGCCCGCCCTGCAACTTGAGGGCCAGTGCTGCTCATCCCTGGGTCTCCAGCATGGAGCTGGGGCTTGGCGCAGAGCAGGGTCTAAGAAAGTGTTTGTTCTGTGGATGAAAGCTGCCTCCTTCCTAGCCTCCAGGCTCCCACAGCTTGGGGGCTGGAGCCTGAACTCAGCTGCTCATTCCTTCCTAATTCTCTTTTAATGCTCGGCCCAGGTGTGGCCGAGAGACCCCTCTGTCTAATCCGAAGCACAGCTGAGGGTAGGCTGCTTGGATTCCAGTGAGCTGGGAAGAGTGGACAGAAATACAGGGTCTCTGAGACCCCAGCAGCCTGGGTCACCAGGGCCTGTACATTTCTGGCTCCCTGTGTACTCCCACTTAGTAGACAGTGCTCCTAGGTAACATCACTTGTGGCCTCTTCCCCTGGGTCTGGACTGAGAGGATGGCAAGAGATGTGGGGTCCTGGAGTCCACCTCCCAGGCTGTTCCTCTGGGCCTGGGTCCTCCTCAGCCCCTGCCTTGTAGGTAGCCAGAGTCCATGCACCCAGTCTCCCATCAGCATCCTCTTCCTTAACCCAAAAGGCACCAGAACTTCTCATGGCACCGGCTGTGACTCGGTTATGATTCTTTCTTTACTGTTGAGAGTCATATTCCAATTACACATTCCAAGGGCAGAAAGATGAAAGCACATAAGCGGGTGAGCCAGTGGGAGGCTCAGCTGGTGAGCTCAAGCACATCGGGGTCATTTCCTCCTCTGTGGAAGGGGAGGTTAAAAATCCTCCTGCTCCTGGCCTGGCAGGACAGAGCAAGAAACTGCAACGTGGATTCTGGGGCTTTATGGACAATGGGGGCGGCATCAGCTCAGTGAAAGGCTGGCCGGCTTCCAGCATACAAGGCCCTGGTGAGGACAGGGGGCAGTTTGACATGCAAAATGGGCCAGGCATCGGAGGTCTGGGGATGCTGGGGGGTGCTAGGGCAAGGTGAGGGTGGCCAGGCACACTGGGGACACCCCATCAGAGAACCAATGACAAAGGCAAAGAATGTGAGTCTCTGGTTGTGGAACAGACACTGAGGGTCCCTTCTGCCTGCCATGTCCACCCAGAGAGAATGCAGACCACAAAACCAGACTCAGGCTGGCCACAGTGGCTCACACCTATAATCCCAGCTCTTTGGGAGGCCGAGGTGGGCAGATCACTTGAGGTCAGGAGTTTGAGACCAGCCTGGCCAACAAGGTGAAACCCTGTCTTTACTGAAAATACAAAAATTAGCTGGGCGTGGTGGTAGGTGCCTATAATCCTAGCTACTTGGGAGGCTGAGACAGGAGAATCACTTGAACCCAGGAGACGGAGGTTGCAGTGAGCGGAGATAGCACCAATACACTCTAGCCTGGGCCACAGAGTGAGACTCTATTTCAAATTAAAAAAAAAAAAAGAACCTAGACCCAGACTTTCCACTGCCAGCCGAGCATCTTTCCCCAAAATTCCCTGCTGAGGTTTTATTTCTCCCCCTGTTTTGACAGGGAAGAGGGAATTCATGTCTTAGATACGATGACAGGTCAGCATTCACCACTTTTACACAAGTGATGGAATTTGCCATCTTTCCCAGTGCTCTACATCAAGGAGCCTCCCCAGTTTTGCCTACGACGAGCTGGAGGTCAGTCTGTCAATAGACTGAGCACATGGTGAAGCCAGCACTTGAACTTGAACTTTTAAAGTACACACTCTCTCCACCAAGCACTATTGATCGCCCAGCGCGCACTCACGAGTCTCAACAGCTAGCGATCTTTTAATAAATTTATCTCAGCATTCTCTTAAAGTTTAACCCAGCGGTTGAAGGGTCATCAGCCCCATGGTCAGGGAGTCATGGGGGCCACGAATCCACATCAGTCTGTGGCTGCAAACTGCAGGCACCTGTTCTTGGCAGGCACGCTTCTGGGTTCTTCTGGGCAGCCATGCATAGCTCCCCTGCTCCCCCGGCCAGGATGAAGCTGTAGGAGCTAATGTATTCTGAGTCAGACCAACTGCCGCTCATGAAGGGGGAAAAAAAAGACTTGCTTGAGTAACTGTAATAATTGGAAAATTATTTTGATAGCCTGAAACAATCTAATATATTACAGAATTTTATTAAAATAATATCAAATCAAATTAACTGCTATTCCATAATGAATTAGGTAACAAGGTAGGCAGATATTAATCGGCCTTGGCTTCTAGGCAGGGGAGCCCGGAATTTATTAGTTCTTGAGGCTGGCGTGAGGGTGAAGGCAGAAACCACTATCACAGCCGGAGAGGGAACCCCCTGAGACAAGCGGGCTTTTCCTTTTTTCTCTTCCCCCCACTTCCACTTTCTAATCCATCATTAAACACTTGTATTTCTTTTATGTAGGGTCTTATGAAATTTTTAATTTTTTAATTGCTTTGTGATTTAATAATGAGGCCTTTTCATTTTGCCCGAATAAGGAACGGGATGTGATATTGAAATTCTTTCACCTTCTCCGCCCTGGCTAACCTTCTTCCGCACTCCTCGCCTCATCTTGATACAAGTCATCTAATCTCCAAGGGGACCAATCGCCAGGCAAATGAGCTGCCTGGACATTTGCTTAGCTGAAAAGTGGATGAGGGTCCAGACGCCTAGATGTGCTGTGAGGGGACGTCCTCTGAGAAGCCACCCCGGAGCAAAGGTTGGCTCAGTGACCTGGGGCCTCTAAATAACTCAGCCCCCATTTTATCCTTTTGGAATTTTCTCAGCTCTTTGACTTCATGCTTTCCAACCTTTTGGAATGTCTTGGCACACATAGAATATGCTAGAGAGAGCAGGTTTTTGACACCTTGGTGTAAATGGAGTGGGGGCTGACCGGCTGGGGGCTCCTGCAGCCCCAGGCCCTGCCTGGCTTCAGGGAGCGATGCCTTCCACCCTTCAGTGCTCATTTGCCTCCAACATTTGCAGAGCCCCTATGAGCTACTGCTGTTTTTTTTTTTTCTTTTTTTTTTGAGATGGAGTTTCGCTCTTGTTACCCAGGCTGGAGTGCAATGGCAAGATCTCGGCTCACCGCAACCTCCACCTCCTGGGTTCAGGCAATTCTCCGGCCTCAGCCTCCTGAGTAGCTGGGATTACAGGCACGCGCCACCGTGCCCAGCTAATTTTTTGTATTTTTAGTAGAGACGGGGTTTCACCATGTTGACCAGGATGGTCTTGATCTCTTGACCTCGTGATCCACCCGCCTCAGCCTCCCAAAGTGCTGGGATTACAGGCGTGAGCCACCGCTCCCAGCTGCTACTGCTGTTTTGATGGCGTAGGCAGCCAGCAGTCTCTGAAAGAGCTTGCTAGTGCTAGGGCACGTTTCCCTGAACCTTGTTCTGCTCTTCTGTGAAATGGGGATTAAATAGCTCTGTGAAGTTATAAGGCATAGAAATATGACATACAAAGTTCCCAAGGTGGTCTTCACTCCGCAAATGGCCATGAGCTGCAGGAGGATAAATGATCGCGATGAAGTGCTATCACATCGAACCTTCACGATGCCCAGATGACGAGGGCACTCTTAATTTCCACTTTACAGATAAGGAAATCGAGGCTTGGCTCAATTGCCTGATGTCAGGCAACCAGTAACGGTAGAGCTGAATTTAGAAACCAGTTCCGTCTGAGAGCAAAGCTTTTCTACTGCACTAAGAATCTCATGTTGCATGCTTCTGGTTTGGAATCTTGCTGCTTTGGGTGGAGTTTTGAAAAATTTTTTTATTTCAATTTTTTGATGCTTGGTTCTAGATCAAAGTTTAAGCAGAAGATTAAACATGAGGGAACCTCATAAATTCTATGTAATAAGGAAGAGACTCTATCACTTCAAGGGCGAACATCGAGTGGAAAGAACAAGGCATGTGCTGTCATTTCTCCTAACACCGTATCGTCGCACGGTTTGAATTGTTTTTGTCTTTATTGACAAGGACTTGTCAAAGTTCTTTGACAGATGTCCCAAGTTAAGAAACAGCATCTGCTCACCTGCAATATTTCACAGCAAGGGATCAACCTGTGTTTGATGAGAAAGTCGGGGGATGGAGGAGGGTGCGGCACTCTCTTCACAACAGGGCCAGCTCGGGGTCACACGCGCTGCTCAGACATAGCCGCAGCACCTTGGGCTTTGAGAACTTGTTTTTCCCTCCCGCGTGTAGGGGGCATTTGTCATAATTTTTTTTTTTTCTCTCTTGTCACCAGCCCCTGACTTCTGTTAGGGGAAGGACACTGTTGGGTGCCTTGTCAGAGGGTCTGTCAGCTACATGCCTCCTCTCAGCATTTAGCTGAGGGACAGGCAAGTGACATAGGACAGGTCATTTAGACTGTTTCTCCATCTGGAGACGGAGGGGAGAGATACAAGAAAAGAAAGGGGGAGCTGAGCAATTAACCAATGTTAAATAGTTGAAGTCAGTCCATCTCCTTCCTTCATCTCCCTTATGGCGCCATGAGGAGGACCTGGGTTTTGTTTGGGAGCAGACCTTATTTAGAAAAGATCTGGACATTCAGTCACAGACATGCATGACAGCACTAGGTTTTCTACGTTAAGTAAGGCTACACGGTTGTGGACAGTGGGCAAACCAATGCCCAGTGATAAGTCCAGGTCTTTAAGGAAAGACTTTTGGTAGCTAACTACATGATCTTCCCTGCATTTAAGGGATAAAAAAAGCCAGACTTGGGCTAGATGTGAGCACACGACCCCACACACAGAGCCTCTAAACACAGACCTGCCCCCGGAAGTCACAGCCTATTGGTGGGAGGTAATTTACGGTGATTGAAGGCAGAATGTGTTAGGACCTAGGACAGGACTGATAAAGTGTCTTCTGAATCTGAGAGGAAGGAAAGGGAGGGACGGCAGGGAGGGAGGCATCAGGGTGCCTCCTCCTCCTGTTTTTTTTTTTTTGCCCAGTTGGTGGATCCTTAGCGACTCAGCAGGACAATGGAGCGTATTTGGAAGGAGGGAAGAAAACAAGTGGATGCCCACAGGCAGGGCCTGCCAGAGCCTGTTTGAGGCGCTGGGATTAGTCACTTTGAAAGGCGGAGGGGACAGCTCCCAATTCAGTGGTGGGGTCCTGAGGGTGGGAGTCTGCCTGTTCACCCCGTAGGCACCAGCTGCCCAGGCTGCTGCACCAAGCAGTAAACCCTCCAAGAGGGGTCTCAGGGTGGGCACAGCAGTCACTTCACTGAACCACGGTGACCGGAATTCTCCGTCTTCTGTTTGGAATGAAATGAACAGTGCTTTCAAAAGCTCGCTCCCCAAAGCCCAATGTGGGCTTCTGTGTGGGCAGAAAGTGTGGTCAGGGTTTGCTAACTTGGGGTGGCATGGTTTATATTTCTTCATGGGGAGAAAAAGCAAAGGCTCTAGGACAAAAGGTCAAGACTCAAATGAAATGAATGAGGAATTGTTTCTGTTAATCGCAAACATAGCTCACGGAGTTCATTTATTTAGAAGCCATTTTCCTGTAACTCCGAATGTTCTGTCACTAATATAAGGTCAGCTGCCTCTCCTTTTATGTTAAAAGGTGCAGAGTAAGAGGTGCTTCTTCCTAGGTGTTCAAGGGTTGGGGTGTGTAGGTTGAGTCCTCCAAGATGAGATGATTTGTAACAGATAAAATTATACCACTCAGTCAGTCTCTTTCTTATTGAAAATGTCCATTGGAGACCATCATTCTCAGCAAACTGACACAAGAACAGAAAATGAAACACCACATGTTCTCACTCATAGGCGGATGTTGAACAATGAGAACACGTGGACACAGGGAGGGGAGCATCACACACTGGGGTCTGTTGAGGGGGAATAGGGGAGGGACAGCAGGGGGTGGGGAGTTGGGAGAGATAGCATGGGGAGAAATGCCAGATATAGGTGAAGGGGAGGAAGGCAGCAAATCACACTGCCATGTGTGTACCTATGCAACAATCTTGCATGTTCTTCACAGGTACCCCAAAACCTAAAATGCAATAAAAAAAAGAAAAATGTCCATTGACAAATATTTTCTTGTTGTGAGATGGAAATAGAGAAAAGAGGAGTTGCTGAGGTGCTGATACTGATATGCTGTTTGATGTAAATTCTCTTTAGTTCGGTCATATTTTATAAAATTGATAAATATCAATGCAGTTGTTCCTGATGAATAGCTAGAAGACAGATAGGGAACTTCGTTGTTGTTACTGATAATAATTAATTTAAAGGATCATTAGTATATTAAAATGAGACACAGACATTCTATACCACAGGATGCAACATTACCTACCATTTGAAGATTTGAAGTTTAGAGGAAGGGAGGGATGAGACTTCACACAGAAATTTTATACTTATAATTAATCTTGTAGGGCTGGAGCCCCAGATCAGCCCTTTCTACCCCTGCCCCAGGCATGAGGAACTCCTCCATGAAAAAACAAAAATGTAGAGGTCAGAGGATTTTGCAATCGTGAAGATCTTTTTTCTCCGCCCAAGTAAGAATAACCCTTCTTTCAAATTTGCAGACAGCTTGGGGTCTGTAGGCTCTGAATGAATGTGCAATTAAAATGAAAGTTTTTTTATTTGCCCTATTAGGCAGTGAAGAGATAATCTGAGGGCTGTGAGAAAGAATGTGGTATAAGCAATTGACACTCACCTTGTTCTCCAAAGAGGGCTCGTTCAACGGGCGGCCGAATCGAAATTCACAGGGAAGGACTTTGCAGTGTCTGAGCTGCACAGGCAAAGTCAATTTTGGGCATTTTTTTTTTATCACGGTTTGGAAATAAAATGCAACCCAAATGAAGTGAACGCCTCTCTTGTGGATAATTGCTTCCAAATGAAGAGTACCAAACAACACCCTTGGTGCTTACATGGGAAAAAATAATAATAAAAAGGATTTAAAATTAAGGACAAAAAGAATAAAAGGGTAGATAAAATCTGAGATGCATCAGAGGGAAGATAAAGTGACTTTTTGGCAGCAACTTTAATAGAAGCTTTGCTTCAAAAGTCATCTAACTGTGGTGTTAATCTGCGCCTTCTTTGCTAAACCTCATGAATGTGTCCTTCTATGTTATTATCTCAGTTAAAAAGGAGATATATCTCAAATCAGAATCGGCTGAAACTAGTTATTGCACATTATTCCACGTTTCCCATTTCTGTCTATGGGTAATGAGAGATCACGCTGTTTAACCCATTTTGGAAAAGATTATGAAATGGCCTTTCATTTCCCAAACCTGGCTCCAGGGCACTCCTGTGTGGCAGAGGCTGCTCAGCACCAACCAGGGTGAAGCAGTGGAGGGGCTGGACAGTCAGGTTGAGGAGGAAGCCAGGGTGATAACAGCTGAGAAGCAGCTGTGTTCACCTAGTCCTCCCTGGGGCCCTGTGGGCCTATGGGTTATGATGACTCACAGGGATTGAAATGGACCTCAGTGGGGCATGCTGGTGCATCTGGGGTCACCCAGAAGTGAGCTGGGGAGTGGAATTCTCATGCAGTTGAGCCTGACACACGCTTAGTGCCAGCAATATGTAGGATGGCCAGCCAGGTGCCCATGATGTGACTCTCCAGCCTTCCTCCTTGCCCCCTGGACTAGACCCAAATCAGCAGTAGGGAGTGGCTGTGGGAAACCTAGTAGGGAGATGCCCTGACATCTAGGTGTGGTGAAAGAGCCATCATTGCCTAGTCACTGCTGTCTAACGAGAGCCTCGTTTGCCTCATCTGCAAAATGGGAACAATGATATTTGTCTTCTAGACTTTGGAAACAAAATGAGAAAATTCACTGGAACATTGTTCATGACACAGGTTGGGGCTATTACAGTTTTTTTTTTTTTTTTTTTAAATCTTCATTTATGTGGGTACGGCTGCCCATTTCACAGTAGGTGCCATTACCTCTTCAAAAAAGAAATGAAAGTAAATGAGCTATTCTAAAGTCTTCTGCTAACAGAAGGCACCAAGGAAAAACAACGCTCTGTGGCTGTATTAGTTTGCTAGGGCTGCCATAACCAAGTCCTGGAAACGAGGTGCTGTCAACAGCAGAAATGTGTTATTCCACAGTGCTGGAGGCTGCAAGTCCAAGATCAAGGGGTTGGCAGGACCACATGCTCCATCTGAGGCTCTAGAAAGGATCTGTTCCAGGCCTTCCTCTGAGCTTCTGGTAGTTCCCTGGCGTGGGACAGCATAACCTTAGCTCTAATCTTCACTCTGTGTTCTCCCTGTCGACGTGTCTGTGTCCTAATGTCCCCTTGTTATATGCACACCAGTCATTTTGGATTAGGGTCCACCCTCGTGCAGTCTGACATCATTTTAACTGATTACATTGCATTTCAAAAGTCAACCAAAGACCGTATTTCCAAGTAAGGTCACATTTTGAGGTACTGGGGGTAAGGACTTCAACATACAAATTTTAGTGTGACAAAATTTAACCCATAACAATGGCCAAGATGAAACTTGGAAAGCTCAGCAAACTTTAGTCTTCTCTTAAAGATTTACGGTATGTTTTAGTTTATCTACAGGTCATACAATAACATGTAAGAAGAAAGAAATCTGTTTAATACTTTATACATTTTAAATGCCTTTACCGTATTTTATTTTAATATTTTAATTGAGGTAAAATACAGTCTGATGATTTTTTTTCAGATGCAAACACCTATATATTCTGTAGCACATCAAGACAGAGAAATTTCTTTCATTTTGGAAAGTTCTTCATGCCTCCATCCAGACATCCCTGGTAAGAAACAACCATTACTAGGCCAGGCACGGTGGCTCAAGCCTGTAATCCCAGCACTTTGGGAGGCCGAGGCGGGTGGATCACGAGGTCCACAGATCGAGACCATCCTGGTCAACATGGTGAAACCCCGTCTCTACTAAAAATACAAAAAGTTAGATGGGCATGGTGGTGCGTGCCTGTAATCCCAGCTACTCAGGAGGCTGAGGCAGGAGAATTGCCTGAACCCAGGAGGTGGAGGTTGCGGTGAGCCGAGATCATGCCATTGCACTCCAGCCTGGGTAACAAGAGCAAAACTCCATCTCAAAAAAAAAAAAAAAAAAGAAAGAAAGAAAGAAAGAAAGAAAGAAAGAAAGAAAGAAACAACCATTACTACTAAAATTCCTTTGGTCATGAATTATAGTAACTTTGCCCTTTGTGGAACTTCCTACAAATGGAAGTATGTAGTAGGTATGGTACAACCTACATTGTTGCATTTATCCATAGTTCATCCCTTTTTATTGCTGGATACAATTTTATTATATGGATTCACTGCAGTTTGTTTATCAGTTCACCTGCTGAGGAGCAGTTGGGTTATTTTCAGGCGTGACTATGACAAGCACAGCAGCCAAGAACATTTATGTGCAAGTGTTTATATGTGAACATACGTTTTCATGCCTACACCTAGGAGTAAAAATGCTGGGTCATGAGGTTGGTGTAACTTGAATTTTTTTATGAAACTGCCCAACAGTCTTCCAATGTGGTTGTGCCATTTTATAGTCCCACTAGCCAGAAATATGGGTTCTGGTTACTCAGTATTCTTGACAACATTTGGTGTTATCAGTCTTTTTAATTTTAGCATTCTGATGAGTGCATAGTTATATCTCATCATGGTTTTAATTTTTGTGTCTTTTTTGATAAATAATAAAAGCTACTGATTGAGTTCAGTGGCTCATGCCTATAATCCAAGCACTATGGGAGGCTGAGGGAGGCAGATCATGACATCAGGAATTTGAGCCTGGAAAACATGGTGAGACCCTGTCTCTACTAAAAATACAAAAAAAAAAAAAAAATCAACTGGGGGTGGTGGTGGGCACCTGTAATCCCAGCTACTCAGGAGGCTGAGGCAGAAGAATCACTTGAACCCAGGAAGGTGGAGGCTGCAGTGAGCTGAGATCACACCACCGTACTCCAGCCTGGGCAACAAGTGCAAGACTCCTTCTTAAAAGAAAAAAAAAAGCTACAGTAATGAAAACGGTATGGTATTGGCAGGATGGCATAGAATGAAACAGAACAGAGAGCCCAGAAACAGCTGTACACTTACATGGCCAATTGATTTTCAACAGAGGTAGCAAAGAAGTTCAGCAGAGAAAATTCTTTTTTAAAAAATGATGTTGGATCAACTGAATATTCATATGAAAAGTAATATACCTCTATCCTCATGTCATATATGAAAAATAAGAATGATCATATCCCTAAATATAAAAGGTAAAACTATTTTTAAAAAGCAGAATATTTTTTGTGACCTTGGGACAGGAAAAAAAATATATAGCTTTAACAGAACACAAAAAAGCTAACTATGAAAGAAAACATTGATAAATTACATTTTATCAAAATAAAATACTTCTGTTCATCAAGAAAATAAAAAGGCAAACTATGCACTGAGAGAAAATAGCTGCAACACACATGGTAACTGCAAAAGACTGAGTACTAGGACATGTAGAAATGTCCCAGAAATCAGTAGCAAAGAGGTGCACGACACAGTAAAAATGCACAAAGTATCAAATGTACTTCCCAGAGAAGACTACCGAGGGGCCGACAGGCACATGAAAACATGCTTGGCAGGAATGGGCTTGATTTTTTATTTCTTTAACTTAGAGTTTTCCTGACTCCTTGGGCCATGTGGAACCGGTGGTGTGCAGTGCTGAGAGTTCAGATGCTCCATCCCGACTGCTGGCGTGGAATGTCAGCTTTCTTACTGACTAGCTGTATGAGCTTTGGCAGCAACTTTGCAATTCATGCCTCAGTTTCCCCGGGTCTAAAATAAGGATCACACTGGTTGGTGGGATCACACAGATTAATACCATCATGTGCTTAGTGCAGTGAGGGTTACATGCATAATAGTCACTGTGATCGAACTCCCATGTGCTTAGTGCATGGCGTGCAGTGAGTGTTACATGCATAATATTCACTGTGATTGAACTCCCATGTGCTTAGTGCATGGCGTGCAGTGAGTGTTACATGCATAATATTCACTGTGATCGAACTCCCATGTGCTTAGTGCATGGAGTGCAGCGAGTGTTACATGCATAATATTCACTGTGATCGAACTCCCATGTGCTTAGTGCATGGCGTGCAGTGAGTGTTACATGCATAATATTCACTGTGATCGAACTCCCATGTGCTTAGTGCATGGCGTGCAGTGAATGGTACATGCATAATATTCACTATGATCGAACTCCCATGTGCTTAGTGCATGGCGTGCAGTGAGTGTTACATGCATAATATTCACTGTGATTGAACTCCCATGTGCTTAGTGCATGGCGTGCAGTGAGTGTTACATGCATAATATTCACTGTGATTGAACTCCCATGTGCTTAGTGCATGGCGTGCAGTGAGTGTTACATGCATAATATTCACTGTGATCGAACTCCCATGTGCTTAGTGCATGGCGTGCAGCGAGTGTTACATGCATAATATTCACTGTGATCGAACTCCCATGTGCTTAGTGCATGGCGTGCAGTGAGTGTTACATGCATAATATTCACTGTGATCGAACTCCCATGTGCTTAGTGCATGGCGTGCAGTGAATGGTACATGCACAATATTCACTGTGATCGAACTCCCATGTGCTTAGTGCATGGCGTGCAGCGAGTGTTACATGCATAATATTCACTATGATCGAACTCCCATGCGCTTAGTGCATGGCGTGCAGTGAATGGTACATGCACAATATTCACTGTGATCGAACTCCCATGTGCTTAGTGCATGGCGTGCAGTGAGTGTTACATGCATAATATTCACTGTGATCGAACTCCCATGCGCTTAGTGCCTGGCGTGCAGTGAATGGTACATGCACAATATGCACTATGATCGAACTCCCATGTGCTTAGTGCGTGGCGTGCAGTGAATGGTACATGCATAATATTCACTATGATCGAACTCCCATGCTCTTAGTGCATGGCGTGCAGTGAATGGTACATGCATAATATTCACTGTGATCGAACTCCCATGCGCTTAGTGCATGGCGTGCAGTGAATGGTACATGCATAATATTCACTGTGATCAAACTCCCATGCGCTTAGTGCATGGCGTGCAGTGAATGGTACATGCATAATATTCACTGTGATCAAACTCCCATGCGCTTAGTGCATGGCGTGCAGTGAGTGTTACATGCATAATATTCACTGTGATTGAACTCCCATGTGCTTAGTGCGTGGCGTGCAGTGAGTGTTACATGCATAATATTCACTGTGATCAAACTCCCATGTGCTTAGTGCGTGGCGTGCAGTGAGTGTTACATGCACAATATTCACTGTGATCAAACTCCCATGTGCTTAGTGCATGGCATGCAGTGAATGGTACATGCATAATATTCACTGTGATCAAACTCCCATGCGCTTAGTGCATGGCGTGCAGCGAGTGTTACATGCATAATATTCATTATGATTGAACTCCTTTTTGCAGGTCTGAACTTTTATACCCCATAGAAACAGGGGCTCCAGAGAACCCACTCTAGAAAGCATCTCTAGTAGGAAAGGCAGGTTTGAAGGAATGGAGACCGAGTAACCCTGGAAGGCAGTAGTTCCACCGCTTCCTGGCTCCCCTGCCCCTGGAGCCTCTAACACCTTTGACTTCTGGAGGGGCTCGCAGGCAAGCAAAGGCGAGCTATACCATCAAATGAGTACACTCCTGTGTTGTTCAATGCTGTAGCCTTGGAGCCTGGAACAGCACTGGGCATTCAGTATGCATTCGACAAATGTTGACTGAATGAGCTAATGCCCAGTTTCCCGGTGTGCAGCTCATTCTGTCTCAAAGGCAGGGGCCAGGGGTCCACCTTTAGACCAACAGCTCGTGGGGGAAGGGCCAGCATTTCTTAAACTTGTTCTGACTCCACCATCTATCTCTCTCTGGAGTTAAGTGGAGTGATAATTGCAGGCCTGAAATGGCCAAAAAGCACCGTCCTACTAGCTGGGATTAGCAAAGCTTAGCAGTTTTTTTTGTTTGTTTGTTTTGTTTTTAGTAAATGTCCTCCATGTGGAGAAGGTCACATGTTATAGAACCTTGGAGTCTGGACACTTGACTGATCCAGTGGAGAGAGAGCAGAGTCAATATGCAAAGCTCCTGAGACCCAGTTAGCAGAACTGAGGCTCAGAAAAGCCTGTGCTTGCAAAACTCGGCTCTTGAAACAGACTACCTTATTCCCCGAAATCTGCAGTCCTTCTCCTGCTCCCTCTCTTCCTCACTTCCTCCCTCCCTTCCTTTTCCCCCCTTTTTTCTTTTCTTCCTCACATCTCTCTTTCCTTGACAGCCTACATCTGACTCACCACCGATTCTGCCAAGGGCCACCCCTTGGTCAGATTGCTGTCATTGCAATGGTCTCCAAGGTAACCTCCGGAGTGTAATCTCCAAACCCTCTTCCCATACCAGGCCATCCTCCAAACTGCTTCCGGATTCAGCATGCAGAAAATAAATGTTTTATGTCACTCTTCTACTGAACGACCTCTTGTGGGGAACTGTTTGATGCAGAAGGGATCCCCAACTCCTGGTTTATTGGCTGGCTGCATCAGACTCAACTGGGGCGTTTATTGGAACTACAAATATCTCTGCCCCATTCCACATACCGTGAAGAGGAATTGCTGTGGGTGGCACCATAGATTCTGATTGACACAAGTTTTCCTAGGTGGTTTGAAGATGAGGCCATGTTAAAGAAACGCTGGCCTTGAGATTAGTGTCTTTTGACTCTTTGCTTTGAGTTCCTCTCTGATCTTCCACTTGCCACCCCTCTTGTAGCTCTCAGGATGCCTGAATCAACACCATTCTTGCAATAAACTGCATATGTTCTTACTACTATGCCTTTGCATATGCATTCCCTTTGCCTGAAATTTTCTCCACTTCCTATAATCAGGAAATTCTTACTCTTTCACCCGTATCCTTCATTCATTTTCTATTGCTCCATAAAAAACTATAAATTTAGTGGTTTAAAACAATATTCTGTGTACAGATAAATTCACAGTTTCTGTGAGTCAGGAGACCAGGCACAGCTTAACTAGGTCCTCTGCTTGGGGTCTCACAAGGCTTCGGTCAAGGAGCTGGGCAAGTGTGGTGCCTCATCTGGAGGCTTGACCCAGGAAGCTGCTTCCCGCTCATGGGACGGTGCTCTGCTTCCCGCTCATGGGACAGTGCTCTGCTTCCCGCTCATGGGACGGTGCTCTGCTTCCCACTCATGGGACGGTGCTCTGCTTCCACTTGTTGCCAACATTTAGTTTCCTATAGCTGTGGGACTCAGAGCTTCAGTGTTTTGCAAACTCTCAGCTGGGGAACTGTCGGTATTAGTCCATTCTTATGCCAGTATGAAGAAATACCCAAGACTGGGTAATTGATAAAGGAAAAAGGTATAATTGACTTACAGTTCTTCAAGACTGGGGAGGCCCCAGGAAACTTACAAACATGATGCAAGGGGAAGCAGACACGTCCTTCTCTACAGGATGGCAGCAAGGAGAAGTGCAGAGTGAATGAGGAGAAAAGCCCCTCATAAAGTCATATGATCTCATGAGAACTCACTCACTATCACAAAAACAGCATGGAAGTAACCTCCCCCATGATTCAATTATCTCCCACTGGGTTCCTTCAATGGTATGTGGGGATTATGGGAGCTACAATTCAAGATGAGATTTGTATGAGGACACAGCCAAACCATATCACTGTCTTTAGATTCCAGAAGCTTCCTGTGGTTCTTTGTTCATGGGGCTTCCCGATACGGCTGTTTGTTTCCTTACAACCAACAACAGTGAGAGAGAGAGAGAGACCCCTACAAGAGGGAGTTATGGTTGTATGCAACCCAATCTCATAGTCACGAGCAAACAATCACATGTGTCCCATGAGCTTTGCTATGGGTCTTTTTTTTTTTTTTTGATGGAATTTCACTCTTCTTGCTCAGGGCGAAGTGCAATGGCACGATCTCCGCTCACTGCAACCTCCATCTCTCAGGTTCAAGTGATTCTCCTGCTTCAGCCTCCCAAGTAGTTGGGATTACAGGCGCCCGCTACCACGCCTGGCTCATTTTTGTATTTTTAGTAGAGGCGGGGTTTTGCCACGTTGGGCAGGCTGGTCTCGAACCCCTGACCTCAGGTGATCCACTCGCCTCAGCCTCGCAAAGTGCTGGGATTACAGGCGTGAGCCACTGCGCCTGGCAGCTTTGCTGTGTTCTATCTTGAGGGAAAGCCACAGGTCCCTGGGACTCTCAAGGGGAGAGGATCAAGCCAGGGTGTAAATGCCACATGGTGGGGATCCCAAGGGCTGCTGTAAGGGTCTGTCTGTCAAAGTCCTTCTGGAACCATCCCCATTTGCTCCGGAACCTTCCCAGATGACCTCTAGGACAGTTAATTTCTCACCCTTCAGGGCTTCCACAGCAACCTGTGGCTCATCAGTGTGAACTGATCGCTCACCGTTCACATCTGAGAAAGACAGGTGGAAGCAGCTTCTGCCCTTTGGACGGTTTCTTCTGTTTCTTTTCTTTTTTGTTTTGTTTTCAATTCTCATATCACAATTTTTTTCGCATAATCTTAAGGTAAACCCTTTTGCCAACGAGTGTTCACGGTCACGCTCTGTTACTAATAGTGCATCACCAAAGAGAAACGTTTGAAGACAGGAGCTCCTGTCATCATCACACCTTTCTGCCGCCCTTTCCCAGGCATTGGGTCCCCGGTGAATCTTAATGCCTGAGTTGTCTTTGACTCGGGCTCTGCCAGGGGGTGAGATGTCTTGGACAATGGAAGAACAAAGGAAGCCCAAAGCGACATGCTTCTGAGTGTGAAAGACAAGGTGAAAGTCACAGCGCCTTGCCTTCTCTGCCCGCTTTGCCTTGCTCTGCCTCTCTCACGCTCGCCTGAAGCCTGTCTCCCTCTCTTCACACATTTCTTAATAATCTATAATTTCGTGGAAGGGATAAAGGATAAGAAGAACCTAGAAGGTAACTGGATTTACATATGAATGTTGGGTTTTCATTTTCATTTTGACAAAGTGTAAAGGTTGCTAATAAAAGCATCATTACTGCCTCACCGTCTCTCTGATGAACTACAGAACCGATTGCTAAGATATGGAGACAAATCCAGGGGTCACCAGTTTTACCGGGAGCCATCATTCATCCTTTAACGAGAAACAAAACACTATGACAATTGAGAAAAAAAAGGATAAAAAATAAATGATATTATTTTCAAGGCAGTTATGACCACTGTGAGCACTTCGTAGAGGGATTGAACCCACTGTCAGCTTCAGCACAGGTTCTGTGTTTTCTGAGAGTCAGGGATATGATATGGCTTGGTCTGCCAGAGACCTTTGAGAATCTGGCTTCTTCTAACCAAGAGGCTCTGGCTCAGTCCTGGGGGTGGGACCAAAGAGCCGGGATGCTGAGCTGTCCTGAGGTTCAAGCTTAAATGTTGGTTTCACTCCAGAGCTAATACTGAATCAAAAGGACAAGGTGACCCATTAGATATGGGTAGAAGGGATAGGACAAGATCCAGAATGACTTCTGGGTGCAGCTGATCCAGTGCTATCTCTACCAGGGGTGAGAAGTGAGGGGCATGGCTGACATTGACAAGCAAGTGGGTGAGCCCCTAGGGCTGGCTTCTGGTGTGTTCCTCCCTGTTTGGGTCTGGAGGCAGCATGATGTCATAGGAAGAGCTTGGTCAGTCCTCGATCTGCTACCAGCTTGCTGTGTGACCTCAGGCAAGTCTCCTTTCCTCTTTGAGGCCTGATGTCTAAGCTGGATGAGACCAGTGGCTTTCAGCATGTGCACTGTGGCACCCCAGAGATGCTGAAGACGGACTTGGTGGCATCCCCAGTGGGTACCACCCAGCAGGCGTCTGTCTCGGCGCACTTTTCTTCAATCAGAGCAACTCTGCTTTTAACTGTATGCTATGTGGGGTTTCATTTGAAGGAAGGGTTTTATGAATGGAAAGAAATACTGAGAAGCAGTGGTTGCATGATCTCTGAAGACCTTTCTAGTGCTATGATTTTCTACTATTATTTAATAAGTGGGTGCTGTGTGTCAAGAGGGGAAGCCTCCTGTGCTATGTTTGAGTGAGGTGTGTGTGTGTGTGTGTGTGTGGTTTTTGCAACTGGAAGTCTATTTTCTCCTGGCTCTTAACATTTCAGAGCTGTTTTGTCTTTGTTCTTATCTGATCTTCTAGGGGCAATGGCTCTTCATTGTTGTTATTGTGCTTTCCCGTTTGTGTGTATTAATTTAGTTTAATTTTTAAATTTCTGCTTGGTCTGAGTCTTTCGGTTGTCACAGATGGAGATTCTTAGAGGTGGGAGGTCCAGTTATTGACCAGTAGCTTAACTCTTTCAGTGTTTGGATGCAAAATTTTTAAAATTTATTGTCCCTATCACTCCAAAAGAGCTGATAAGTCCGTTAGAAATCATATAGTATAAATTCTTCTCTTTATAGATAGGGAAACTGAGGCACTGAGAGATTAATGGGACCAGCCCCCAAAACTACCTACTTTACTACTCTTCTGGTCTAATCAAGGCCTTGCTCTCTCCTTTCATTGGTCTGTGACTCACTGTATGTGTGCAAGCCTAATGTACCTCTGGCAATTTCTTATATAAAGTAAAGAATCTCTTTCTGCTGTAAGGGTCACTGTTTAATTATATATGTTGAAGTTCATCTGCTAATCATCTTGTGAGTCATCCTGGCGGAATAGGAGTAGCTCACAAACATGTCTGTGAAAATTATTCCTTTTATTGATAAGAGTATGGGGCCAGTAATCAGGATATCTGGGTTTTAGAAAGGCATTTTTCTGTTTGATGTTAGAAATGGCTTCTTTTGATTAATGCTTATGTTTTTCTTGATTATAAAAGTAAGCAGATTTATGATGAGACCCTAGAAATATGACAAAGATGAGAAAGCTCACAAACATGCTGCATCCTGCCATTCATTGATTAAAAACTTACCGTTTAGTATATCATGGGAGGCTTTGCTGTGTGTATATGCTATCCTTACATAAATGAGTATCAGATTTAGTATGTGGTTTTTATTTGCTTACCATCTCAAGCATTTGCTCCCATCTCCCACAACTGAATGTCAGATTTCTAATTGTGACCTGCCCAAGTGTGAGGTGGACTCACGGAGAAACAGTAAGCCCCCATCACAGTATGCAGACGGGGGTCACGTTACTCCTAGATGGGGTATCATGCAGCAGAGAGAGGGGGTGGAGCAGGTCTCAGTGTGTGCTCTGGTGGCTATGGCCTTCCTCAAGACTCACACAGCTGTTGTCACCATCTCCTCTTCAAGAAACTCACACTAAGTCCCCATGTCTTCGCAGGGTCTCTCCCAGCCAATGCAGGAAAGAATGCTCAATTTCCCATTTCCCAAAGGCAAGGAAGAGGCTGGTGGGATCCTATAGGAATGGACTGGAAAGTGTCCAGAGTCCCTCAAAAATAGTTTATAGACATCCAGGCTTCTTGGAATGGGTCATGGTGAAGCCGACTCTCTAACCTTTAAGGCATTTATTTCATGCCGTGTTCATTGCCTCCAGGGTGAGGTTCCTGTCTAGGGGGATGTTGAGTGCCTCTGAGACTGAGTACACAGTCTCCTAGAGAAGGAAACCAACTTGTGTGTAGAGTGCTGGGCATTTTACATCTGATTATTCCTTCCCCAGGGCACCTTTGCAAAAGGAACGACTGCCTGATAACAGAGGAAGTGGCAGAAGGTGAAAGGTTAAGGAATAAACCCAGGGGCGTTCAGAAGGATCCCAGTGGAGCTGAGATGTGAACCTGTATCTACTCCAAAACCAGGTATTTGGTCTTTGACAGCCTGGTCACATGGTCTCTGGGCTGGTAGGATCTGAGAAGGGGAATCCCTTGCTTCAGCCTTTCTGGGTATGTCTCCCATGGGCTCACACTGAGGTGAGGAGCCACAGCCTTCCTTCACACTGTTCATAAGTTACTACTCAGGTCAGCAGCCTTCAAGAACCAGCCTCTTACTGAGTTGGGAGGTGAGGGGTCAGAGGTGTACGTTTTTGCCTGTCAAGACTTTGCAGGGCAGGGGGAGACAGCTGTAAACATCTTAGCCTGCAACTGCATTTGAATTGTAGCTACTTCCCTGGTAACACCATGGGTTGGCAGTTTGGTATAATAACTTCAGGACACAAATGTCTCAGGTTTGGGGAGTATGGCATGGTCACTGGGAGGTTTACACAAGTTATGTGCAGTTGATAATGCAACCCAGTGTCCAGCTCCCATCTTCCTATGCTGGCCCTGAATGCCAGGAGATGCTTTCATGAGGTGAGCGGCTCCTAGCAGCTGAGATCTGTATCTTGCTGTTATCACTGGGATCCCGATGGGACTCGCCAATGACAAAGAGGCTGCCAGCCTCAGCCACTCACGTCTTGGGCAGGTTCTGGAAACACCTCTCCAATCTCTATGGCACTTGGGCGGTGGGGTGGGGAGAGCTCTTGGTATGGACTCAGGAGGCTGGAACTCACATTTCTGTTCAGTGACTCTCCATTTCTGGAGCTCTAGGCATTTTATTTTACCTCCCTGCACATCAACTTCCTTGATCTACAATGGGGTACATATCTACAACGTAGAGCTGCTGTGAGACTCCCCCTGATGATACGGAGTCCTTTGTAAATCCCAGAGCTTGTCACACAAATGTAGTTAATAGTACCCCTCCTGATCCTTTTTGTTCCAGCCAGAGGGAAAACATACACACATTCACACATGCATACACATATACATGCATGTACACACACATGCACGTGCCCATATATACACATGCACACACACATACACGCACACACACATACACATGCACGTGCCCCCACATGTACATACACACACACATGCATGTGCATATACACACACGAACACACATACACACATACATACACACATGCATGTGCCCACATATACATGCACACACACACATACATGCACGAGCCCATATATACACATGCACACGCATACATACATATACACACGCGTACACACATATGCACACGCACGTGCCCATATACACATATGTATGTGCACACACATGTACACACACATGAACACACGTACACACAGGCACATGCCCACATACAACATATGCATGCATGTACACACATGTGTATGTGCCCATACATACACATATACATACATGTACACATATACATACATGCACGTGCCCCTATATACACATACACACATACATACATGTACACCTATATGCATGTGCCCATATATACCCATACACACATACACGCACACACATGCATGCACTTGCCCATATACACATGCACACACATGCACATGTACATACATATACATGCATGTACACACATACACACATGCACGTGCCCATATATACCCGTATACACATACATACATGCACACACACATACATGCACATGCCCACATATACACATGCACACATGCATACACATATACATATGTATACATGATACATGCACATGCCCATATGTACACATGCACAGGTACATACACACATACATGCATATACACACACATACACACATGCATGTGCCCATGTATACCCATACACACATGCACACATGTACATGCATGTACACACATGCACATGCCCATATATACACGTGCATACATGTACATACACACATGTACATGCCCATATATACACATACACACACCTCTCTTCCATCTTTATGTCTCCAACTTTTCTGCTTTCAGATCTTAACTCCTACTGACACTTGTGCTAGAATAATCTTCCTCCCTTAAAATGCTGCTTAATTTTCATTGCTGCTTCCTCCACAGAGCCTGGCCTGGGTTGCTGGCTGCACACAGAAGTGGCCATGAAGGTGTGGACTGAGATTTGAACCAGGCACCAGAACCTCTGGCTGTCTGTTCTGCTTCTGCTCACTCCTGGGTCCTGGGTGAGCTGTTTATGCAGCCAGTGCTTTATTCACACTCAACTCACATGTTCACACACCCATTCATTCATCCACTTGCCTATTCTCATGGTCTGAACAAGAGATCTGGGACCAGAGCTTCTCCCAGAGTTGCTGGGCGCATGGAGGTAGGAGAGCCCTGACACCCATTGTCCTTTAAGGAAGACTGAGCACTCTTCTGGGGAACTCTGGAGCCCCAGAACTCACTGAGTTCCCTGGAACTCCTGTCTCCTCCGTGGTGTGTCTCTACCCTGGGGCCAGCCGTGAACATTCTCAAATTTCTGGATTTGATCATAACAACCAACTTGAAAATATTTGGCCACCAGGGCTGCTCGGTGTGCTGGGTCTGGGCAATTGGAGGATGAGATTTGCACATTTACTTGGAGGGGTGTGTGCCTGTGTGTTTACTCTTCTCACTGCAAGTAACAAGTTCAATATTAATCTTCATTTCCTGGGAAATAATTAGTGTTAAGTGAACTGTGATTTCTATCTCTATTTACTTCTCATGTGTTAATTTTAGCAGCAAGGAAAATGTTCTGTGTTGGCTGGATGCAGGGCTGCAAAGACATATTCCAACATAGGAAGAAAGGCGGGGAGGGTGGGGCAGATGCAGACCACCCATTCAACAGGGGATTGAATTCCAGCATGCCAAGAGTCTCCAGCTGTGGGGAAAATTGTCCTTCCTGTCACAGGCCCCTCTAAGTGGGACCAGCCCACCCAAGCACTTGTGTGCTGCTGCTCAGAAAAGGAATAGCCCAGCCTTGGGCATGACCTCTTGTCTCTGGAATCTGCAAACTCCTCTCCGCTCATGCTCCCCGGCTCTGACTTGCTCTCCTGGTTCTCCAGCCCCTTTCTGCTCTTGGAACTGGATTCTTGTCTCCTGCATCCCAGGCTGGAAACCCATGAGGGATCCACTTTCCTGTCTCGATGTCAGCACTCTCCTCTCTAACTCGCTTCTTTGCTTGTCATTCCTTCTTGATTAGTCTCAATGGAATGGGCAGCCAGGCCAGCTCTTCCCACCCGAACTGACCAAGCCCCAGATCCGTTTCCACTTATGGTAAACACGACTATTCACTGCTAATTTTCCATGTGCCAAGGGCTTCGGGAGTGAAGTGTCTTAATCCTCATCATGATCCCTGTTTTACAGATGGGGAAACTGAGAAATTGATTTGCCCAAGCAAGTTGGGAGAACCAGGGCTGTAATTTAGATTTGGGTGACTCAAAATCTCATGCTCTTAACCATCATTTTGAATGGGATACAAAGGCAATTTGGGAGCTCAGCATAGGCACTGAAGAACGTGGGGCAGGAGTGGTGATGTGGTGATATCTCTAAACCTCGAAGTTCAAGCTGGAAAACAAAACAGAACCAATTCCTAGGCAGCCATGTAGCCTTTAATCCATTCAAAATGCGCTTCCAGCTTCAGCTGGGTGACCTTGGATGAGTTACTTAACTTTCCTAAATCTCACTATTCTTGTCTGCAAACTGACAACCACATGGGTCTCTTCTAATTGAGCCACTGTGGACCTTAAATGACCGATCATCCTGCCCAGAGGAGGCGGCCCTCCAGTGACCGCTGCTGTTACTACAATGCATTTATTCATTCACTCTCACTAATTCACCCACAAACTATTAGTGAACATCTACTGTGTGCCAGGGAACATGCAGGTGCTGATTTTACTGCACAAATATTACAGGGTTCCTGACTTTGGGGAACTCTTACTTCAGTAGGAGACCCTGAAGAAGACGTGGCTACACATAGTTGGGTGTGGCAAGTGATCATATGGCGATGAGATTGGGGTTAGATGGGAAGAAGGTGTGGGCTCAGCTTACTTGGGAGGTCCATCCAGGGAAAGCTTCCCGAAAGAGGCCAGTGTCTGAAAGAAATTGCTCAGTTGAAGAAGAGATGGGATGGTGTCCCTGCAAGAAGAAATCAGCCCTGTGAATGTGGCAGGAGATAACATGGGCCCTTGAGTTATGGTCCCCACAGATGTTAGATGGAAGGAAAGCTCCTGTGAGGGAATGCAGCTCTGAGCTCGTGTGCTTCCTCACTGCTGCTGAGAAGAGCCTGATGCATGATGCCGGGTGGAGGTTGAAGGGCCTGGCCTTGCTCTTGGTTCTCAGCCCTGGCTGGGGGAGGACAGCTTTGCTGCTGTGATAGTACCCTCCTACTGCCCCTCATTACCCCCTCTAGCTCATGGAAGAAAAATCATCCCTCTGACTCATCCCTGACTTACTAATTGGCAGGGCCAGTCCGTGTTAGTGGCCATTGCTTCTTTTATTTAAAAAAAATTTTCACGGTAAAATATACATAACAAAATCTACCACTGTCACTGTTTTTGGTGTGAAGTTCAGTGGCATAAAGTACATGTAGTGAAATTATCACCACGACCATCTCGAGAACTGTTTCATCGTCTCAGACAGAAGCAGCAGCTCATTAACCACGCCCTCCTCACCCTCCCTCCCCCAGACCCTGGCCCCACCATTCCACTTTTTTTCTCCATGCATCTGCCTACTCTGGGAACCTCCTATGTGTGGGATCATGTAGGATTTGTCCTGGGTGACTGCCTTATTTCACTAGCATAATGTTTTCAAGGCTCATCTGTGGTGCAGCCTGTGTCAGAATTTTCTAACCTTTATCAGGCTGAATAGTGTTCCGTTGTAGAGATATACCACATTTTGATTATCCATTAATCGCTCTATGGACACTTGAGTTATTTCTGCCTTTAAGTGAATAATGCTTCTAGGAACATGGAAATACAAATATCTGTTCTAGTCCCTGCTTTCTGTTCTTTTGGGCTTACACCCAGAAGTGGAATTGTAGGGTCATATGGAGATTCTATGTTTCACTTTCAGACAGCCTGAAGAGGCAGAGTCTCACCATATCAGGATGGTGCCTGCAAAAGTCATGGTGGGAAATGGCACTGCCAGCTGTCTGACTCTCTCCACTCTCTATTTTGGCTTCTCAGCACCTGCCATGGGTGGTCAGTCAGGCCACACTCAGGGGTATGGACCCAGACACCCTGCATGTGGGAGAGTCAGAGGTGCATTGAATTGTCCAAGTACATTAAATTCATGATAATCACATGAATCAGGTGTACTATGAGAAAACTGGTGCTTAGAGAGGTGAAGGAACTTGCCCGACATCACACAGCTGTCATGTAACTTCAGAGATTTCAGTTCAGGATTGCCAGACCCCCAAGCTCCCGCTGCCAAGTTCCTCTCGAAAGGCTGCTGCATCTGTCTAGCACTGGCCCCTTTTGTCTCGCATGGGACTGTGAGCCTACAGAAGGGGAAGCCACTGCTGTGCCCCATCCATCTCCAAGTCCTCAGCGCCCACCCCCTGCCTGCCGCAGAGCATGCCCTGAGCCCATGCATGCACCATTGGGGGTGTGGAGGCACAGATACTATTACCAGCCTAGGGAAGAAAGTGATGGATTGACTTCTGGCAACTTAGACTGTGGAGAAAGACTATGGGCCTGGAGTATGATACAGAGATGAAGATATTAGTCCAGGTGCCGAGAATGGTGAGCTCTAGCTGTGTCTCTGCCACCAGCTGTGTAGACTCCAGCAAGTTTTCCCTCCATGCCTCAATTTCCTCCTCTGCATAATGGGAAGAGCTTTGATAAGAGACCCTTGGTGCTAATCAACTGTGTCACAAGCACAGCCCTGAGTTCCACTGCCCACCTCTGCCTGCAGAGACCCTTGAAATCACCATCCTTGCCTAGAAAGGTCAGAGGTCCTCAAATCTGTGCATTGAAGTCAGTGTCTGCACAGGGAGGGGCTGTGCATGGCTAGAGGGTCCTGGGACACTGGGAGGTTCATCTTTTCCACCTGACTGGGTTTTGTGTGCTTCCTCCAGTGTCCTCTGTCCTGCATCTCCCAAGCAGGAAGCACAGCCCCCTGTTTCTCAGAGCCTGGCTTCTCGACACTGGTAGAGAGATTGGGCTCCTTCCAGGGTCCCTACTTGGCTGCCTCTGGCACGTCCTGTCTCAGCTTTCCAAAGCCAGACCCGAGGGGCCGACCAGAGAGTGCATGTGACAAGAGCACGCTTTTCTGATTTTTGTTGTTGTTTGTATCCTCGTTTAAAAAAAAAAAGACAATGGCTGAGGATAGAGGGTGCCACTCTGCAGGATGTGACAGAAGCAGCCACTTACTGTCAAATGCTTTGGGCTCAGAAAAACCCAAAGTAGAATCATCCGAGTCTTTTAATTCTTCAAAAAGGCGTGTGAGAGCGAGTGTGGGGTGTGCATGTGTGTGCGTGTGTGTGTGGTTGGCAGAATGACGGCCTCTCAAAGACATCCATGTTCCAATCCCTAGAACCCAGGGCTCTGCCAGGCAAAGGGGAATTAGGACTGCAGGTGGGATGAAGCTTTCCAGGGGCTGACCTTAAAATGGAGACATCCTGGGTGATCCTGGTGCGCCCGATGTCATCACAAGGGTCCTGAAGACTGAGAGAGGGAGTTGGAGGAGGCCACAGTGCTGTTCCGGGAGCCAGGCCTGCCCCACCACTGCTGGCTGCGAAGATGGAAGAAGGGGCCCAGAGCTGAGGGACACCGGCAGCCTGCAGAAGCCTGGAAAGGTGAGAAAGGACTTCTCTGCTGGAGCACCCAGAGCTGGGGCGGCTTTGCTGGCACTTGATGTTAGCCCAGAGGAACACATGCTGGATTTGAATGCCTAGAGCAGCAAGGCTATACATATGTATTAGGTCACTAAATCTGTGGTAATTTGTTATAGCAGAAACAGGAAATTCATACAGTGTGTGTGTGTGTGTGTGTGTGTGTGTGTATGTGTGTGTGTATGGAATGTATATGTGCGGTCTATGCATGTGTGTGAATGAATAAGTTGTGGCCTGTGTGTGGAGGGGTGAGTGTGCATGAGCAGCTGTGAGTGTGTGTATGACTATGAGCAGATGTGTGTGCATGTGTGAAATAGTGTGTGTGAGCATGAGCAGGGATAAGTGTGTGTGGGTGAACATGAGAGTGACTGGGTGAGTGTGGGTGAGTCAAAGTGTGTGGGTGAGTGTGAGTGAGCAGGTGTGTTGGGGGTTGAGTGAGCAGGTGTGAGCATGAGTGTGTGGGTGAGTGCAAGTGAGTGTGTGTAAGTGCAAGTGAGTGGGAGTAAGTGTGGGGGGTGAGTGTGAGCAAGTGGATGTGAGTGTGGATAAATGTGTGTGGCTATGTGAATGGGTGTGATTGTGTGAGCATATGTGTAAGCATGTCTGTTTATGCAAGTGAGCAGGTATGAGCATGTGTGTAAGTGGGTGTGAGATAAGTGTGTGAGTGCAAGTGAGCAGGTATAAGTGTGTGTGAGCTGGTGTGTGTAAGGTATGTGTGAATGCAAGTGAGCAAGTGTGAGCCTAAGTGTGTGACTGTGTGTGAGTGAGCTGGTTTTCATGTGTAAGGAGGTGTGAGCATGAGTGTGTGTGAGCATGAGTGTGAATGAGTTAGTGTGTGAGCCTGAGTGTGTTTGAGTCCGAGTGGCCTGGTTTGTGTGAGTGGGTGTGAGCATGAGTGTGTGAGGCAAGTGAGCAGATGTGTGTGAGCGTGTGTGTGTGTGAGTGAGCGTGAGCATATGTGAGCCTGTGTGTGAGTGTGCATGCTTCTTCCAAAGGAAATGCCATTGATACCTGCTGGAGCCATTTACCCCACAAGCATCCCAGGGCTTCCTGGTGAGAACTTCTTACTGGTCCTGCTGACTTTGGGGTTGGCCTGACACCTCCCGACTTCTCCCAGCCATCACACAGTTACTTGCCCAGAATAGAACCTGGGCCCAGGAGTGAGAAGAGCTGCATTTTCGTCTCAGAGCTCTGAATCTCTTCTGGCTTGAAGCTGCCTCCTTGAATGTTGGAAGGTCAGGATCCGATGGGGCGTGGACATCTGGGTTCCCGAGGCTTAGCCCAGGTCTGTGAGCTGGCCCGGGCTCCAGAGGGCTGATGCAGGTTGGGGACCAGCTGAAGGCTCTGGGTGCCTTGATAGACTAGTGACCCAGTGTAGTCACTCGGTAGACTAGCGAATAGTGACCAGGGTGGCAGGGGTTGCCCATAATTCCCTGGTCAGGGCAGTACCCAGGACTGGAGGAGCTTTCCAGGGGATAAGATTTCAGAATCATACTGCTCTTATACCATTAGTCCAGGGCTGGGTCCCAGCTGACACTAAAGGGTACACCAAATACTGATTCCGTGACAGGGCTGACATGTGCACAGGCACCTTTCTGTTGGCTGCTAAAATACCCAAACTCTTCTCAACAAGATTGGTTGGTAAATAGCCACTCTCTGAGGTCCCTAAGTGCTGCCCTATCCACCCAGCCTCTCCCCTGGGACCCACCATCCAGCAAGTAAAGGGTTAATGTGCAGCCTTGCAGGGCGTCTCTGGGACCCTGCTTTGACCCTTTGGCCTCTGTTTTCTCCGATTACCTGGATGTCTGCTCTCCCCATGTTAAGTGTTTTGGGCAGTACCCCTGATTGTCACAATATTTTTGCTGAGTCACAAACATTGCATGTTAGACAGTGGGGAGTGTGGGTGGAAGGGAGAGAACACAAGCTCTTTTGTCCCCAAAAAGTTTTCATGGGCCCATCGGCCTCTCTAAGGCTTCTTTTACATACCTTCAAAATGGGTGTACTAATGACTAGATTACCAGCAGAGCCAGACTGGCCCGCCCTGTAGAGATTTCTAGCCAGCCATTTCCGCCTCACTAGATAGGTGTTCAGGTCCTCTTCTGTCATGTGTCTGTGACAGGCTGGCCACCTTCCAGAGGTCCTGTTTCCTGATTTGCTTCTCTTGGCCTAGTGTGAACTGGTCTCCGGTAAAACACAGATCTTTTTCTGTGAACACCAAACAGTGGTTCTCCTGGAACTTCCCAGCTCCCTCTGGCCTCTCACCAAACACTTGTTTTCAAACAGCTGGTGATGCTCTCCACCTGTGATTGATATTCCCGGCCCCACTGTGTGATGGTCACAACTTCCTGGGCTCAAGTTATCAGTTCTTCAGCTCTGTTCATCCCTGGGCTCTAAAGTCCACCATTTTCATGAGTCTCTTCCCAGTCTCTTTACCTGATGATGTGGGAGGGTGACTGTCCTGTAGCTGCCAGCCCAGGCATTAACCCCCCAGATCTCCACTGCCAGCCTGTCTCTTTCTTTCCTTGAGTCCCTCCTACCCAACTCACAGGGTCTCAAATTCTGTTTCCTCACCAAACTTGGCAGGTGAGCTCATAGCCTGCTCCTGCAACCTTGGAGTCTCGCCTGTTGCCATCTAAAACCCCCTCACTCTCTCCCTGGCTTCTTTGACCACCTATGGACAGGGGAGAGACTTATTTTCTGAAGCTTCAAGCAGGAAAGGTTGGGATCACAAGTGGGTAGAAGTCACAGGGACACAGATTTGTGGTCAAATGGAAGAAGGGCTTTCAGAGGTGGCTGGGGCTGTCCCAAGCCGGAGGGGGCCACCTACCAACTAGGAATTTGGTTCTTGGCTCTTTGGAGGCTGGAGGTCAAGAAGAATCCAGGTCTGGGGTTGGTGTGTGAGGGCCTGGCCTAGAACAGGTATAGGAGGAGAAAAGAAGTTATGTCGGGCACCCTGTGAGGATGCGGTCAGCCCTGGGCTGGAGCGTGGTGTTGGAAGGGGCCAATCTTCAGGCACATTCTCGGTCAAGGTTCTCTGGTTTGTCTGCCTCCATTTCTCTTGGTATTATTTTTTTCTCTAAACTGATAATCAATTCAATTTTCACAACTACCTTTCTAAGTTGGAAAGAGCTAGATTTTTCCATTATACTTGTAAAGAAAGTAAATCTTGGAGAAGTTAAATAATTTACTTAAATCGACAATTCTTTTAACTTTTAACGACAAAATTTCAATCATGTTTTATTTGAATACAAAGAACATCCACTTTCCATGATAACACACTAGCTGAATACACTGAATAGAAAATGATACTTTTATTTCCTTCTCCTTTAAAAGTCATTTTAATACTCAAAAGAATTGAAAGCAGGGACTTGAAGAGATATTGGGACATCCATGTCTATAGAAGCATTATTCATGATAGCCCATAGCAACCCAAGTGTCTACTGATGGATAAATGGCTAAAGAAAATATGGTATATATGTATAGTGGAATATTACCCAGCTCTAAAGAGGGAGGAAGTTCTGTTCCATCCTATGTCGTGGGTTAACTTTAAAAACGTTGTGCTAAGTGAAGTCAGCCAGCCACAGAAGGACACATTCTGTGTGGTTCCACTTACCTGAGGCATTCAGAGTGGGCAAATTCATAGAAACAGAACATAGAATGGTGGTTTCCGTGGGCTGGGGTAGGAAGGGAACGGCATGGACAGTTACGGTTCAGTGAGGACTGAGTTTTAGTCTGGGAAGATGAAAAGCAGTTCTGGAGATGGATGGTGGTGATGGCTTCCCAAGAATGTGAATACACTTCACGACACTGAACTGCGTATTTACAAATGGCTAAAATGGTCGATTTTATGTTATGTGCGTTTTCCCACTATCATAAAAAAACTTTTTAAAAGCAATGTCCGGGGCCTAATTTAACATCATATGTTTTTGGATCTATGGTGGGGGAGACTGTTAGCGCAAACTGCAGAGACCTGCAGACCTCACAGAGAAGCAGGCTTGATGTCCCAAGTTTCCTTGGAGCAATGGACCACTCAGCAGATGACTGCAACATTACAAAACAAACAAACAGAAAGACCCAGATGGTGTTGATACTTAGTATTTGCAGGCGAATCACATCATGAAAAAGAAAATACTAGTTTTTTTTGGAGAAACCACACTGTGGAACTTCAGATGCAGGTTGGAGGGCAGATATGGCAGCTTCCTTACTGCCTACACTCCGGGGAAGGTGGATATTAGCACTGTCTTTATTTGTAGCTACCAACAGAGGGGTCATGGGCTCACTAACACATCCGGGGTCTTAGCGGTGGCTCTTGTCTTTGCACTCCGTCCTCACTCCCTCACTTCACAGTTGAGCCACGTGTGTGGTGTGTGAGTGCATGACCCCCCCCCACACATGTGAGCATACGGCTAAATGCATATGTGTCGTCCAGACGTGCCCCCAGGTAACACAACCTCAGCAGATGATTCTCAGGGGCCAAGATCCCTCCTGGAATTTGAAAAGTCTCCACCTACAAATCTCTCCTCTGCAAGGGATGCCAAGGAGGATTGGGAGGCAGGGTCTGCGTTCCCGGCCGGGTTTACCTGGTCGCCCAGGACAACAGACTTGCAGGCAGCCAAAGAGATCGTCAGGCAGCCGAGCGTGACAGTCAACATCAAAGTGGGAATGCCACTCCTTGATCCGGACTTGGCCATACCTGCCAGCACAGAGCCTCGCATATGACCACCCCGGGAATTCAAAGGCGTTCTTAGAGCAAACGGACACCACACACACACACACACACACACACACACACACACACACACACACACAGCCCAAATGCGAAATCCTCCTACTTTCAAATGAAAATAAAAGTCTAGACATCCTTTCTTCACGATTCTTCACTGACCTAATTATTCAGATCTGTGCTTTCTTTTGGTCTTTTCAAAGAACAAGAAGAATGGTTAATTTCACTTAATGGAATAATTGAATGTCATAATTGTTTTTTACATTTCAGCACGAATGTTTGAGTTAAGCTGCACACACTCTCTCTCCCTGCCTAGAGCTCTTAATAACCAGGCTGCTCAAAGGGGCCTTTCTGTTCCATCTTTTTGTTTCCTAACTGGACTGTCTGGGCCGGCTTCTGGCAGCCGGCGTGTTCTGGGAGGGGGTCTGGGGGGAGTGGCAGTTAATGACTGTTTTGGTCTTGGATGTTCTGATCTCTCTCTAATTCATTATTTGTCGGGCATGAGAGGCACCCCAAACAGGATCGTGTACAATGCCTTTGTATTCTCACCCTTATTCTCTCTCCTTCTCTCCTTTCCTTTCTTCATATTGAACGAGGGAATAGAATTGTAACACAGTGGCAGTCCCAAGAAGTCATCATTTTTGATGAAGTTCACAGCAATCTCATTTTCTTCCACCAACAGCTAAGCTTGTCCTAGTAGACTCATTCATTGATTCAGTCATTCACTGACCGTATATGGAGAGATTACTATGGGCCAAGGCTTTTCCTAGGTGCTGGGGGTCTCATGAACACGATATTCTGATAGAGACACATGGTCAAAAATTAGGTAAACACATGAAAGGGTAACTTCCGTTGGAGGTATGTTTTGTGAAGATGATAGAATAAAATGAGGTGACGTAGCGTTACTGGGGTGACAGGATGGTTGGCTTAGCAAAGGGGTATCAGGGAAGACCTCTTTAAGGAGTTGACAAATTATCAGAGAAGAGATGAAGAGAATGTGAAATGTGGGAAGGGCTGGTGGAGAGGGCACTGCAGGTGACAGGAGCAATTGGTGCAGGGATCCTGAGGTGGGAGAGCCATGAAGGAGGCAAGGGTGGCAGGGGAAGGAACCAGAGGAAGCGATGTGGAGCCAAGGCACGCAGGACCTTGCAGGCCACAGTATGGAATTCAGGTCTGTTCTCAAGACAGTGGATCACTGTGAGTAAGGAACATTAGACATGGTAAATATCAGGAAATATTTCTTCTGTGTGGCAATGAGAGGAGAAGGATCAGTGAACGAGCTGCTCCGGTCATCCCAGGGAGCATTGCCAGGGCTTTGCACAGAGGGGATGGGATGGAGATAGTGAACACTCAGTTTTGGAAATACTTTTGAAGGACTTAGCAATGGGTCAGAAAAGTGTGCCAGGCTGGGACACTAAAGAGAAGCATCATAGGTTTCTGGCCTGAGTAACGCAGCAGTACTATTAATGAAGACTGTGCAAGACAGGGTGTATTCATCAGCGGGGGACAGGTTGTGCGGCAGTAACAAATAGCCCCCCACATCTCAATACCTTAATACAACAAATATTTATTTTTATGTTTTTATCCAGTGCAGGTGCACAGCCACCCTTTGGCAGCTATACCTTCTGGGACATGTGGCCACTTCAGTGACCGCAGTGGGGAAAGGAGGAGAGCATGGAGATCCCATGACCCCTCTTCTGTGCTCCGGCTGAGAAAAGACCCATGTCACTTTGGTTCTTAGCTGCCTGCCCAGAGCCAGTCCAGGAAGACACACTGTGTACCAAGAAGGGGCTATGAGCCGGATATTTGTGAGTACCAGGATGTCTACTACTGCAGGGGAGGCGCATGTCTGGGTGGGGGATAAGGAGTTTTTCCTTGTATGTGTTAAATATTGAATATCCAGGTGAATAAGTGGACTAGGGTATCAAAGCCCAGGACTCAGGGAGGGAAGCTGGGGCTTGATATAGAAATGTGCAGTTATGAGTGAATATCTTTTACTCTATTTCAGGTCCTAGTTTTGCATTTTGAATATGGCAATGACAAAAATGCAATTCCTCCCTCACCCCAGATTTGCTCAAAGGACACATAATATTCCCATCAGTTTCCATTTCAGCACCCCCTGAGTGCTCCTTGGAAAAGCCCACCTGTGCTTGGCCCTGGGGTATCTTCACAGCCATGCATCCCATTGGTCCCATAGCAATTATTCATTCATGTAACCGATATTCCCTGAGCACCAACTATGTTTCAGGTACAGGACAATTTCGTGACTTCGTGAACGTTTCACATACTTCTTCTTTCTGCACATTTCTTAGAGCTGCCCTTTTGTGGTGTGCCTTTGGTCTCCCGTCTGCCTGGAAAACTCCTATGCACCCCTCAATGCCCATCTCAATTTCACCACCATTGTAAAGCTTTTGCTCACATTTTGTCTCCCCAGAAAAAAAGTCCACTGCTCCCTCCTCTGGGGCCCTTGCTGTTACATCTCAGTTGCTGCCCTATTGGTCTCCCACCAGACCTGAATTACACAGGGGGTGACTCATTCATTTATTCGACAAACAGCTAGCAAAGCAAAACTGCATTTTACCATATAAAGGCCATGGCAGAGATCGACTCTCAGTTTTCTCCATGTTACTCACACCCAGCATGGGTTGAGTAGGGGCTTAGTCATAACGACATCCTTCTCTAAGCACTTACGCCCACTCTGTGCCTTGCACGATGCTTTGTACTTTACAAATAGCTTCTCACTGGCTTCTCTGCCTTCACCTGTACTCCTCTCCTCCAAGTCTATTAAAAACACAACAGCCAAATAACCCTTTGAAAAGTGTCTTGAGGTCTCAATTACATCGAGATCAATCCTTCCAAAGTATAGATAAAGTCACGTCACTGGTCTCCTCAAATTCTCTATGCGGCTTCTCATTTCACTCCCAGTCATTGCCCAGGTCCTCACAGTGATCTAGCAGTTTCCAGCGCTAGGGTAGAGCTCCTGCTACTCCTCTGGCCCATCCCATCCCCTTGCTGTGTCTACCTAGCCCATCCTGGTTTTTTGTCACACTCCAAATATGCAGTCATCTCAGAGCCTTTGTTCTTACCCTCCCATCTGCCTGGCACTCTCTTCCCCCAGAGGCTTGCAGGGCATGCTCCTTGGTTTCATTTAGCTTCTGTTCATGTGGTCCCAGCTAGGGTTTCCCTCTTCAGAGGGCATGAATATTCAGAAAGATCATGCAAATAAAGCACTTAGCGACACATGCTAGCTGCTGCCATGTGAAGGTCACGCCATAGGCCATGAAGGGTTGTGGAAGGCTGGGTGTCCCAACCTGTTCCCTCTCTCCCTTTGCAACTGAAGACTTAGAGTTTATGATGTGGTATGCCAACAAGAGAACAGTGTGGGCCATGGAGGTCCAGGTAGAGCTAAGTGAAAGCTACAGGCTACAGACCCTTCTGTGATGTGTGGAACCCACCAGGCCCACTTCATATGAGCCTCATGAGAAGATGCCTTCTGAGGGGACTCCTGCATCCTGCCTACACTGCCTCCTTCTCAACTTCTGTAGGTCTTTCTCTTCTCCTTTCTGTTAGAGCTGACCATTTCTAACTTCTCATGGAGACGCTTGTGCCAGGCCCATCTGCCCATCAGAACATAACCTCCTCAAGACTGGGACCGTGTCTTACCTTCTGTGTCATGGTACCCAGCACAGGACCTGATACCAAGGACACAGTGAAAGTGTTTGCTCGTTGAATGAATGAATGAATTAGGTCTTCTTTACTTTTCCAAAAAGGGTACTATCGCTTGAAAAAGCAGATATTTTCCCAGGTTATCAAACTGGGACTCAGGAAGCAGGTTCTTTTTCTACTGAAACTCAAGAATAAATCAGCTCCATGGATTCTACACATTTCCACTTTACTGCCCTTTCCCTAGAAAGTGACTCCCACCTGCCATTCCTCAGCCCTCTGCTCCCCTCCCTCCATCACCCCTTCCTGCATGTGTCCTGTCCACTCTTCCCCTGGACTTCTTAAGTTCTTCCTCTTTGTCTGGCGTATATGGCACTGCCATCCACATGGCCTGCTGCTGACCTGGGTTTCCAATGGCTGGGATCCACATATCTGCAGCATTTATAGAAAATTTGTGCACATCAAGTTACATGAAGACACTGACTCATTCTCTTGTCTTCACTTTTGCAAATGGTAGGAAAATTCTGGGGAATTTAACCCTAAAAGATCATAGAACATACTGCCCTCATCTGGAGCTGGATGAGGTATGAGACAGCAGGACAGAGAACTGCTCTTACTCTTGTCTTCCTCTGGGGCCAAGGAGGAGCACTCTTTCTCTCTGACTTTGAGGTGATCCTACACTCCCCCTGGAGACTTCTGGTCAAATCTCATCACTAGGAGGGATGGGGGACCTAAGAAAGCCTTTATGTTTCTGGGTTTCGTCTGGGAATTTTTTATGGGAACTGAATCCAGTTGCTAATGAAAATGAGATTTGCAAATGAGAACATGTTCATTGAATAAAGCAATGTACGAATGCCTACCTACTGTGTGTTTGGCACACAGCAGGTCTCTGGGGTGGCAGAACTTAGTAAGACACCATCCTTGTCAGTAGCTCTCCCCTGCTAGCTTCATGCGAATTACAGGAAGCGGCTTCTGCTAAGCAGAGGTAGCCTTCTGCCAGAACACACATTTTGGCAAGAGGGGCATAGGCCGGATTTTCCTCTGCACTTGACCTCTTACCCAGATGACCCTGACAGTTAACAACCTGTACAACCTATGGGGCAGCCCTGCCTGCCATCAGTGAGTGGTGGCAGGTACTGTTTAGAGGAGCATCTTAGATTCTGTGGGACAAGCAGACAGACTTAGCCAGGTGCCGGCTCTGCTGCCTACTAACGATATAACTTTGAATGAATACTTGATATTTCTACACCTCACTTTCCTCATCTGTAAAATTGGACTGAAATGAATGACTTCCCCAGATTGTTGCAAAAGTTAGATGGGGTAAGAAAGGTGAAGGCTTTTTGATGACTCTGGAGTAACAGGTAAATATGGTTGTCAATCTACATTATTGTTATTACCTGTGTTACTGTGTAAATCATGCTGCAAGCAAATGGGCTACATGATACAGCTAGAAATCTAATTGTCACTCGGCATGCTTTGCTTCAATGGTATTCATTACGGTGGAATTCATTGTGGACTCCAAATTTGCTGATTGAGCTCCACCTCATATCCCTTCCTGCTTTCTGTATATGCACATGGCATAAGGCAAATCCTTTTCTGCTGAGCAAAATTGTATCTCTCTTGAGAAACATTAATTGAGTTCCCACACTGTGATATATTTCACTACATATAAAAGATACAGACCTGGATAATGCACAGACCTTGCCATCGTGGTGATGACAATGCAGTGACAGAGGCCAACATGGACACAAGAAAATTTAGGACAAGTTAGAAAGTGGCGAGTGGTACAAAAATGGAATAGATAATGGGGGAATTTCGAGTGAGCAAGGAGATCATTATTTGCCACATGGAAGTCTTCATGTAGCTGTGTCATTTTATCAGGGTATAAAAGGGTGGTCATGACTTGGGTATTTGGAGATAGGAGGAAGGGTGCTGCTGACAAGAGGACCACTGTGGGAGAACACAGAGAGGAAGGAGGAGTAGACTTCAATTTACTGAGGTTTGGGATTAAGAAGGAGAGGGCCGTTTTGAATAAATAGGTGGAATAAAGATGGACCACAGAGTCTTTCTTCTACAACATTTAATTAAATGAATAAAAATTGACAAAAAGCAGCCAATAATGAATAATTGGAATAAAGCAAGGAACTAGGCCCAATCTCATGCTATTTGCATGCAGAAGTGAAATCAAAGAAAGAAGCAGATTATGGGGCCAGGCACAGTGGCTCAAGCCTGTAATCCCAGCACTTTGGGAGGCCAAGGCGGGTGGATCATGAGGTCAAGAGATTGAGACCATCCTGGTCAACATGGTGAAACCCCATCTTTACTAAAAATACAAAAAATTAGCTGGACATGGTGGTGCTTGCCTGTAATCCCAGCTACTCAGGAGGCTGAGGCAGGAGAATTGCCTGAACCCAGGAGGCGGAGATTGCGGTGAGCTGAGATCGCGCCACTGCACTCCAGCCTGGGTAACAAGAGTGAAACTCCGTCTCAAAAAAAAAAGAAACATTATGAAATGACTGTATGCATATTATATTTACCTCAACCCCCAAAATAATAACTGTCCAATTAAGAAGTGAGTTGACCAAATTCTCTAATACATTTTGGCAGAAGCCCCATTTTCTAACTTTGAGATAGGTAGACTGAGGAGATGAATAGGCAGCTTTAGGAAGTATCAGGGGAAATCCATTGCATTTTCTCCAAGTACCACCAGCCTGTATCCGTCAAGGTAGCTACAGCATAGAGTTGGAGTGAAATTGGCTTATTCCTCCTCTTTCTGGAGTTACGAGACTTGTTTCCAGCCGGGGTGTCTCGCCTTGCCATCAAAATGCAGTGCACTCACACAGGGTGCAGTGCAGTCATGCACATCCACTAGGGGCTAAGAGGAAGAAGCAGATCCCTGTTATCACAGCAAGACGGTTCTTTATTTGAGAAAATAGAAGATCTGGGAAGAGATGCACTTGTTTAAGACAATTTAGGTGACGAGAAATTTGCTATATCGAAAGATAATTATAAAAAATTGAAGACCATTATATATCAAATATAGATGAAGAACCTAGTTCTGAAAAAGACATAACCCCAGGAAGTGAAGAAAATCCTTCGTTAAATAGGAAGTCAACAATGTATCATTGACATCACAAGAACATGGTAGGATAACGTTAAGAAAACCACATGATTGTGAAACAACAGAATAAATAAATAAATCACAAACAACAAGGAAAAGAACTATGTGGTTGAAATACTGAATTAACTGACTTTGGGAAAATGCTTGAGAAAATATAAATGAATGCAGAAAACAGAGATTGACTCAATCAGAGGAAAGCTAATAGACAAAGATAATGTATTACATGACTGATCTGTGGCCCTAATATCCAGAAATGAACAAATGGGTCAACTGCTCATAGTCCTAATTAAAGGAAAAAGAGAAGAAGAAGAGAAGAGAAAAAAGACATTTATTCATATTAAAAGACCACATTATATTTTACAAAATGTCAATAAAGAACATTTGACGCAAAGACATATCCTGTTTAATTTATTGAACATCAAAAGCATGTGGAATTTTTCAGACATCTAAGCGGGAAGAAAAATCAAGATTTAGATTTTCCCTGCAGCAATATGTCACACCCAAAGACAGAGAACAGTATGCAGAGTTCTAACTGATATGAGGTGTGAATCAAGAATCTCATATGCAAGTAAGTTGTATTTCAGGTATAAATGCAACAGGCAGATATTATCTGAAACCTGAACTAAGTTACTCAATAGAGTCCTGTGAGGCCCTGGGAAGAAATGGTGCTCTCTGCTAAGGTCCAGCAAATCAGAAGGCGATCAGAAGATGGTAGTAAGAGCACTCGCACAGTCTTCAGTGTCCCCAGAAGGCTGATATATAAAGTTCTGAAGGAAATCAGTGTGACTTCCAGCCCCCGATTTCACATCCAGCCTCAGCACTTGAAGGAAGGGGCTGAGTCTGATTTTTCTCCTTAAGTATAATGACACAAATGATCAAACAAACAAACAAAAAACATGAAATATTAATGGACAGTAGAATCTCAAGTAACACAGCATAGAAGTGCCTTTCTCTTTTTTTCACCCTTTCAACCCAGCTTTTTCCATAAGCGACTTTCTTGAAAAGAACACAAAAGAGGCCGGGCGCGGTGGCTCACGCCTGTAATCCCAGCACTTTGGGAGGCCGAGGCGGGTGGATCACAAGGTCAAGAGATCGAGACCATCTTGGTCAACATGGTGAAACCCCGTCTCTACTAAAGATACAAGAAATTAGCTGGTCATGGTGGCACATGCCTGTAATCCCAGCTACTCAGGAGGCTGAGGCAGGAGAATTGCCTGAACTCAGGAGGCGGAGGTTGCGGTGAGCCGAGATCGCGCCATTGCACTCCAGCCTGGGTAACAAGAGTGAAACTCTGTCTCAAAAAAAAAAAAAAAAAAGAACAAAAAAGAAATTGACGGGAAATTTCAGCTAACCAAGTGATGAATTAAATAAAGAGCTCAAGAATGGGGAAGCTGAAGAGAAAGACTGATGGTAAGCATTGAGACGACAGAGATGTCAAATTAATAGTAAAAACATGTAGGGATTGTGGTTATAGATTGGAATGTAAATATTTAAAGACCAATTGGTGTAAAAATAATAATATGGCTAACTAGATGAGGGGTTGGCAACATTTTTGTGTAAAGGGCCAGCTAATAAATATTTCAGGCTTTGCAGGCCATGTAGAGTGTGGTTGTATATTTATAAAATTTTATTTATTTATTTATTTATTTATTTACAACTCTATGAAAATTTAAAGACCTTTCAGAGCTCATATGCCATATAAAAACTGGCTTGGGGCTGATTTTGGCCCACGGTCTGTAGTTTGCTGACCTTTGACCTAGATCATGGGTCTCTTATCTACCATTAAATCTATGAGTCAAGGTGGCTATGCCTTGCATGGTGATCTCATTTTCTCCACTCTGAATACTGGGAAAAGCTGACAATGTGGCTTTAGCCAAGCCAGACCTCAGAACTCCAAGTCAGGGCGCAAACCACTCTGCCATTTCACATGCAATTCTAGAGCTGTCCTGTCCAATATGGCAGCCATTACCATACGTGGCTGGCGAGCACTTGAGATGGAGCTGGTTCAAATGGAGATGTGCTTTGACTGTAAAGTAGACATGGAACTTTGAAGACTCAGTATGAATCAAAGGATACAAGTATCTCATGAAGAATAAGTGATTTCTATATTGATATGTGTTGATAATATTTTGGGTATGTTGAGTTAATTAAAATATATTATTAAAATTAATTGTACCTGTTTGCTTTCACTTTTTTAAAAAATGTGGTACTAGAAAATTAAAACTAATTTTCTTGTGGCTTGTATTATATTTCTATTGGACAGTAGAGTTTGAAGCACCTGGCAAGAAGATAAAATAACTTTTCATAAAGATGGAGACTTGCCATGAATGAAACCAGGTGTGTTAGGCAAATGGATTCTTTGTCTTCTGTCCCTTTGTTTTCCCAGCTGAAAGGAGGGTGGCTAGAGTCCCTTAAAAAGAACATGAGGCTTCCGTTCAAATGGTGGAGCTTTCACCTGTTATCTCTGTGGCCTTAGGAAAGACTGGCATTTTGAGCTTTACTTTCTCACTGAGAAATGGGCAGAAAAATTTGTAGGGAAGATTTAATAGAAATCTCTATATTACAAAACACTAGAAATAGTTGTATGAATGAAAGGGTTCAGTAATACCAGCCTCACCCAGAGATGGGCTGGCTTTTTGAACACCAAGATGCAGAACTCAGCAGAAGGATGATGCTCTTCCAGGTGGCAAGTTTTGTCTCCAAATACATGTGCCTTCCCCAGCTCTATCTTCCTCCCGGTATGTGCCCTCCTCTACCCTACCTTTCTGCACCACTCAGCAGTCTGGGCCACGAGTTCCCTCTGTCATTACTCTTTCTCTTTTCTGTGCTGTACCTGGGCTGAGATAACCCCCCTCTCCCTATCTTTATCTTCTATTCAGCTCCCCATCTGACTCCGTCAGGCAAGCTTAATCCCTTCCTTTCTGGGCTGCCTTGTCTTCCCATCTCTCCTCCCCTCTCTTTTTCTGTTTGGCTGCTCCTTGAAGGCAGGGACTGTATCTGATATGCCTTAGTAAATCTCACAAACGGCCTAGTATCCGGTCCAGCCGATCCCCAGTGACTGCTTGGTAAGCAAACACATGTGCCATGACATTTACTCTCACTTTCAGGCACCTTGTGGAAGAAGTCCTTGTAACAAAGTCTTCACCTCTGTTGAGAAGTTGCTTTGGAAAGACCATTTGAGGGTAGGCATTGATACCCCTAGTTCCTGCATGAGGATGGGGCTGAGAGAAAATGAAAATACTGGCGGTCTTCATTTGAGGTCCCTCAGAAGCAGATGCTGAGACAGGGGATAGTGTGCAAGGACATAGTTTGGAATGTGGTCCAGGGAGTCATCCTGGAGGTGGCCATGAATAAGGGCATTTCCATGCAAGTGTTCTGGTGGAAACCTAGAGGCTAACCCTGCTGGGGCACCCTGGGAGACAGGGCAGAGCATATCTCTGAGCTACTATCCCATCTAGGTAGGGAAGGAAGCCTGGGGATCTGTTCCCCATCTTCCATCTATCATGGTGGAGGCCCCTGAGGAACAGATCTAGGTGGAGGGCTAGATCTGTTAGCATCCAGCTTCTCCCCTCCGCTGCAGGCAGAGAAGCACAGCTGCAAGCTGGGCCGGTGTGCCCTAAAGGAGAGTAGTGATCGTGGGAACACCAACACATCGGCTGCACCCAAACACCCAACATTTTTTTCCCTTGTTTATAAAAATGGATGTTGTTTGCAACACCGGCGTGTTAAGGCAATGAATCACATGTGGACTAAGCGAGGTATGACCATCCATCCTGTTATTTTCTGGCCTTATTTGAAGACAAGGGGTGATTGTGGGACTCAGTTTTGATAATGATACCAAAAGATAGGGCAGCTCTGGAGGCTTTGGGGAAAACCTCTGCTTTTCTGAACTGCTGTCTAGCACCATGCCCAATCCCTTCTTCTAGAATTTGGTGTCAATATGATTTGTGAAGTCACAGCAGCCTCCTTGGCATCCTAAGTGAAGGATTTTGAGAACTGCCACTACACCATGCCTGTGCCGACCTCCCTGCTCCGGCTGTGTGGGGAAAATAATGAGTTAGGTGCATAGGCACTGGCACTTAGATTTTCCCTTCCCTGCCGACAAAAGCACTTCTACTTCATGCTCTTGGGGAAGACGGGGAGGGGAGGTTGTTTGTAGAAGGCCAAGTACTCCAGGATGTGACACTATGGACTGCATAGCTCCCCACGTGTTGGAGATTAATGTTTTCCATTGCTGCTGGGTTACCATCAACTCAGTGGCTTAAAACAGCACAAAGTTATTCTCTTACAGCCCTGGTGTCGAGCAATCTAAAATCAGGGTGTCACCAGGAATGGCTCCTTCTGGAGGTTCAGGTGAGAATACTTTCCCCTGCCTTGTTCGGCTTCTAGAGGCTGCCCGCCTTCCTTGGCGTGAGATCCCATCTCGCATCACTCCAACCACTACTTACTTCCACTGTCACAGCTCCTACTGTCTGATCCTGAGTAGCCTTGCATGCCTTATGTAACAACACTCATGATCACACTGGGTCTACTTAGACCATCAGGATCATCTTCCCACCTCAAGATCCTTGACTTGATCGCACCTGCATCGTTTATTCTGCCATATAAAGCAGCACTGACAGGTTCCAGGGATGTGGACATGAATATGTTTGGGAGGGACGTTATTCTACCTATGACAGAAGACACGACTGGATTATTTTTAAAATAGGGAGCAGTTGTTCTTAATGACTGGATCCTGGAGCTGGGGGTGGAGGCAGGGGTAGATGTTGCACTGAAATGCAGGAGCGCCAAGGCACACAGAAGCATGAAATGAGCTGCAGAGGCCGGGCACGGTGGCTCACACCTGTAATCCCAACACTCTGGGAGGCCGAGGTGGGTGGATCACGAGGTCAAGAGATCGAAACCATCCTGGCCAACACAGTGAAACCCAGTCTGTACTAAAAAAAAAAAATACAAAAATTAGCTGGGTGTGGTGGCGCGTGCCTGTAGCCCCAGCTACTCAGGAGGCCGAGGCAGGAGAATTGCTTGAACCCGGGAGGCGGAGGTTGCAATGAGCCGAGATCGCGCCACTGCCCTCCAGCCTGGCATCTGGTGACAGAGGGAGACTCTGGCTCAAAAAAAAAAAAAAAAAAAAAGAGCTGCAGAGACAAGTGGAGCTCATGGCCTAGGACTGCGACTCAAAGCTTGGGTCAAGTTTATGTAGCTGGGGCTGGGGGAAGGGCACAGCGGCCACCATAGTTACAAAGGAGGGAGGAATGAATGAATATACAGATTAGTCTCCATCTCCTCAGTCCCCGCTTCCTGGTGAGAGAAAAAGCAAGCTGTCCCCCACTCCCCTCCTCCAGGGGTTCAGGTCCTGGGCAGAGTCTCTTCTGTCCCAGGAATTTAGACAAGCACTCAGCCTGTGCTTGCACTTGGGGGAGGTCGGGGACCCTCAGGGAGGTGAAGGCCAGGCAGACGTGCACTTCCTGAGCAGCCTCCCCAGACAGCGAGAGGCCTGGGAATTTGGGTCTGGAACAAAGCCTCTCTGCTCTGAGCACAAACAGGCTGCCAAGAATGTTGCTCCACTGGTTCCTGCGCCTGCCCCTCAGAGTCCTGCCCTGGGCAATGTGGAAGAGCATCAATAGAAGGAGAAAATCAAGCCCTGGAAAGCCAACCCCACTGTCACAGCCAACCCCTGTCCTCTCCACTCCTTCGCGGATAATCTGGCTCGTTGGTTTCAGGCCTTTATTCATTTTGTTAGTTTCTAGGGGCGCGTGGCTGTTCTGCAGAAGGATATCTGAAAGCGATTCAGATACATTGGGCGTTCAGCTGAAATAATTCTGTAGAATAACCACTATTGCCCTCACTTTTGGAAGGACGCTCAGAGAGGTTAGGCCACTTGCCCATGGTCACACAGCACACAGGAGGGTCATAGAGGAAAGAGGATTCTGATCCCTGTGTGGCCTTCCCCAGACTCCACGCTCTTCTCAGCTGACAGTTGGCTCCTTTCCTCTTTCAACCTATTGGTGGACATAGACAAGTGGAACAGGCCCATTTTCTCCACCACTAGATAATGGAAAACACAACGGCTTAACTCAAAACAGGGTGGGGACTGGGAACAAAGCCATGCCAAGATATTTTAAGTTGAACTTCGTGATAAACGGAGATTCGATATATCTGGATAATTCCCATTGAGCACCCTTCCCCTCTAATTATCTTGTGGTCGCCCTTTCAGAGGTGATTAAAGCTATTCTTCAGTAGATGTGGTTATAGATTGAGTGGGAACCTGGTCTTTCTTGTGGTTTTTATCATAGCAATTAAATCTGGCCGGCTTGTAGAAGCTGTGTGGCAGGAGGGGTTTTATCAAGCAAAACGATTTTCCCCTTTGGGCAATGTTAAATTTAGGAAAAATACAATTAATTATATCAGACAGGTATCTATTATACACTGTGCATGCATCAGAGCTCCTGGGCTCATTTCACTCAGAGAGGGAGCCTCTCTCCTCCCAGCCTATGTGGGTCCCAGGCCAAAGCCCCTCACTGAGCACTGGCCGGAAGCTTCCTGCCCCCTCCCACCCCTTGATTCAACACTCACCATTCTCTTTGGAAGTAAAAATGAAAGGACTGATATTTACCAGAACTTTCTCAAGTGCTGTCAAAGGTGTAGTTAGTTGTTTGTGTCGATAAATAAGGGTGTTCTCTGCTATTGCAGAGAAAACAAGATTCACCTCTTAGAAGAAGACAAAGAAAAAGAAAACCATTCACCTGGCTGCTGTCCTTTGCTCACTGTGACTCAGGGGCTCAGGGGGAGCCCCCCAAGATCTTTGAGGCTCCTTTTCCCCATTTTCTGCAAAATGAGAGGGTTAGACCAGATACCTTCAAAATCCTGCTCAGCTCAGAGCTAGGAATGTAAACGAAGGCTCAGTGATACAGAGTCCTGATTCCTCGTTAAAAGACATAATTAATATTTTTTCTCAGGTGCTTGCTTTGTGTTCCCGACGTTGGAAGGGGCTTGGAATTCATATACGATTATCTTCTTTCCTCTTTGCTGGAAGCTGCGTTAGCACTCAGATGAATTTAGGAAGAAGGATTCATAAACATTATTGATAAGCTTCCTCCATCAGTGTTGCCAGTGGGAGCTGGTGTTGAGCAGACACTCTGCAAGTATTTGCTGAGAAACGAAAAGGTGACTTTTGAAGATGTCAGTGATTTGATATCATCTCCTAAACACCAATGAAGTGTCAGACCTGACCATTCCTCACTCATGCGATGCAGATACATTTTTATAGAGCACACGCCGGGCTGGTTCTCGAACCAGGTTTATGATGCAGCCGGCTTCGGCACAGGGTCCCAAGTGCTTCCATCTCTTTGCCTGATCCCGGTCCCTTCTATAAACATCATCTTTCTGTCTTCATTCCCTGTCCTGATAAACTGGGATAGGTTTACCTGCCAGCTGTCTCACGAGGGTGTTGTGAGGATTAATGAGATAATATTTTTTAAGTACTCAGAGATCTTCTGATGAAAGAGGCTATAAAAGTACAGAGTGTCACTATTATTATAATTAATGGCATTTCTGAGAGCTTTCGGAGTGTACATTGGGTTATGCTGAAGACAGAGGAGATCCCTGCTTCAGGAGGCAGCTGCCTGTAGGAGAAAACAAGGCGTTAGTGTCTGTGTGTGGCCAAGATGGGTGGTGACAAGTAGACTCAGATTCAGCAGTGGGACAAGCATTGAAAATCTTGAAAATCTGATTCCACAGTAGGGGGCGCTGGTGGGGAAAGCACCTTGGCCGGGAGACCGAGGACTGTCTGCAAAGATGGCTTCCCTTCCACCGAAGTTTGGCCAAGTAGAGGTCAACCTGTGACCAGATCTCAATGTTGGCAGCAAAGCAAGGTGCATCTCTGGGTTCCCCATGACACCCTGCACATGAGGGAACCTGCCAAAGAGTCCTGCTCCTCACCCCTTTACTCCACAAACAGTGACTGCACCCCTGCCAGGCACCAGAGTTCCAATGAGAAAAGGCACCATCTCTGTTGCAAAGAGGCCAGAATCTGGTGGGGAAGACAGGCACATGCTTTAGGTGTGACTGCAGGGAACAGGAGTGCTGCCAAAACAGACGGAAAGCCAAGGGCACCGTGGGAGGGCAGAGAAGGGTGATTTGACCAGACTGCGGAAGTCAGGGAAGGAGTCCCAGAGGAAACAGCCCCTGGGCTAACTTCTGCAGGTCCGGGAAGGAAGCTGGGGGAGGCCAAGAAGGGAGACAGTACACGCTTGATCGGGGTCGCTGTAAACAGGTGGGCTGTAGGATGAGATGAGGAGCCCTGAGCTGAGTGGGGACAGCCTGCCAGGAGGAGGGTCTGACCTGAGTTACTGCCACAAGGAGGGGTGAGTAGGAACCCCAAGGAAGCAGCATCTGCAGGACCAGTTCAGGCAGCTGGAGGAGAGGAGGGATTTTTTTTTTTTTTTTCAGTATCTGTACTGCTTGCTCACATATGTCTGAGTCCTGGACAAGACTGCAGGGTCTTCCCTGGAAGACTTGATCTGTCTTAGGGAAATGAGGGCTAAGGATGGTGCCAGGCACGGGACCTGCTATCTCATTTGTGGAACCAATGCACAGTGAAAATACTGAACCCCTTGTTCAAAAATTACGGATTTCCAGATGGTGACATCAGAGCATGAAACCAAGCCTGGGGCCCTTCTAAGCACAGGGCCCTGTTCAACTGGGTATGTTGAACCCCAGGAAACTATCTCTGGCCAACCACATGGAAGGTGTTCAGTGTCTAGAACAGGACAGCACGGCACACGTGGTGGGAGCGTCGGACAACTAGGCTGGTCCTCTGGCCATTCTCCTGCACACATGGAGACCATTCTGATGGCTAGGAAGATAGCAACAGGTGTTAACATAGAAACACAAGAGGAAGAAGAAGAAATTCTGGTGGCCCTTCAATAGATGTTGGATAGAAGTCACAAAAGGGTTCTTCTGTGTTCAGGGGGGGAGCTAGGTGAGTCAGTTTTCGCCTTGGCACCTGAATGTGTGTTCTTGCCAGATGTAGCAGTGTAAATGGAAACATTATCTTATGAAGTTTGTATGCCAGTGACTATGCCAACACATTGGACGAGCAGGAACTTCCACAGAGAAAACTCTGGCAGATGTATGTGTCCCCCTGGGAGGACAATTCAAAGTTAATCAATAGAATTCAATTCAATCAATTAATTCATAAACACCTTTTGAGCACTGACTTTGCCAGCTTCTTGCCTGGGAACTGGAATGCAGATAAGATCAAGACATAGTTCCTGCTGTCCTCATGGGGCTTTTGTTTTGTGAAACATGAGGGATAAAGTACAAACTATTATTACTAAGGTAAGTAACACAAACACTCACTGCTCTTTTCTTTATTTGGTGACTGTCTTCGTCTACAAAATGCATTTTATTTCAGTAAACACACAAGCACGTGTAAGGCTTCCCATAGTTCATGTCTTATTTCTAAGCCTGCTGATTGTTACTTTCCCTATAAAACCTTGAGCCTCTCTACTTGGACTTTACCTACCAGGAGGAAACACATCTTTATTTTTGAGTCAACACATCTTTATTAAACACCTGTGGTTACTGGGAGGAGGCCATGATGCTGGACGCACTGTTGAAGTTAATGTTCTCCATGATGATTTTGGGTTTAATGCTCTCTTCCTGGCTACAGATGAAGATCTGTCCCGACTCGTCAGCGCTCCAGCCATATTTGCTCATCCACACCTTTAGCTGGCTGTCCGATAGATCCCCGAGCATCTCGGCCAGCAGCCAACGGTCGATGTGCTGGTAAGTGATACCCATGACCTGGCAGATGAACTTTCGGACAGAGTCTTCAAAGCCAGTTATACCTTCCAAGAGGTCCATGTTTTCATCCAGGGCTTGGCAGAAGGTCTGGAAGTGGCAGGTCTCCAACAGGTCCCCGGGGTACAAAATCTGCAGGATTGGCCGTTCTTCTTGATGCGCCTGGTCAATCATGCACTTGCACAGGGTGAAGTCGGTGTGTGGCAGATTGGTGAGGGCCTTCGGCAGGATCTGGGCAGTGACCGTGGTCTGAAAGAAGGCTGGGTTGAACTGGTATAGTTTCAGGACAGCCAGGTTGGCTTCCAGATCATGGGCATTTTCCTTGGCCTACATCTCCACATCGCGCTCCAGGGTGGCCAGGTTCTCAGGATTGTACCTGTCCATATCCTTGAGCAACTTGCCCACGTTGGCTGTCATCTGCTCAAACATCGCCATGACTACTGTCGCCTTCCACAACCAGGGCTGGAGGCCAGTTAACACCGGCTTGGCACGGCGTCCTCGAGGACGGGAAAAGGAAGAAGTGGGGGAAACGGAAATGACGTCGTTGTTGTTCCAGCTCCTTGGGGGCAGTGAAGGGAAAGGCTCTCGCAGCAGCCGCCACACTTTCGGGCAGCAACGAGACTTCTTCGCAGGCACCATTGGCGCGTGCACAGTCGCTTCCTTAGAATGGAAGCAGCCGTTCCACTCTGTTGTTTTCCAGAAATGCAGTCTTATATTACATTTAACCCTAACCCATTAGCATTATCACTGTTGAAAATGCAATTGGTGTTTGCTTGGTTTTACCTTTTGTGCTTTCCAGGCTCGTTCGTGGTTCCTTCTTGTGTCTCAGACCTCACTGCTGTACGTTTTTCCTTCTCAATTATGTGCATCATTTATACATTTCTTTGGTGAAGTATGTTGGTGGTAAAGTCTCACCTTTATTTTTAAGAAATAATTTTGACAGCGTAATTGCAGTTTTTGGATCATAAATGTCTTGGACATTCAAATAAAGAGTGTGTATGTGTGTTTGTGTATGCTGGCATAGGAGTGTGTACGTGTGTGCTATAAACCCAAACATGCTCTTTTTCAAGTCATTTGAGTACCACAGCACTCATGATGAACACTGGAAATGTGGAATTTTAACGTATCAGGAAGTATATCAGGAAGTATCAGGAAGACAGAATTTTAATGTCCTTTATTAACTTTGCTACTTGGGAAAAACTATGTATTCTCTGTAAGCCTCTGTCTCTGCATCTCTCTCTCTCTCTCTCTCTCTCTCTCTCTCTCTTTTTTAGATGGAGTCTCATTCTGTTGCCCAGGCTGGAGTGCAGTGGTTCCATCTCAACTTGTTGCAAATTCCGATTCCCAGGTTCAAGTGATTCCCCTGCCTCAGCCTCTGAGTATCTGGGATTACAGGTGCCTGCCTGACTAATTTTTGTAGTTTTAATAGAGATGGGGTTTCACCATATTGGCTAGGCTTGTCTTGAACTTCTCACCTCAGGTGATCTGCTCTCCTCGGCCTCCCAAAGTGCTGGGATTACAGGAGTGAGCCATGGCGCCCAGTCTGTCTCTGCATCTTTAAACTGGGGAAAACAGTGCCTTTTTCATGGAGTTTTTATGGTGAGCAGAAGGAATGTCTCCCAATGCACCCCTTCAATACACTGATTGCAGCCATTATTAATCTTCTGTGTATTCAATGTCATCCTTTGAAAGAGTTATGTTTGCCAGGAGCTTTTGGGGAAAAAAAATTCACCCTGATGATACTATCAATATCTCACAGATTCCTGATCCCATCTCTCCCCTCCCCTCCTCAATGTTTTCAAATTTAAACCCACCACGTTTTTAGGAACACATCTGGGAAATCCTTCAGCATGTAGATCAGTGACAGTGTGCAAGGCAGGGTGCACGTCAGTGCCAGACTCAGCCCCCTCTGTCTGCTTCTTTGGTCTGTCAGGTTCAATAACTGGACTGTCACATCACTGGTTTTGTTAGTGCCAAAGCCCTAACTCCACCTCTCCCCAGTGAAGAGGTGAGTCAGGTCAATGGGCTAACCATACCCAGACAAACTCATGGTTCTAGACCCGTCAAAGCCCACCAGTTTCCAGGTTCCTTATGCTGCCCTGTTAAAGTGGAAGGTCATAAGCAGGGCTTTAGATTTTCAGAAGGGTGGAGGGAGATGACATCCTTTTCAGTAATTTCCTAATAGAACTACCTTGCAGAAAGGCTTTCAGTTATCTAAAGCCTGAGTATATTTTTGTCCAAATGGAATCTAGTAATATGGAAAGCATTAAAATGAGCGAGAAAAAAATGTGCAGTGAAAGGAATACCATGAACAATGAAGTCATGAACTGATGTTCAGACTTTTTTTTCTTGCTGTCCATGCTGGGAGAACTACTGCAGCATGCCGTGCAACCTCTGAGCCTCAGTCTCCTCCTCTGTAAAATGGGATGGCAGCTGCTAACTCATAAGGCAACTTAGAATAGATAGCATACAAAGGATCCAGCCTACTGCTAACACTGTGTGTTTTTGCTCTTTCTCTCTCCCTGGATCCTTCCCAATTAGCATGCCAGAGCTGAAAAATACTTTAGATAGCATCTAATTAGAGCCCCCTTGTTTTGCAGACATGGGAACCTAACACCAAGTGAGCGGGAGGCAGTTGCCAGTGAGAGGAAGGTAGCATTGGAGCTTCACCCAGATCCCACTTCCGTGCCCATCTTCATTCACCCATATGGGACTGAAGGTTCCCTCCCTCTTTGCCAGCTTAAGATGGCTCTGATTCTAAACTGAACAATGAATTAAAGAGAAGAAAAAGAAGGCAAATTCGACCCACAGTACATGCCTGTGGGATGTATGGGATTCTTCAAAACTGGAGACTCAGATACAAATTCACTTGAAACACTGACGCTAAGAAATTTAGTTTCAGGCATGTGTTGACAATTACCCAGTTCTGCCTCTAATCCTTCTTACTGACGGCTTGGGCTGGATTATACCATTTTTGGCAGCTGGGGGCAATGAAGTCAGACAAAGCGAAGGATGTGGGTGATTGAAAAGGCAGGCTCTGGCCCTCAGTTGGTCCAAAACAAAGTTCAAAGTTCTAGATCTTTGAGGCTGAATTTAGTCCTCAACTCTGCCTTGTTCAATACTTTTATCACCAGTGTGAACAACAATAGGGAAGAATTTGGGAAGACCAGGCCTGGAGAGAAAGCCCAGATGCTGGCTGGCCAAATCCAGGGGGACTGATCCACTGGGGTATCATGGTGACTTAAACAAGATGAAAGTTCATTAACCATGAAAAAGATAAGATTTCTTTTTTATTGAAAACAAACACACCAAAAACCAAAACAAGGGCAGAAAAATTAAAGAGAGGGTTTGGGTTGTGATTTGATAGGTTTAGTAATCAAAAGTCTGAGAGATTAGGTTGATTATAGTCAATATCAGAATATTTCTGACCCAACAGAATTGAAATAAAAGTAAGTTTTGATTGTTTTAAGAGAAATTTGCATTTAATAAAGTGAGAAGTGAAATAAGAACTGTTTATATTTGTATAATAAAATTATGTTATGTGGCTATCATAACCCCCCTGATGTGATGTGATCAGAAGGGACTTTATCTCTGTGGTATGATTTCCAAAAGCTGTCACCCCAGCCCAGTCACGAGAAATCAGACAGAGACAGGCTGGGGATATTCTACAGGGTGCCTGAGAGGACTCCTCAGGAATGTCAAGATACCACACACAGGGAGAAGGCTGAGAAATTAGGGGATGCTGGGGAGATGTGATAACTAAGTACATTGTGGTGTCTTGGATTAGTAAGAGGATGTTCACGGCAAAACTGGTGAAATTTAAGTAAAGTATATTTAGTAAATAGTGATGTGCTGAAGTTGGCTTCTTACTTCTGGCAAATACATCACAGCATTACAAGATGTTAACAACAGAAGAAACTCAGTGCAGGTATGTGAGAATGCTCTTCACTATCTTTGCAAACTTTCTATAAATCTAAAGATTTTTCTAAAGTAAAAGAATTCATTAACAATAGCATGGTGAAATCACATCATCTAGCTCATTACTCAATGCCCCTACATAAGCAACATCTTTCCTGGTTTATGGTTTGGAGCATGTTTGCCCCCACTGCTCCCTACAATGAGAACTTGTTGTGCTTCTACTAGTCTGATAACTTGAGGTGTTAAATATTGTAACTCCCTTTTTGCCGTGAGCACCAGGAGACTCCGGGTCTAACTTTGATATGAAATCAACCAAATGACGCTCATGATTACCTTCTTCCCTTTTCTAGTTTCCATCACACATTTTCTCCTTAAAGACACAAACTTTGTTGAGAAACACCCTTTTGGACTTCCCAATTCCATTTCCTAAGGGAGACGGAGGGCAAACTGGTGATTCATGAAAGAGAAAGAGGAAGACAGAGTAAGGAGAGCAACATCTGGTTATCTTGGAGATGACCGGCACAGACGTGGCATTATCTCATGATGGACAGGGTAGTTAATAAAGAGGTTTAGGCCTTCTCTGTGTGTTCACGGAGCTTAGGGTCAAAACTCAAGTGTGGAAATTGCAGGGAAGTGTCAGCTTCTGAGATCCAAAGCTGAGCTGCAATGTTCAGATTCAGAGACTGACCTGCTACTTTGTGCAAAACACCTGCCAAAGGCTTCGCTTCGCTTTGCCTTCCTATTTTGGGCTTTGGAATTTGAATATCGGAATCACCGCAATGTGTCTGTTCAGCCTATTTAGGGTTGGGCTCTTTTTTTTTTTTTTGTCACTTGCAACCAGAACAATCCTAACTTCATGTATTTATTTTTTCCTGTCTTGATCAATTCAACAAATATTTGTGAAGCCGCTGCTTCCTGCCCAGTACTGTGCTGGGTGGTAACACAGTAAGAAAGAGGATGGGATAACCAGGGCTGAGAAATTACACAATGTCTGTTTGCTCGCTCTGAAATATTTCTTCTCTTCAAAGGAAAAAGGTGTAGATGTTTCCTGTATATCTAAAATTTTCAATAACTTCTCTCAGCTTTAAAATGTGCGCCCTGCCTCCTCTTCTACCAGGAATTATCTTTCTTCTTCATTTTCTTCGAAGGGGATAGGCACTTCTGTGAGCCTTTCCCCCCATGAAACGAATAGGTTCAACTCAGTTTAATAAGCTCCCTATCTTCAGGGGGCATGAGAGTATATGAGGAGGAACGAGGCATAATTCTTACCCACAGAGGACTCCACAAATGGCAGCGGTGATAGTCGCACACGCAGACAACTCCATTGCAACATGACAAGCAAAAAGAGAGAGGGAGGACCCACTGCAAAGGGAACGCCCTGGGTCCAGTCTTCCCCTCCAGGAAGACTCACTTGGAAAGATTCAGGGAGAAGTGGTTAATGGTACCACCTGCTGCAGGAAGACAGATTTGGAGGCAAAGATAACGACCAGAAGGTTCTAGGTGGTTGCAGCTATTGTGGTAGACTCGGATAGTCCCCCTCACCAGCACGGATTCGGGAAGAGAGAGCAGGGAAGTCAGGGGTGCATTCAAGGAGGCGCAGGACTTGGACTGCGTACAGAAACATGTCAGGTTTTCAATTCTTCTCTCTTGGAACCCTTAGGAGGTCTTGGCTTTGCAAAACAACATATTACCTCTGAATCTGAATCTCTGAAATCCTGGCAGGGGGGCCAGTCCAGCCGGCACTGTTGCCATATGTGTTTAGAATTTCATGCACAATAATTAATTTCCATTCTGCAAAAATGAATAATTAATATAGCATCCCACGTCAATTGATCCAAACAGAAGTTGACACATATTAAGAGACCCTCGCCTCTGAGCAAACTTTTTAAACTGAAGCATTTTATTAACAAAGCAACTTTTAAAAATTCCCTATGTACCAGACAATAGGAACTGAACATATTCCAACAAAGAGGGCAGGCCAAGCAGGGGGTGTCAAGTTGCGATTTCGGGAGAGGGAGGTAATGGGAAGATCACATTCATTTGAAGTTGCCTGTGGGGGAGCTGGAAAGGAGAAGAAGGATGCTCCAGGGTTGGAAGGAAAATACGATAACATGAGAGCCTTGAAGAAATTTAAGAGCTAAATATTTTACTTTGATTTTTAATTATGCAGTCATGATGGAGAGATATGGGCAGCATCATGGTAAGGTTAGGGAGATTTAAAAAACTATTTCAAAAACTGCCCATGACAAATATTAGGAGATTCCACAGCATCCCGACGGCTTTAGCATCCCTGTCTGATTCAAAGGCGCTCTTAATGAGTCGGTTGAAAATGTTGACAGTGTTACCAAGTTAGTGGAGGACAAGAAGCCGAGTTGAAAATACCTGGGGCCATATGACAAGGATCTAAAAGATCTTCTTTGATCAGAATTTTGAGACGCCATGGAATACATCATCATATAATTGTTATCATTTTCATGATTGTTAATACTTTTATCAATTCTAACGTTTTCCATTTAGTCAGAGCACTCTGGGTCAGACACTGTGCTGGGCACTTGAAATGCTTCTGTGGTCCTGCTGAGAAGAGAGCAGGCCAGCTGTCCCGACTTTCCAGACTAGGAAATAGAAGTTAGCACTGAGGTGCTCCCGGCCCCTTACCTACAGTGAGGAAAGCTGGAGCCTTGACTTGTGCCTGGATCTGTGACTCCACGCCTTCTGCTTGTTTTGTAAAATAGGGCTCTCTTCCCTTTAAAGGAGTGAAGACAAGTTCCAGATGTGAGGCCTTGCAAAACAAACAAATAAACAATTTTCCTAATTGAGGAAGAGAAAGAAATAGCATAATGAGCATTTTCCCTTGAGACCCTGAAAGTGTTGGATCTGGGAAGCACTGACTTTTACAGTCTCAAGTTACTAGTGTGGATGTCAAGAAGGATAATGCAGGTTTTGGCTACGTGAACAGAAGCATGATTCTTAAAATGAGGAAGATGATAGGGTCAGTGTACCTGGCTCACATCAGCTGTGTCCTGAGGGTTGCATTCTGCTTGGGTGACACATTTCTGCAGCCATCTAGACCTCCAGGAGTTCAGTGAAAAGAGGCTGCTGGGATGGTGGTGGGACTTGAGGGCCACTGAGGGGACTCTTTGGTTTGTTGAAGATGGGACTTCTAAAGCTAGAATCATGCTCTCTGTCCCCTGAAAGATCTCTTACTTGGAGATTTTCTGAGTCAGTCCAGAGGCCAGAAGAGGCACCCCTGGGTAGTAACTCTCAGACTGAGACTTAGTCCCAGGGAGAAAACCCAAACTTGGAGGAATGCAGCGGCAGATGGCCAGGGAGACACATGACGTGCCTCCAGGTGGAGACGCTGGGTTAAGGTGGAGGCAGATGGAAGTGAGGGAGGTACAATCCTTGTTCTTTGGAGGGGAAGATGGAGGGAGAGAGAGAGGGAAGAAGGGAGGGCAGAGGATGGGGATTGGGGAGGAAAGGAGAAGGGGAGAGAGAAGAGAGGAGAAAAGAAAGTGAGAAGTAAAGAGTGGTGTCTGACCAAACCCGCACTGCTCTAGCCACCCTGGGGAGGCACCAGACTTGTAGGGAGGAAGCTGTCTGATGTCCGACCTAGCCGCACCTTCAGAGGACTTCAGCCCTGGCTGTCATGTGTCTGCAGAGCCGAGAGAGATAGGAAGAACCAGGAAAGAGAATAACAAATACCAGGGGCCGTATGACAAGGCTATGAAAGATCTCCTTTGAGCAGAATGTTGAGGCACCATGCTTCAGGCTGTAGAATTTGGGTGGCTTGTTACACAGCAACGGGGAGCTGGAGGGGCCGTCCACAGCTGCGGCAACCTCTCTGTGTGGCCTTGATTCTCTCCAACAGGCTGGTCTGGGCTTGTTTCAGGGTCACCAGGCAGCGTTCTCTGTAGGGTGGAAGAGCGCAGGGCCTCTCAAGGCCTTCTCTGAGAACGGGCACACTGCACTGTTCCTTTCACTGTGGCCACACGGCCAGCCCAGAGTCAAGGGCTGGGAAGTGGATTCATTGCCTCTTGGTGGCAGGTGTTTTGGTCACAGTGTGAAGGTTGTGGATATGTGGAGTGGGGGTGGGAGGGGGTGGGTGGGGGGGTTAGTTGGGGCCATTCTTGGGATGCTCCCGTGAGCTTTCTAGACCTGCTTACAAAGAAGGATCGAGGTGAAGAGTGATAGCGACGTGATCATTTCAAGTGGTGATGTTGTGAAGCATGTCACAGTGACGGCCAGAAAACACTTTTAAAGTCATTGTTTTTCAGCCCTCCCATTTGACAAATGAAGACACTGAGTATCCAAGAGTTCCTGAAGGCTAAAGGATCCCAAGGGCCACCGTGGGAAAGGCATGGGCATCGGAGTAGGCTGGCACCAATATCATCTGTCTCCTCCCCTATAAACAAGGGCTGTTGGGGCTCTCAGGAATATACACACAGTTACCACCTAGGAGATGGTTTCGCACAAGGGGTCACATTTATGATTGCTGCTCCAAGATGTGGGCTTGAGCCTGGGTCCCCTGGTTCCTAGTTCAGTCCTCTTCCTGTCCCATCAGTGGCCACTCGATAAGCTTCCACATCCAGATCAACTCATGCTCAAAACAGGAAGGAATGTCAGATCCAGAGGAGGGACCTGGGGCAAGTGAACACCGCCAAACGTCTGCGTACTGTGGATGTGCACGCGGCGCCCTGCGGAGTGCTAGAAAGAGCCAGTGAAACACACCAGGCGTCTTCTCTATGGAAGCCGGTTTTAACCGCTGTGTGTGTGTGTATGTGTGCCTGGAAAGAGATCATTATCTTTTCATAACAACTCCCACATCATAGTGGCTGACGGAATGGATTTACTGTTCAAGGTAAATGTTGAATTTCTACACTGTAGCCATGTGGTCTCAGTTAGAGAAATCACAAACAATTTATTGATTTTTTTCTTAAAAAAAAAAACTGCTGAAAAATTAAGCCTTGATGATAGGGTGTAGAAGACCCAGAGCAGGACTCTGGTTAAAAACAGAAGGAAATATTATGATTCAAAAATTAGTGGATGTCGGTGAAACAAGTGTGAATGGAATCTTGAGTAAAAACAATTCCCCGCTTTGTCATAAATGTCATATCGAGGTGCTGACTTATTTCTAGAAGATAGGGTCTGAGGGGCACAACTGCTGTTTAAAAATGTATTCGCTAAAACAGTGCAGCATCGTAGATAAAGATTAAAAAGGCTGGCTGGCTCTGGGGCAGCTCACTGGGTCCAGTCTTCAGGTTCAAGTCGCTCTTTGAGCAGAGGCCCGAGAACAGTGTCAAGGTCATGTCGATGAGCAGGATGGAAAGCTTCTTAAATAACCTTGGACAAGTTAACAAACTCCAAGGCTCTGTTTCTCTCTGGAAATATATTCTGGATTAGAGAGTGCTGGTTCCTTTTAGCTGTGGGGAAGGCTTGCATCTATAAATGTAAAGCTCTGGTCTGGGCACGGTGGCTCATGCCTGTAATCCCAGCACTTTGGGAGGCTGAGGCAGGTGGGTTATGAGGTCAGGAGTTCAAGACCAGCCTGGCCAACATGGTGAAACTCTGTCTCTACTAAAAACACAAAAAGTTTCTGAGTGTGATGGCGTGTGTCTATAGTCCCAGCTACTCAGGAGGCTGAGGCAGGAGAATTGCTTGAACCCGGGAGGCAGAGGTTGCAGTGAGCTGAAATCACACCACTGCACTCCAGCCTGAGTGACAAAGCAAGACTCTGTCTCAAAAAAAAGGAAAACAGCTGTAAAACTCTGCCCGTGTACTGGCAAGATAGCTGCACACACATATGTACACACATACACGTACACACACACACACACACACACACACACACACACACACAAACACAGTCTTACTAAATCAAATACCAAAGACCTAAATTTTATCAAATGGATTTTATGACAATATGAAATGAAGCCAGAGTGCAACTGGATGAATGAACTCATGCTCAGTGTGTGCGTGTGCAGATACAGTTTGCACATGGCCACGTACAAGTGAAGATGGGGTGCAGGGGGAGGTTTATGTCACAGTCACATGCTCTTAGCACTACTCTTGACTTGGAAGACTGTTGCTCACTGGGGTCTAAACACATCAGATTTACTCCCCACAGCTTCTTATTTTGCTTCATTTTAGTCGAATTTTTTTCCTGAAAAAGAAAGTTAGTTAAAGGAACTAGAGGAGGCCCCACACCCAGCCCTCCCACTCCTTCTGGGAGTAAGCGGAGACCAGAGCCTCTGCAAGCAGGCTGGGTGCTCTGTGGAGGTGCAGTCCATGTGGAAGGCGTTGGTCTTGCTGAATTCATTTTCATCAAAGATTCCCAGCTCACACTCCACAGCTTCATTGCATTAAAATCTGTGACTTAAAATTTCAGGGAGAAACATGGATCTTTCTTTTGCTCATTAACCCTTCCTCCCCACCTTCCGAGAAAATCTGAACCAACCTGTCTAACTTTGTTCCAAAATTCTTTTCTCCCACTAAAAGTGGCTCCATCTCCTTGCACCCTAATTCTCCAGGGGCATCCCCATCCCATCTACAGGGACACGGCTTGTGGAAAGAGAGGACCTTGAGGGTCACCGAGGGGGCGGGTTCCTGGGGGCCAGGCCAGGGCAGCATGTGGGACTTTCCTGGAGGGTCCCCAGGGTCAAAACCCTCTCTCCTGTCAGCCCCCTTGTGTAGGGAGCTTTTCCACAGGGGCCACACAAGGACGTGCTGAGCTGCCAATCACACCATCAAGGCACCATCTCATGCAGGTGCAGATGTGAACTCTTGAGAGGAGAATCCCAGGTAAATTCATTCAGCTGACATTTTCGCCTTGCCCTGCCCTGCCCTGCCCTGCCTTGCCTTTCTTTCTCTTTCCTTTCTTTCCTTCTTTCTTTTCTCCTCCTCTTCTTCTTCTTTTTTTTCTGAAGTGAGAGTCTTGCTCTGTCACCCAAGCTTGAGTGCAGTGGCGTGATTTCTGCTCTGCAACGTCTGCCTCACAGGTTCAAGTGATTTTCCTGCCTCAGCCTCCTGAGTAGCTGAGTGTACCATCACACCCAGCTAATTTTTGTATTTTTAATAGAGACAGGGTTTCACCATTTTGGTCAGGCTGGGCCTGAACTCCTGACCTCGTGATCTGCCTGCCTCAGCCTCAGATCACGTGCTGGGATTACAAGTGTGAGCCACCACACCTGGCCTTTTCTTTTTTTTTTAATTATGGTAAAATACTCATAACATGAAAGTAATAATTTTAACCATGTTTAAATGTACAATGCAGAATATTGTACAACCACCATCACTATTTCCAAGATTTTTTCATTATCCAAAGCAGAGCTCTGTCCCCACTAAACAGCCCCTGATTTCCCCTCCTGCCAGCCCCTGGCACCCACCATTCTACTTTCTGTCTCCCTGAATCTGGCTACTCTGTGGACTTCCTGTAAGTGGAATTATGCAGAATTTGTCCTTTTGTGACTGGCTTTCTTCACTCAGCACAATGCTGTTAAGGTGTGTCTGTATTGTAGCATGTGTTACAATTTCCTTCCTTTTAAAGGCTGTATAATATTCCATCGTGTGTATACCACATTTTGTTTATCCATTTGACCATGGATGGACACGTGGGTTTCTTCTACCTTTTGTCTAGTGTGAACAGTGCTGCTATGGACATGGGTGTACAAATCTGCATTCCAGTTCCCACTTCCAATTCTTCGGGGTATATTACCAGAAGAGAAATTGCTGGATCACATGATAATTTCATGTTTAACTTTCTGAGGAACTCCCATCCTGTTAGCTGGCCTTTGAGTTCTGGGCTGGGGTCTGCAAATGTGTGGATCTTCACAGGGCAACAGTTGGCCCTTCAGAGGCAAAGGAGTTAGTTGCAAGAGGCTTCAAGGGGTTGAGCCATCTCTTCTGTCATGGGCATTGCTGATTCAGCACCATTCCCGTGCAGACCCCAGCTCCTTGAGCATTTCAAATTTTGTTCTACCTAAATTCCCTGGAGCACCAGGTGCTGTGAATTCTTTGCCAAAGCCTGCACAGAGAGATTTTTAGACACATTACACCAAAGGAGATGGAGCTTGGAGGGCTACCGAGATCTGCCCGCAAGCCATAGACACCCAAGTCAAATGTCAGCTCTTCCACTCTCGGGTAGGAGCTTGGGCACACTAGGCAAACTCCCTGGGCCTCAAATGCCTCCACTGTAGAACAGACGCTAGCACACCATCCGAAGGGTGTGACTTAGGAATGTGAGGTGATCTGCTCAAGCACAGTGGTAGATGTGGACTAAACAATCACATTTATCAGCTCCAAACTAGCAAATGACAAGGCTGGGATTTCCATCCATATCCACCTGATTCTGAAGTCTATGCTTCTTCCACTACAATTCACATAGACCTGGATTCAGTTTGACTGTAAAATGGGACCAAAAACAGCCTCCTCCCAGAGCACCTCTGAAGATTCTTTGGGACAAATAAGCACGTGCCACTTGCCAGGTGCTGGACTGGGTTGTTCAAACACAATCTCACGGTGTGTGTCTCCACCATGGTCCTTCAAAATAGGCATCACGCCATCTTGCAGGAATCATCAGGACAGACGAAGTCCACTCAAGGCTTCACAGCTACAGAGTGGTGAGGCTGGGTAGAAACTGATGTCCACATGGCTCGAAAGACAGTACTCATAACACAGGGCTGCTTAGCTTTTTAGATTTCCATCCAGGATCAGCCTCGCAGCCCACTCTGGCTGGGGGTTGTTTCTGGGGGATCTAAAGGCATGTTCTCCTGTCTCCATTCATTGGGCCAGGCCCTTGGCCTGCAGTGGGAGGGGTGGGCAGTGCCTGGGAGGAGACAGGAAGAGGCTGCCTGTGTTGGGGTGTGTCTCGGGGCTGACGCCACGATCAGGACTGCCACTGTCTCTGCCTGGTTTCCGGAGTCTGGATGGGTCTGAGGTGGTGAGTGGTTTCCCGTTTTCCTGCAGCTCAGGACTGGCCTAGTTGGAAAGACATCTTAGGCTGATGTGTCCAGCATGCTGGAGATGAGAATGAGGAGAAGCAGGAGGGAGAGGGAGGTTCAGTTTGCTCAGGTCATGTCTGTAGAGGAATCTGGAAGCAGACCCAGGGGAGAACTGGAGACCACAGACCTCATGGGTGGCGAGCAAACAAGAGAGTCTCTGAGGAGCTTCCCTGGACCACAGAATCCAGACCCTTCTGGGGAAAGCACTTTGGAGGAGGGAACAGAGTCTGCCCTCTGCTGCTCTCCAGCCCTGGCCAGTGTTCCTGGCTCTCTGAGTCTCTTTTTCTCACCATTAGATGGGTGCGGTTCTACTTCACAAATATGGGAGCCCATGTATGGCCACATGCTTTATACAATGCCTGGTGTGATTTTGAAAACCTGGGACAAAAATCTGCAGGTGGACAAATACATATAACTTTTAGAGCACACTATCTAGCCCCCGAAGAAACCGCTACGTGAAGTCAGAGCACTACGTGAGGTTTCCAGTTCTCTTCAAAGTGCATAAAGAAGGGAATTCAATAAAACAGTGCATGTTGGTGAACACTTGTACCCTGCTGGGTTTCACAACGAGGAAACAATGGGACAGTATAGGTCCCCTTTCTCCAGGTTTACTCTCAGATTATTCTCGATCTGATCAAGAAATCTCCAGATTCAAGTTTAAGCTTCTTGCTCCCAATGTTAATATTCAGGGTGGAATAGAAACACTCCACTCCATCATTTTCTTCTCTAAGTGTCTGATGGCCCTCAGTTTTCTCATCTGCAAAATGGCCGTCAAGGCATTGCCTTGGGGCTTGCATGGGGTGGGGAGAGTAAGAAGCCTGGCTGAGGGCCTAACCCATGCTCAATCTCTGTTTAATACTGTGGCTGCTGATCCTCCTCCTCTGGATACCTCTGGACATCAGTTTATCTTCATGGATCCCCAGTACTGCCCAGCAGTCCCCCTGCTCCTGCACCGGGGCTCCTTGCTGAGCAGGCGCAGATGTGGAGGCTGGATGTCAAGCTGTGAAGTGGACTTCCACATGCCTATAGAAACCATGGCCACCACAAGCAGCATTCCATCCCCTGGCTCGTGGCAGCCAGCCACAGGGACATGCACCAATGCACGAGGCTCAACTCACGCCGGCACATGGCTCCATCTCCCTGCAGGGCTCTGGGAGGGGGTACTCCTATGTCCCTGCACACACAGTTCTCTGGCCCTGAAGTCCAAGGGGTCCAGGCTTGTGCAAAATAACTAGGTCTTCCCACCAACAGCCCTTTAGGATCGCAGGGGTGTTGGTGGGAAGACCTAGTCCTTCCCTTGTTCCTGCATCGAGCACAATCCATCATTCAGCCAGGCTGGCCCCCATGGTTCCTCCCACCAGCAATGGCAGAGATTCAGAGAGGGAGAACCTCCCAGCTGGCTCTAGGAGAAATGACAAAGCAAGCAACTTTTTCTTCAGGATTTCGAAGAAACACTGTGGCATTGTCAGGGTTTTGCAGTCTGATGGGAGTTGCGTTTGAACTCTGACAGTCACTCGCTGTGTGGTCTTGAACAGGTTGGCTCAGGTCTCCAAACTCGATCTTACTCATCTGCAGAAATGGGGATGATGTCTGCTGTGTGCCTGTACCTAGGTTGCGATTAACCTGTGACGATTAACAGGGAAGAGGCTCCAGGTACAGCGTCTGGCACGTGGTATGTGTTCCACAAAATTAAATTCACGTAGAAAGAGTAAATAAGACTTAGAATGTGATAGCACAACAGGGTGGCCGTAGTCCATCGTTTTTAATTATACATTAAAAATAACTAAAAGAGCGTGATTGGACTGTTTGTAATACAAGCGATAAATGCTCGAGGGGATGGAGAACCCATTGGACGTGATGGGATTATTATACATTGCATGCCCATGTCAAAACATCTCAGGTACCCCATAAATAGGTACACTTACCATGTACTCCCCTAAATTAAAATAAAAATGAAACATCGATCAATCAACAATCAATCCACTCTCCCCTCCTTTCCTCCAGTGCGCCGTCACGTAGATGTCAACCCCTCTTCAGCTACTAGCTCTGGGGCACCTACTAGGTGCTAGGCATTGCATTCCATTCCATTGTAGAAATGTGACCTAGGGCAACTTAGATGCAACGCCATGGCTCTTAGAGTCTTCTGAAGAAGGACATGTAGACAAGTGGTCATGCCCCAGAATGGCCCTGGCCATTGGCCGTGGCAGAGGGGGGCGGGGGAAGTGTGGGTGCTATGGGACGTGAGAAGAGTTTCTATCCACTTCAGTCACTCAGTAAGTATTCATTAGAAACCTCAGCATACTGTCCGCTGGGCACCTGGTGTACTGAGATAAGTGTGTTATGCTCTTGAGAAGCTTATGGTCTAGTGGGGCAGATGGGCATGCACACAGATAGTTTCAGGGTTAAGAATTAAGATCACTCTAGAGTACAGATACTGGGGCCAACATATACCTATTTAAGGCAGCATCCTATAGGGAGATAAGATGCTTCCACTGTGGACAGCACAAACTTGACTGTCATGGAGACCTGGGATGGAATCTTGACTCTACCATTAAATGATCAACCTTCACCTTGGTTTCCCTATTTGTGGAGTAGGGAAAAAGGGATACCCCAGGCTAAGCATTTTAGCAGTGTTAGCTCATTTGACCTATAGATAGGTTATACAAAGAAGCAGACACTACGGAGGTGAAGTGACTTGATCAAGATCACAAGGCCGGTGTGCAGCACAGTAGGTGTTAAATCGAGACCAATTTGTCCCCAAAATCCCATGCATTTTGTTGTTGTTGCTGTTGTCCTTGCACTTTGCCTCCCTGGGTGGGACTAGCTGATACCCATTGTCCTGACTCTCACTTAGAATTTACCCCGAGGCAAGGTGCTGTGGGTTGTCACATTGTACCTTCCAGTGGCCACTCTGTGGAGAAGAGTGGCTGTCAATGGGATGCTGCCCAATTGTAGGGCTCATGTCTCAAGCAGAAGGTGGCAGGATCACCAGACCCAGAGGAGACTGTTTTCCTGACCTTATTCGGAGGAAGCCTCATTGCTCCTTATTTATCTAATTGATCCCAGGGCTGGGCAGCGGCGAGCCAACGTGAGGCATTTGCTGACGGTGTGCCATTCTATTTTTTGAGTTGGGATTCACAGGAAAGTGAAGCCACATTTTTTTTGAAGCCAGGGGGAGTGGGGCCAGGCATTTGAACAATGGGTTGTCTGCTTGGCCACCAGGCCAGGCACAGTCATATTTGGTTATGTGTGAGGCAGGAAATAATTATTTATCAGTACATTTATTTTCAGGGCTCTGAGTAGCAGGCAACTGAATCCAAATATGGCCTGGAGAAAACTTTAATTCTATTACATACTGTCTTCTTCTCCTGGCCTCCACTCTTTTAGCTTTTGCAATTGTCCTTTAAACAATTCAAACTATGTTTTTCAGTGAAATTATCCCCATTAAACACACAGACACACATGCACGCCTGCATGCACACTGCTTTTTAAAGAGTGTGTTCTAAAGGAAGCTTCATATGGATCAAGCACTATTCAGAGAATCGTCTTTCAGTGCCCTGGGGATTCTGGAATCAGAGCTGAGTTGGAACACCGGCTCTATGAACTACTGGCCCTAAAATGTTCCGGAAGTTATTCAATCTCTCTCAGTCTCAGGGTCCTCGTCTGTACAATGGGCATGAGAATTCCTACCCACCGTGGTGTTGCAAGGGTACAACGAGATAACATGGTTCAAAGCACTTTGGTGCAGGGTAGGTATCCGTCCAGGGTTGAACAGTGTCCCCCCAAATTCACGTCCTTCTCAGACGCTCAGACTGTTTTGAGGTGGGGTTGGGGGAACACTTACCATACGTAGAGATGAAGGCCATGTGGAGACAGAGGCCGAGATTGGAGCTTTGCAGCTGTAATCCCAGGAGTACAAAGGATGCAAGGCCATAAAAGAAACCAGGGAGAGGCAGAAAAGAACTCTACACCTGGACTTCGCAGTTCTGGCCTCTAGAACTGTGAGAGGATAAATCTCTGTTGTCCTTAAGTGATCACCCAGTTTGCGATGACGTTTCTCATGGCAGTCCTATAAAAGGATCCAACAAATATTTTTATAGATAGCGTAGCACAGAGCCTGGCACAGAGGCCCAGGATTTATTATTTGCTTGAACCTGGTGTCTGGAAATGCCGAGACATTGGCCTGGTTTTCTTTCTTTCTTATTTCTGTTCTGCATTTAGTCCTCTGCAAACAGCTCGGCAGAAAATCTTAGTCAATTTTGCATGCGTTCCCATAATATGCAAATTCAAGCTACCAGTTTATTTTATACTGAGACCACATATACAAATTCTAGTTACATAGAGAGTTTCATATAAAGTACTACGTCTCCCGTAAATAGACTTTTTGAAGTTTACAGAGATGTTTTGAGCTGCCTCACTCTTCCCAGGTGGTGTGTTACCATCAAATATCTGAGTGGGCAAGTGTAATTTATGTAGGCATATATCATGCTTATAAAGGCCAATGCCATTTCTCCAGGCCCCCGTGAACACTTAGGGCTGACAGTGCCTAAATAAACCGGTTTATTTACTGCAGTAGTTACCTGTTTAAGACTAGCCGTTACATTAAGTAACAGAGAGTGCCCAGACTAATAGATTTACAGTGTGCCTGTTTGTTTTACTGAAGGATTTATTGCAGCAGTAATAACTGTCAGAGGGTGAGGCTGGTGAAAGGGCCAGAGCTACACACAGAGGATCCATCACATGACCGGCTTCCTGACAGCCCTATGGGGAGCTCTTTTGTCACCAACTCAAGCACCTGAGTGGATACCTTGGATCAATGGACAGAGAATGTGGAATCCAGGTTCTCGGGGCAAGAGCACCTCTTCTATTTGACCCATATGGATGTGAGTGCCAGGCTTTCTATGTCGTGGGAGTGATTTACAGCAGGGCCCTGGAGACTGACTCCCATGGATTCAGTGAGTGCTTCATGCGAGCCACAAGAGAGGAATCCCCTGCTTTCAAATCCTGGCCAACTAGATGGTGATCGGGGGAAAACTACTTGCAATGTGCAGGGTCTTATGCTTTCTATTCTTAATCCAACCGGGCTTTTTGTTTAGAGACCAGCCAGGGGCCTGAGGACCGAAGATTAGATTGGATTGGATAGGAGTGAATTGGATTAGAAGCCTTGTAGAGTGGCTTGACACATGGGCTTTGGAGGCAGGTAGGTAAATTCTAATCTTGGAATGGTCATTTGTAAGTTGTGCAGCAGGGAGAAAATGTATTTAAATTCTCTAAGCCATGCATTTGTCCTCTGAAAAACTGGAATAATTCTCTATTTTACAAGGTTTTTGTTAAGACTGGAGGAGATGCTACTTGCGATGCTGCTTCTGTTGCCATTTGTTTGATCCGCTATTTGTGGACGCTTGGGTTTAGACAAAAAGAAACCAAGAAAGGGGTATTCTAGTCTGACCCTTCCATCTTCCTATTTTGCAGAAGGAGAAACTGTGCATGCGAGAGGACCATGGATTTTTCCCAGGTTGTACTGCAGATTAGTGGCAAAGTCTTGGTTAGATGCAAGGTCCCCCAAGTCGCAATCCTAACTCTGAGTCATTCAATCATTCCACAGATGATTATGGAGCACCTCCTATGGGCTCATCAGCAGTGGCAGAAGAGATGGGATCTGTGTCTGTCCTGCCAGGTGCAGCCTCAGGCTTCTCTGGCTCCCAGGTGTCAATCACAGCACATGGCATTGAGTAGAAAAGCAAGAGAGGTATATGAAATGAATAAATGACAGTCCCTGCCTAAAAGGGTAACGGCACTGTGAAAAACACAAGCAAAGAATTTTGAGGGGGTTCAGAGGAGGGTCGATTAATCCTCTTGTGATGGGAAGGCTTTCTAAAGCAGCCAGCCAGGGAGGGAACAGGGTGGCATTTCAAACAGGAAACAGTGTAAGGAAAGCTCCTTTGAAGTTAAAAAAATCTGCTTAGGTCGGGCACGGTGGCTCAAGCCTGTAATCCCAGCACTTTGGGAGACCGAGGCGGGTGGATCACGAGGTCAACAGATCGAGACCATCCTGGTCAACATGGTGAAACCCCATCTCTACTAAAAATACAAAAAATTAGCTGGGCATGGTGGCACATGTCTGTAATCCCAGCTACTCAGGAGGCTGAGGCAGGAGAATTGCCAGAATCTAGGAGGCGGAGGTTGTGGTGAGCCGAGATCGCGCCATTGCACTCCAGCCTGGTAACAAGAGCGAAACTCTTTCTCAAAAAAAAAAAAATCTGCTTAAAGCTGAAGAAGTGTAGGTTGAGCCTGGTTAGTTAGGTAGAGGAGCTCTGTGTCCGGTAGGTACATGTCTTGAAGAATTCTGCTTGGGCAGGCTTTCCTTAAGTTCTGTGTTGTGATCCTACGAGGCTCTGGGCTCTGTGAATCAGGCACTGGAAGGGTTACTGTTCCTACCTTTCAGAAAACAGGCTTTGAGTCTGTAGTGACCTGCCCAAGATTGCTTAGGTAGGATTCATTCATTCATTCATTTGTTCATATAGATCTAACTACATAATTTATGGGACAAATAAAAATATAGAACTCTTTCTTCAAAATTGTTAAAAATTTCAAGACCATAACTGCAGAGCTTAATTAATGAATTCAAGTGTAGGATCATTCTGAACTTGGGGCCACGTGCAATGGAACCTGTCATGTGTCCATGAAGCCAGCCCTGGTTCCGCATGTATTTATTGGGTGCTTAGTATATGCCAGTAGCAGTTCAGGCACTGGTGATACAGCAGTGAACAAGCCGGAGGTGCCCCCTTCCTCTCCTGAATTCTTGAGGGAGGTGGTTGGAGCAAAGATACAATGAACAAGTAAAAGGATCAATGATGAGATGGTTTCAGATAGTGATGAGTGCTAAGAAGGGGCTAAAGATTTCAAGGCTGGGGTGGAATAGGTGATGAGATGTGCAGATCTGGGGAAACAGCACTTTAGCCAAAGAAAAAGCAAAGGATCTAAATTCAGCACAAACTTAGAGCATTCAGGAAGAGGCACCGGTGCCCAAGGGGTTGTAGGAGCAGGGAGGCTGCAGTGCATGCATTTTATGGGCCCTGCAGGACATGGACAAAAGACACTGGACACTGTTGTGGAGGGGTGACCCAGGAGGAACATGGGGGCCTCTGGGCCAGGATGGCTCTTTATTAGCCTTTCCTCTCAAGGGCCAGCAGCTCCAGGGATCAGATGCCTCTGGCTGGTCACAGGGCTCACTAAAGAATGATGGGAGGGAATTGTTTTTGATTGACAAGTAAAGTAGAGCATTAGATGAGCACTTAAGTGGTTCTCATGTAACTTGTGTCCAAGAAACCCTGAGACAATGGGGATGGCATTTGCTGGGTGGGAATAAACAATTTTTCTTTTGTTAAAAATTCTGATAATTAAGAAAAAATGCAAGCAGTTAAGTGAAAAGGAACTTTTAAAAATGTCATTTCAAATCACGCAGAAGTAACCATCATCAAACATTTGGAAATCATTAGTTTGGACACTTTTGTGTATATAATAGGAAACAAGTTAAAATATAGCTAGAAAGAGTATGTATTGCCAGAAAAAAATTACAATTCTGATTTTTATAAAAATCAAATGCATATTTTTACTTCACTACAACAGCAGCAAGAAACTGAAGAACTTGATTTATAGGCATGTTTCTTCATCTAAAAATGGGATTCATATGGAAAAAATTTGAAGAATTGTTAGAAGAACCTCTCAAACTTAAGAGTATCTACTGATCTTTGCTATAAAAGACAAAAAAACTAACATGTCTATACTTTCTTTTATTCCTTCCTTCAGTCACTGAGTTTTGTCGGTTATATTACTAATTTACATCATTTTTATAGTTTATATGTTTTTCACACTTAGGAGTTTGTTAATTATACTTTTTACAATTGTTTAATGTCATCTTTACATTTGAATGGATTCAATGCCTTTTATTCATCTTCTTAACATAGTTTCTCCATTCCTGAGTTTTTTATTTTGTTTTTTTAGATGGAGTCTTGCTCTGTCGCCCAAGCTGGAGTGCAGTGGTATGATCTTGGCTCACCACAAACTTAGCCTCCTGGATTCAAGCCATTCTCCTGCCTCAGCCTCCTGAGTAGCTGGAATTACAGGCCCACACTACCACCACACTCAACTAAGTTTTGCATTTTTAGTACAGACGGGGTTTCACCATATTGGCTAGGCTGGTCTTGAACTACCTACCTCAAGTGATCCGCCCACCTAGGCCCCCAAAGTGCTGAGATTACAGGCATGAGCCAGTGCACCCAGCCGAGTTTGTTTTTTCATTCCCAGCATTGTTAACTGGGTTTATTGTCCAGCAGATTTTTTTTTTCTTTGGAGTCTTGCTCTGTTGCCCAGGCTAGAGTTCAGTGGTGTGATCTGGGCTCACTGCAACCTCTGCCTCCCAGGTTCAAGTGATTCTCCTGCTTCAGCCTCCTGAGTAGCTGGGATTACAGGCATGCACCACCATGCCTGGCTAATTTTTGTATTTTTAGCACAACCACGCCTGGCTAATTTTTGTATTTTTAGTAGAGACAGGGTTTTACCATGTAAAACTGACTGGTCAGACTGGTCTCAAACTCCTGACCTTGTGATTCATCCACCTTGGCTTCTCAAAGTGCCGGGATTAAAGGCATGAACCACTGAGCCCAGCCAATTCAGCAGATTTTAAAATGATGAGTCAGAGCTGCTAGAGTCCTCAAGTTATTCCATCCTTAGATAGCATCTATTGTTTTTATGGCTAAAGACTAGCTTGTTCTGTACGCAATTTAGGGTTTACATTGTTTTCCCTAAAAATTTTTGTTTGTAATGGTTACCTCTCTTCTGACATTGAATAGCTGAGGTTCATGCTGGGTAAATTGCTTCTCTTGTTTAGATGTCTTCATGATTTTTTTATTTCTCTTTGAGGGTCAGTCGTATCACTAGGATTTTATTACTTTTTTTCCTGAAATGTAATATGTTATTTGTTTTGTAGATTTTAGTCTTTATTTCAAATTTTTTTTAAGATGCCATGAATAGTTTGTTTGGTCTTTTTCTCCAGAAGCACCAATTATACATTTGTTGGCTCTTGTTTAGCTCTTATATGTTATTATTCTCTCTGTAATCATTTTTCTTGCCTTTTTTTGTTTGTTTTACTTCATGCTGTTTTGTAAAGTTTATTCTCCAAGTTTTTTTGTTCTCAATTGTGTTTATCTGTTTTTCTTGTTTCCAAAATGGTTTTCATCTCTAGTATCATTTTATTTTGCATTTATTTTTTCCAGATTATCACCTCTTTTTACATCTGAAAATCTCTTCTTTGCACCATTGTATAACTTCCTTGAATTCAATTCTGTAGAGAAAAACCCCTCAAAGCTATGTATAATTATTTTGTGAGCTATTTTTTATCCCTATGGGTAATTTCTCCTGACATCTATCTCTATCTCTCTCTATTTATATCATCTATATCTATAGATATAAATATATAGATATGGATATGTATATTCAGCATGAATATATATAAATACATTCACATATATGTATATGTGTGTGTGTGTGTGTGTGTATGTTCCTCTCTTTTTCTCTCTTTCTTAGACAAGGTCTCATTCTGTCACCTAGGCTGGAGTGCAGTGCAACAATCACAGCTCACTGCAGCCTTGACTTCCTGATCTCAAGAGATCCTTCCACTTTAGACTCCCGAGTAGCTGCTGGGACTACAGGTGCTTGCCACCATACCCAGCTAATTTTTTTTTTTTTTTTTTTTTTTTTTTTTTTTTTGCAGAGATAGGGTTTCATGGTATTGCCCAGGCTGGTCTCATAATCCTAGGCTTAAGTGATCCCCTTGCCTTCGCCTCCCAAAGTGCTGAGATTACAGGTGTGAGCCACCATGCCTGGCTCCTACCCATCTCTTTTTTATAGCTCTTTTCTTTTTTTAATATTATTAATATTTTCTATGTCCAAAATTTGTTTCACCCTACCTATGGACAAATGATATGAAGAAGGACGGGGGAAACGTGAACTGGGACGGATGGAAGCTTCAAGTGGAACAAACTGAATCTTTCATCCTCTTCACAATACCTGGCATGTCCTGTATCCCAAAAGATAGAAGACGTGTATGTGTGTGTGTGTGTGTGTGTGTGAGTATCCCAAAAGATAGAAGACATGTGTGTGTGAGTATCCCAAAAGATAGAAGACATGTGTGTGTGTGTGTGTGTGAGTATCCCAAAAGATAGAAGACGTGTGTGTGTGTGTGAGTATCCCAAAAGATAGAAGACGTGTGTGTGTGTATCCCAAAAGATAGAAGACGTGTGTGTGTGTGAGTATCCCAAAAGATAGAAGACATGTGTGTGTGTGTGAGTATCCCAAAAGATAGAAGACATGTATGTGTGTGTGTGTGTGTTAGTATCCCAAAAGATAGAAGACGTGTGTGTGTGTGTGTGTGAGTATCCCAAAAGATAGAAGACATGTGTGTGTGAGTATCCCAAAAGATAGAAGACATGTGTGTGTGAGTATCCCAAAAGATAGAAGACGTGTGTGTGTGTGTGTGTGAGTATCCCAAAAGATAGAAGACGTGTGTGTGTGAGAGTATCCCAAAAGATAGAAGACGTGTGTGTGTGTGTGTGTGTGAGTATCCCAAAAGATAGAAGACATGTGTGTGTGAGTATCCCAAAAGATAGAAGACGTGTGTGTGTGTGTGTGAGTATCCCAAAAGATAGAAGATGTGTGTGTGTGTGTGAGAGTATCCCAAAAGATAGAAGACGTGTGTGTGTGTGAGTATCCCAAAAGATAGAAGACGTGTGTGTGTGTGTGTGTGAGTATCCCAAAAGATAGAAGACGTGTGTGTGTGTGAGAGTATCCCAAAAGATAACGTGTGTGTGTGTGAGTATCCCAAAAGATAGAAGACGTGTGTGTGTGAGAGTATCCCAAAAGATAACGTGTGTGTGTGAGTATCGCAAAAGATAGAAGACGTGTGTGTGTGAGTATCCCAAAAGATAGAAGATGTGTGTGTGTGTTTGTGAGTATCCCAAAAGATAGAAGACATGTGTGTGTGAGTATCCCAAAAGATAGAAGACATGTGTGTGTGTGTGAGAGTATCCCAAAAGATAGAAGACGTGTGTGTGTGTGTGTGTGTGAGTATCCCAAAAGATAGAAGATGTGTGTGTGTGTGAGAGTATCCCAAAAGATAGAAGACATGTGTGTGTGTGAGTATCCCAAAAGATAGAAGACGTGTGTGTGTGTGTGAGTATCCCAAAAGATAGAAGACATGTATGTGTGTGTGTGTGAGTATCCCAAAAGATAGAAGACGTGTGTGTGTGTGTGTGTGTGAGAGAGTATCCCAAAAGATAGAAGACGTGTATGTGTGTGTGTGTGTGTGAGTATCCCAAAAGATAGAAGACGTGTGTGTGTATGTGTGAGTATCCCAAAAGATAGAAGACGTGTATGTGTGTGTGTGTGTGTGAGTATCCCAAAAGATAGAAGACGTGTATGTGTGTGTGTGTGTGTGAGTATCCCAAAAGATAGAAGACGTGTGTGTGTTTGTGAGTATCCCAAAAGATAGAAGACGTGTGTGTGTGTGTGAGTATCCCAAAAGATAGAAGATGTGAGTGTGTGTGTGTGAGTATCCCAAAAGATAGAAGACGTGTGTGTGTGTGAGTATCCCAAAAGATAGAAGACGTGTGTGTGTGTGTGTGTGAGTATCCCAAAAGATAGAAGACGTGTGTGTGTGTGAGTATCCCAAAAGATAGAAGACGTGTGTGTGTGTGTGTGTGAGTATCCCAAAAGATAGAAGACGTGTGTGTGTGTGAGTATCCCAAAAGACAGAAGACGTGTGTGTGTGTGTGTGTGTGAGTATCCCAAAAGATAGAAGACGTGTGTGTGTGTGTGTGAGTATCCCAAAAGATAGAGGACATGTGTGTATGTGTGTGAGTATCCCAAAAGATAGAAGACATGTGTGTGTGTGTGTGAGTATCCCAAAAGATAGAAGACATGTGTGTGTGTGAGTATCCCAAAAGATAGAAGACGTGTGTGTGTGTGTGTGAGTATCCCAAAAGATAGAAGACATGTGTGTGTGTGAGTATCCCAAAAGATAGAAGACATGTATGTGTGTGTGTGTGTGTGAGTATCCCAAAAGATAGAAGACATGTGTGTGTGTGTGAGTATCCCAAAAGATAGAAGACGTGTGTGTGTGTGTGTGAGTATCCCAAAAGATAGAAGACGTGTGTGTGTGTGTGAGTATCCCAAAAGATAGAAGACGTGTGTGTGTGTGTGAGTATCCCAAAAGATAGAAGACGTGTGTGTGTGTGTGAGTATCCCAAAAGATAGAAGACGTGTGTGTGTGTGTGAGTATCCCAAAAGATAGAAGACGTGTGTGTGTGTGTGTGTGTGTGTGTGTGTGTGTGTGTAGTTTTCAACATTCAAGTGCTGCGGTGGCTAATAGCAAGGCCATAGATTCTCTGTGCTGCCACCTTGGATTCCTGCCTCCTCTCCCTCTTGGAATCCCTTTGACCTCCACAGTATTCATCTGCGAAGAGACAATAAAGCCATTAATCCTGCAGCCCACACTTTTTCAGACAATTTATATTCTTTTTCTTTTTTTATTGTTATTATTTTTTGTGCTGGAGTCTTGCCTGTCACCCAGGCTGTAGTGCAGTGGCTTGATCTTGGCTCACTGCAACCTCCAACTCCCAGGTTCAAGCAATTCTCCTGCCTCAGATTCCTGAGTAGCTGGGACTGCAGGCATGTGCCACCATGCCTAGCTAATTTTTTTGTATTTTTAGTAGAGACAAAGTTTCACCATGGTGGCCAGGCTGCTCTCAAACTCCTGACCTCATGATCTGCCTGCCTTGGCCTCCCAAAGAGCTGGAATTACAGGTGTGAGCCACCGCACCTGGCCCTGATAATTTATATTCTTGGATGGGATCTCCTGAAGCTCATTGCTCACCTCTTCTATACTTTGCAAACAATTCTAGAATCTTACTCGAAGAATGATTGGCTACACATTGGCTACACACTGGCTACATTGCTCAAAAAGTTGGCATTTTAGAGACAACATAATCTGCTTGAGATCCAAGGTGGAGCATTTCTTTCTTAGCATCCTCCGCCACCTAGGTTTAAGCTAGTTGATTTGTGACAGGCGTGTTCCATAGCTTGTGGTTAGTGCTGCTGCTACCCTCGTAGCATCTTCTGTCTTAGTCTCATTCCTTTTTAAAAATAGTACTAATTTTGGTAGGGTTTAAGAGTTGAGCGTTGAGTAAAGCTGCACTTCACTATCCTCCAGTGAACAATTCCTTTGATTTTCAGATTAAAAGAGTTGATAATCTAGGGCTTCTATATCTCCCTATTTTAATTTCAAACGGATGCAGATTTAGCTTAAGAATTTAGACTAAGAGCCGAGGGATCGTAGGATCAATATTTATTTATGGCCCAAATAAGTTTTTCCAGGAGGAATTTGAGCATAGCAGTGACAATCTGGTCCATATTGACTACAGCTGCTTGAATGCCTATGATGATCCAGGAGCTTAGGTGATGCTTTGCTTATTTCAACTGAAAACTCAAGCAAGAACCTGCAGCCCACACTTCTTCAGACAATTGATATTCTTGGATGGGATCTCCAGAAAGGCATCGCTCACCTCTTGTACATTTTGCAAACAATTATAGAATCTTAATCAAAGAACCATTGGCTACGTTGCTGAGGTGAGGTTTGTTAACTCCATTTTACCAGACAGTAAAGAGAAAAATGAGAATCTGAAAGATCAGGTGACTGGATGATAAATCACTGAGCTTGAATTCAAAATCAAGTGAGTTTAACTTACTGACTCCTCCTCCTATGTTTCTCCATAGGCAATATGTGAGGTTTAAAAATAAAATTTTAATTTCGTTGAAATTTCAGCAAACTCTAGACGTTTTCTTCCTCATGCCCTTGGTATCGAGTTTAATCTCTGTGGCTGTTGTAGTAGCACCTCGTGGCTACTTTTTCCCTGGGCTCACTTATTATCAGCATCCACTGACCAACCAGTATCTAACAGGGATCGTTAAGCAGTGCCTGGATAGGCAAGGGGCTTTTTTGTACCTTTATAGCTATTATTGATTGGTTCAATAATCTGATCTATTTTTCAATCAATATGTTCTATGCTAGGCTGAAGAGAGCCAACTTCAAAAACTTTGAAAATTGGAACTCTGGCCACAGCATTCTTTCACTCAATCAGCAATTGCACATAAAACAAGGAGTGTGACTACATACTCTTCATCTTTGGCTTCTCTCACTTCCTCACAGTACACCTCCTAACCCTGTTTCTTTTCTTGCTGTATCTAGTGTTGGCTGAGGGGCTAACCTACCACCTGGTTAGGAGCACTGCCTCTCCAGCCCTCCTCTGTGTATAACTCTTCAGCCTTCAGTGGGTTCACAGGTGTCTGCCCACAGAGTCTCTGCCTTGCTTCTGACATGGTGGCATGATGAGTATTGTGGCTCTACAGTCCTTTGATCTTTTGTATTTGCTTAAACATCTAAATAAGATTCTTTTATAGAAAAAAATTAATCTAGAGTGACTATTTTCACATCATCATCAGAAACATTCCCATAGGTGGCCAAAAGCCTCAGTCATAGAAAATAGTAAGACATTATCAAGAAAATCTGCTCAAATTCAAGTTCTATTTGACCATTTTCAAAAACTTGCTTTCCTCCTCCTTCTACCAGGAATACCTACTTCCCCACCTTAAAACCGTACTTTCAACTTGACCTTGTCTGGTGGTACATAGCTTGGTGGCATTGGGTACACAGCATTTATCACTTAATATTGAACTTGTCGATGTGTGGTTCTGTCTCTCCAAGGTGTTCCTTCAGTTTCCATCTTCTCTAAAAAGTTTCTGCTCGTGTCCTCGGTATCTGGTCCAGAAACCAGCAAAAAGGTGGTTGTCTAGAGAATGTTTCCTGCAAGGCATTGTGAAAAGGCTAATATTCATAGAACACTCTTTGAAAAATGGCCTCATGATTGAAGAGCGGTGGGAGAGAAAACCTGACTGCTTGGTGTCTGCTAAGCCTGCCACACCGTGGACAGACCACACCTGTGAACCAAGTGCAGGCTGGAGATTAATACACGGGAAGATGGGTGGAGCAACATTTCTCCTAACTGCTCCTTGCAGGATCTGACTGTACCTCCCAGGGTTCCACCCTAGTAGCAGTTCTTTGGGAGGCTAAGCTTAGGACCAGTGGTTATCAACATCAAGATGCTGTGTTGGCATATCCAGACCTCGAGTGGACTTTCCAATGATCAAGAAGTCAAGTAACCACTCTTCACGGCTATTAAAAACTTGAGCCAGGCCGGGCGCGGTGGCTCAAGCCTGTAATCCCAGCACTTTGGGAGGCCGAGGCAGGTGGATCACGAGGTCAAGAGATCGAGACCATCCTGGTCAACATGGTGAAACCCCGTCTCTACTAAAAATACAAAAAATTAGCTGGGCATGGTGGTGTGTGCCTGTAATCCCAGCTACTCAGGAGGCTGAGGCAGGAGAATTGCCTGAACCCAGGAGGCGGAGGTTGCGGTGAGCCGAGATCGTGCCATTGCACTCCAGCCTGGGTAACAAGAGCGAAACTCGGTCTAAAAAAAAAAAAAAGAAAAAAAAACCCCACAAAACTTGAGCCAACATAGCACACTCAGTATAGGATCAGATGGAGGCAAAGATACCATAAAAATGAGAGGCCGCCATGCATTTATACCCACATCTTGACACGTACACATCCTAACTTTCCATGTTCTTTGCTTCTCTACCAATTCTGTAGAAACTTTAAATAAAAATAAGATAATAAAATTCGCACCATATAAAATTATACCGTGTAACATTTATAGATGCCATTGACATCTTCATTTTAAAGAATGTAAAAGGGTATTATATATGAGAGTTTTACAAAATTCTGAGGTTGTTCCATCCTCAAGCTGGACAAATATCATTTTTGGCCAAGCATGGTCACAGAAATAAGAGAAACAAGAAGATGTCATTTGTGTTTAGGGTCTACTCTCTGACAGCTATGTGGAAGGTGTATTGAAAGGTGAGGGAACTATGGAAGATTTTCATGATGGGTGTAGAGGTCAGAGTCCCTGCTCTCAAACACCCTTCACTCAGGTCCCAGAAACTGTCCTTCTGAGGCTCTCACCACCATCCTGGGCTTATGTCTTCTGGTTTTGCCACTGCTTCACAGTGCGCCTGGGTGGGAGTAGGAGGCTATTGTATTTAGCACCTGGAAGGGCATCTGAAGAACAAATGATCTAGCCTCTTCATTTTACAGGTGGAAAAACCAAGGCGAAAGGAAGAAAACGGCCTGTCCAAAGTTCCTGGGTCAGGCTGGCTCGGTGCGAATATGGAAACCAGCATCTGCACCCTCATAGCTGCTCTCCCAGCCCCAACCAAGAGACCCATCCTACTATGGCCTGAGTGGGAGGCATTTGAAGACCCTCACCCTCTGGGGCTCAGAATCAATTCCCCTGATGACTTGTTTCATGTCCTAGTTTGGATAACTAAATTTCTTCTTTATTCTGGTACCCACACTCATTTTTAGTTTTGACTAAAGGTTCTAGGAGTCCTTCTTATGGAGCTGACCAGAACTTAATCCCTTTAGGAATGAGTTGTATTCTACCTTATTAGTCAGGACTATTCTTTGGCAGTGAATTAAACTCAATGGATATGGGCTTAAACCAGACACAAGGAGACTTGTGGCACTTTGGAGCTGGAAAGTCCAGTGGTCCTCCCAAGTGGCTGCATAGCATTATTCAGGCTTGGTTCAGCATTATTCTCTCTATCTTCTCCATGTTCGCTTTATTTTTAGGGACTCTCTTTCCCTCTGGTGCCCACTAAGCCATCCACTAGTTCCATCTAGTTGCTGGAAGTAGCTCAGCAATATCATCAGAAAGAAAGCTTCCTTTCCCCCCAAATCCCAGTGCTTTCTCTGTTGGACACAAGTGAGAATCACACTCATCCCCAGGTGTGTGGGAATGGGGTAAGTCAATCTCGCCTGAACCATATGGACTGAGAGTGGAAGAGTAAATTTTCCTAAAAGAAGTCATGGATGCTCATCATCAGAAAAGGGGGAGATACAGTTTGTGTGGGCAAACCAGAGGATGTCTAAGATGTCTCTCTTGCCCTTTCTCACCCTGCTTGGTGTTCTATCCCTGATTACCCTTGGCCTGGAGCCTGACCCAGAAGGCTGCCGACAGACCTCTCCAAAGATGACTGATCTCAAACACTTTAAAGGATTAGCTGTTCACTTTTTCTCAGTCATATTGGAGTTCCCCATCCTCCCCCTAACAGAGATGGTTCACCTGGATTATCCCCTGCTGTTGCTCTACCTTGTGACTGTTCACCGTGAATAATTGCTGCTCTCCTACCTACAGGCAAATGATATGGAGAAGGACAGGGGCAAAGTGAGCTGGGGCAGATGGAACTCTTCTAGTCTCTATTTCAGAAAATTTTAAGATGCTGTTGAATGTTTGGTTATTTTCTCCAGGAGCACCAATTACACAGTCATCCCATGGCTCTGTCCAGTCCCATGTCCCATTCCTTCCTCCTTAACCCCAAACTGTGTCAATAAATGGGGAGACATCCAATTGGCATCAGATCATGACCCACGCCCCACAGCAAGTGAGTGGCTTCTCTGGGACTTGCAGCCAGTTCTCTAGGCTCGTCTGCCCTTTGTACTATTCCAAGGAGGCAACCACACTGGAAAATCAAATGAGGAATTGAACACAAAGAAGTCTGAGTGTGAATATGTCAGCCGGCCTGCAATCAGAAGAGAAGAATCAAAAGCAGAGTCAAGGCTGCTGTTGGGCGCTATAGTTATCGATGGGCACCATCCTACTGCCATCCTGGGAGCAAGTTCTTTGACAGGTGGGGGAAGCGCTGACTTCATTAAGTCGTGTGGGAGTGAAGGGGGAAGATGTCCCTGGGAACTTCTGGCAGCCTTGCGGGGAAAGGATGGTGACGTTGTGTTTCATATTGAACTTGGCATACGTGAGAGTGATGGGGGTATTCATAGGAGATCAGATGGCACTTCCAGTTTGTCTGAAAGAGCCTAATTACTGACCTGACACCCGTTGCTTCAAACAGGCCCGGGAAGCAGCTAACTGGTACGTGGAAGCATCTGGTGGTGCAATTACCCTGTCAGCTCTTTATCCACTTGTAGCCCTGTCATTAGACACTTCTTTTCCTTGATATGCTTAAAATGTAGAGTTACCAACCAGAGCAATTTAAAATGATATATAGTTATTTTTTCTCTCCTCTCCTGTCTAGGGAGAACTTCATAAATGATGTCACAATAAACGGAATGTGAGAGAAACCTCAGAAACGAAATTTGTAAGGGCAGAGACGGCGGGAGGAAGAGAAAGATCGTGCCAGGATTCCCGAGTGCTAATGAATTAATGGGGAAGCCGAGTTAATGAGTGCCGAGGAGGAGCTGTTGTCAGAGGTTTCGAGGTAATAGTGACGAGTTATGGAGCCAGGAGCATTCAAAGTGGCCCCCATGGCTCTAGAAGGGGAAAATAGAAAAATTAGGGAGACAGGTCCCCAGGAGTCAGGAAGACAAAGAGAATGCTGAGAACGACGAGAGCCCTGCAGCCCTGGAGAGATGTTGAAGGTGGAAGACGGAGAGCCCATGGGGAAGCTTGCATATTCTTATTTGCATAGGAATAGGGAGAAAGAAATGGAAGTACAGGAGCAGAGTCTTTCAAGACTGCTCTCAAGTAAGTAGGGACAGTTTCAAAGATGGAGAGTGGGGCTGGGTGTAGTGGCTCACACCTGTTATCCCAGCATTTTGGGAGGTTGAAGAGGGCAGATAGCTTGAGCCGATTAGTTTGAGAACAGCCTGGGCAACACGGGGAAACCCCATCTCTACAAAACAGTACAAAAAATTAGCAGGACGTGGTGGTGCACATCTGTAGTCCCAGCTGCTTGGGGGCTGAGGTGGGAGAATCGCTTGATCCCAGGAGGTTGAGGCTACAGTGAGCTCCACTGCACTCGAGCCTGGGTAACAAAGCAAGACTTTCTGTCAGAAAGAAAGAAAGAAAGAAAGAAAGAAAGAAAGAAAGAAAGAAAGAAAGAAGGAAGGAAGGAAGGAAGGAAGGAAGGAAGGAAGGAAGGAAGGAAGGAAGGAAAGAAAGAAAAGAAAGAAAGAAGGAAGGAAGGAAAGAAGGAAAGAAAGAAAGAAAGAGCAAGAAAGGAAAGAAAAGAAAAGAAAAAAGATGGAGAAAGGGTGATTAAAGAACATAGGAAAGGTAGATGAATTTGGGGAGATGAGGTGATTTGCAACTGTTTTGACTTAATTTATCCCGAGTCTGAATTTGAAAAAGGAAGGATTGAAAACTCAGAGAGGTGTAATTATTTGCCCGAGGCTCACACAGCTCCCAGTTATGGTACAACTCAGATTTCGCTCAACACTTTCAGAATTTGCTAGAAAAATGCAGATGCCGTCTTGGGCTCAGAAAACTCACAGCCTCAGCAGGGGAGGCAGATACGCACCCCAACGACAATATATCATGGGAAAAGTTAGAGTGGAATTTCTTCCAGATTTATCTCCAGCCTTGTCTCCCACCAGGCTGCTATTTCCCCTACCAGATGGTGTGGGCATCAACTAAGACCAAGGATGTGAACAGTTTTGTAAACGCCAGAGGTCTCTGGAAAAATTATAGCAATCCTCCTTGTGGTTCTCTGAATAGCCTCAAAAGAATGGTGTTGCTCAGTTTATTTAGATGAAATCTTAAGGCAAACAGGTAATCTCGGTTGTCCAAGTACCAAGGACAGCTTTTGCACCTCCAATTGCCATTGCTTTTCTTGGTGCGTCTCTTGCTTCCTTCGTATTTTCTGCAAGAACCCGTTTGGCACCTACTGTGTGTGTGAAGTCCTGTGACGGTGTTGGGAGTGTGATGTTGAAGAGCAAAGCAAAAATGGTTTCAAGGAGCTTTCAGTCTGGGAAGAGCAGCTGACACTTATCAACGATCCATCATGTGAACATTAGTCATGATACAGAATTGTTTTCTTACCTTGGTGCCTTCCATTGTATTGCCTTCCTCATCTCCTAGGTGATGAGTTTCTCTTATAAAGTTCTGTCTTGCCTGTGAAAACTACCCCAGTTGCACAAAGTAGGGGAGGTCAGCCTAAACCCTAAGTCTTTCGTGGGTGCTGTGCACACCTCCAAGGAAGCACCCCCACATTCTGTGGTGGTCTTACTGCCCCTTCGTTCCACGGAGTGGCTTGTCCACACTAAGAGGGCAGGTAAGTCTGATTCAGCACTGAAAACCCAGCACCAATAGGGCAGGTGGCATACATGAGAATTCCATAGCTATTGACTGTACAAATTAATATCTGATGTTTAATGGAGTGAATTTTCTTTCTCTAAATTTCCTGTGTATAATCAACCTGAATGATATCTGTCTTCTCATAAATAATGGAAAGTAGTCATTTTAGGGCTCCACAAATCTCAGAATTGATCACATTTCTCTTTTACTATGGCCTCCAGGAAGCTCAGAGCTTACTTTTAGCAAAATATGGAACCACCTGGCTTGCATTTTCAGTGACTTGCCTAAGCAATAGTTTTTCTTTTTCTGATTTTCTACATTCTATAGCATAAACATGGAAAAAAAAAGGAGAGTTAATAGACATCTTTTAAAGTGATCTGGTTATTAGAGTCATCTGGGAAGCTGTACTCCTTAAGCTGCTTACTCATTAACTGCAGAGTCATGGCATGTTCATATATTTTAACCTTCCTTCTCTTATTCTCCTGAGGGTCTCTTAGGCAAAATACGGTATTGCACACAAACACATTAAGATAAAAAATCCTATACTTGGTGATAACTTCGAATGATACAATCTTTATAAACTTTCTGTGTTTGATTGGCTGGGATAACTAGAGATACATATCATGTGCGATCACTGCACGGCACAAGATAAGCTGGTCATCATTTTCAGATAAAGATGCCCATCCAGCCACAGATTGCAATCGGGCTGCCATGCAGTTCTAGGTCTATTCCAGTTAATTAAATGCTAAATGAAATTCAGAGTTCTGTCTTCTAGAGATTCAACAATCTGTTGCCATGTGCTGCCAATTCAGAGAATACAGTCTGAGAGCTTTCCATAGGGGCGAGTAGTTGCTCAAGAAATGCTCATTGCCTTCTGTTGAGATCTCCTCCACAAAGCAAAATGGGGTGATGTCTGATCCCTCTTCTTTCTCTGACAGATATGGTCCGAGGTATTTGCCAGTGGGATGGATGAGCATTCTGGAAAGACCTCTGTGTCCCATTCTAGCTGCAGTGGGGTCGGCATTTCTGAATTCCCATCTTGTGCACTGAAAACATGAAGCATATTTAGATGAAAATGGGAGAAAAAGATCTATAATAACAATTCTCTATGTCGGCATACTGTCCTGATTTTGCTCTCTCCAGAAACCAGAATCAGGCAGTCTCTACTGGGTCTTGATACCTACCTCTAGCTATATATAGTTTTGTCCTGGAACTTTACAAAAATTAGCACTAGCCATTATTACTGAGGACCTATCAATGTCAAATGCTGAGCTAGATACTTCACACTCAAGTTCATCTTCACAACATTCCTACACGGAAAGTATTATTACCCACATGATTCTGAAGCTCAAAAATGGTAAGCAACTTTCCTGGGGTCACACCACGCAAGTGGTAGACCTGAGCTCTCTTAATGATAGTGAAGAAGGACATTTTCTTCTGTTTGTTGGTATTCATGCTCTTGTTGGAAGCCCAGGTTCTAAGACTGTGTCAAATACATTTAATTTATCCCCAAGATTGTGTTTTCTCTGAGATGTTCTGCAAACTGCTGACCACTAGCCTGGGAATCCAGGAGGGAGGAGACCCTGGAGAAAACTCAACTCTCTACCTCCCTTTTACTGTCCACTCTGACAGCCTCTGACTTACCAATGTCAACAGCCTCTC